>NC_137121.1:16240552-16500552 GCF_949357685.1 Gobio gobio | reverse complement strand
AAACACGACAATGATAAATGCCCACTACGATGAATTCAGAAAATCATTTTAATTTCAGACCTGGCCATGTGACAAACACACTGTTGTATTAGCCATGATACTGTTGGATATGGGCTTATTTTGAAAGAAATACAGACTTGGATCATTTACACTCCCACAAAAAATTCAGTTTGTGAATGCATGATCAGTGTGCAAATGGGTCAGATTCAGATAGATGCTTGTCATTTTTCAGCCTTTTGATGATTTTTAAAAAATATATTTATGCACACTACTGTTCAGAAGTTTGGGGTTAGTACATGTTCTAAAAGTTTTATTCAGCAAGGACACAAATTGTAAATTGATCAGAAGTGACAGTGAAAGACATTTAAAATGTTACAAAATATTTTTATTTCAAATAAAATGTTCTTTTTGAACTTTCTATTCATCAAAGAATCCTGAAAATAAATTATCCACAAAAATATTAAAGCACGGTTTTCAACATTGATAACATTAAGAAGAGTTTCTTTCTATGCACAATAATAAATTACATTAACATATATAAATAGAAAACAGATTTTTAAATTGAAATCATTTCACAATATTATGTTTTACTAGGAGTGCATGATATATCGGCCACCATATGTTAATTTTTAATATCATCGCTATTGGCCGAATAAGAAAATTTGGCCCATATATTAAAGCCGATAAATAATGGATTTTTCCTTTAGCTGAGACTAGGGCTGTAATCAACCAAAGAAAATCTTGGTCGACTGAAGTCCTGAAATTTTCGACTAAAATCAACTAAAAATGACGTTAGGAAAAAAAAACGTTAAATGAATTAGCTGTGCACTGTGCGCAGTACTTGGTAGCCTTGTTGTCTGCCTAAACAAATTATAAATAAACAAACTAGTAGGCTTTTTGCAGTATATTAAATAATTTTTGACCTGATTATTTTGCACTGAAATGAGTCTGACACACGAGCCTGTCGACTCTGACAGCGTTGCATCACGTGCACCTGCGCAATATGACTTCCGAAAATATTGTACTATGTTGTCAACTAGTGATATCATCACAAGAACTTTTGAGGAATATGCAACATAATTTAGACAATTGTTTTTATCATATGTATTATAATAACTGACAAACAATATCATTTCAGCCGCTCTGTGCAGCTCGAACATGAACTCAGCTCAGCTTCGCGTCTGAGACACGAATAGACTATTAACTTAAAGCTTTTACTCTTAAACACAAAAGGCACATCCACTTTAATAAAAAAGGAATATTTATTAAACAACCCAGATCAAGAGCAGAAGAAACGCTCACAATTAAATAAATAATATACAGCAAACTAGCCTACCGGTACTTCAATCTGTCTCTCTTCTCCAGTGGGTTGGGCTAATCCAAAATAAGTGAAAACAAGGGGGTGTTCTGAAGACAGACTGTTACCTGTGAAACAGGGGTGCTCTGAAAACACCCCCATTAGCAATTAGTGCTTTCCACCTGATGAAATGAACGCGGCAAAACTGACAGCACAGATCCACTTTTGCGGCACGACTGAAGCGTGATGTTGTGACGCTTCCCCTCATGTGTATGTTGATGTGCGTTCCTCAAGTTTACCGCTATGGGCGTGCGTTTGAGCCAGCGGGGAATGAAAAACAAAGGACCAGCGAGAGACTTGCGCACGCCCATAGCGGTAAACTTGAGGAACGCCCATCAACATACACATGAGGGGAAGCGTCACAACACCACACTTCAGTCGTGCCGCAAAAGTGGATGTGTACTATCATTAAATGAACGCGGCGCTGCAAAACTAATGAAATGAACGCAGCAAAAAAATCAACCAATCAGATTTTTGGTCGAGCCAGAACGTATGGACTAATAATCGACTGGGAGATTACAGCTCTAGCTGAGATACTTCAGATATGCACTGGTCGCCATGATGGTTTTGAATTACTTGAAATATGATTGGAATCGCTTGCTGTTAAATTATAATGAGAACATTATAATTGTGTGCTTTGGACAAATTTTAATGGTGAGACTTTAGTTTTTGTAATCAGACTCTCAAATTATATAAAAAAAAATTGGATTTTGTTTTATCGGCCAATATATTGGTTATAGGCTTTCAGAATAAATCGATATTGGCCAAAATGTTCATATCGGTGCATCCCTAGTATTTGACCAAACATTTGAACGGTAGCATGTTTTCTCTAAAGAATGAGTGATTTTTTTTAAATAACTAAAAACCAAAATATTATTGGGTAAACAAATCAGATTCTTTAAGACGAAAAAAGGTTATTACCTAAATTTCACGTAAAAGGATACCAAGATAAGAATTTTCACCATTACTGCGCCAACTTTACCGTAAGTATTTTTAAAAGGAGGTGTTGTGCATCAATCAGCCCGCTGTTCCCTGCTGTGCAACCTGATTCCACACAGATCATGTTTTAAAGACCAAGAGAAAGACTAAAACATGGAATTTACCAACAGTGCTTATGGTGGCCACATGCTAAAAAAAGGCAATTTTCTGTGTCGGTACAAACCAATAAGTCAGTGTTCGTCAAGCAAAGCCACGCTAAATTTGAACCCCTGTCTAGCACAGTTATTTCCTGTGAGGTCAATGGGGTGGGAAGGAGGGGGGTCCGAGTCATCTGGTTCAAGCTGCAACCGGAAAGCCTGGAGCGACCACAGTCTAAAGCGGCTACTGGGACAGAAAGCCCTGACCACACAATAACCTCTCTGAAGGCCAATGGAGCTCTGCAGCTGTTCAGAAAACAAGCTTACGGCACGTCGTCTAGAGAGAGCGCAGACCGGGGTGGGATTTCAGCTGGGGGATGAAAAAAAAAAAGAAGAAAAAAAAAAAAAACAGAAAGGCGGCGAAACATGTCAGGGGACGTGAGATTAGGGAGATCAGCTGTGTCAAAACCGCTGTCAGCAGTCTCTCACCACAAACAGGCAGCGTGTGAGGGTGTGGGACTTTCAGAAATCCACCCCCAGCTGATCGTCAAAGCATAACCCCCGGGTTTCAACGTCTTGGGCTGCTCACAAAGGGAGGGAGGACATCAGACTCCCTTTGGCACTCAGTCAAATGCCCGCAAAGAGCCAAATATGAACACGTAGCTACAGCAGATGATCCGCACGTGCCTGCCAGGAACAAAACAGCATTAAAGCCTTTCATTAACAGCAGCTTCTGTGAACGAGAATGAGAAGACACGGGTCACGGGGTTGTTTTCCTCCCCTCCTGCTCAGCGTCCAGTCAGAGAGCTCTCTGTAAACAAATCCCACCCAAACAACTGCTTATCTAATCTCCTACAGCAGAGAGCGGTTATTCGGACTTCCCCTTCAAGTCATCCAAAACTTTTCCGTGAGCACCACGGGTCCCTTTGCATAAAGGAACATATATCACTGGGTTTTCTCTCCTAATCTGAAAGGAAATTTAAGTTGAGTAACACAACCCGAGCTGTTATGACATCCTGTACCGGATTGAATTTTCAATAACACGCACGGTAACAAAACAAAAACAGATTTCCATAAGGTGGTTTGGAATCCTTTTTTTTTTTACATTCACTGGAGAAATAAAAAACGGAATAAATATATAAATGAAAACTAAATTAAACTTAAATTAAAATATTTGTTTCACCACTCCTATATTCATGAATTATGACAAACCGCAGGCAAGAAACTAATCTACTGACATGATCTGAGGGAAACATAATAGATAATTAAGTCATAATATTGGTTAATTTTATATTGTCAAAAAAAATTGGACTTCCCCTTCAAGTCATCCAAAACTTTTCCGTGAGAGCCATGGGTACCTTTGCATAAAGGAACATGTACTACAGGGTTTTCTCTCCAAATTTGAAAGGAAATTCAGGTCGAGTAACACAACCCAAGCCATTACAACATCCTGTACCGGATTGGACTTTTAAACACGCACAGTAACACAAAACAAATGTTGGCTGTAAATTGACACCCCTTTATTGAGCTCGATCAAATACCTGCAGTTTATTTCCCAAATTTTTGGAGAACGGAAAAACATCTTGATCTAGCTACTAGTACAGCTGCACTATTCTGGATAAATCCTCCCAAAATTCTCTCTTATTAATTCGATTTTATCCCAGTACCTTAGTGATAAGTTGACGTGTGGGTGCTTGAATCAAGATCGTGATCTTTTACCGATTAATCATGCCGCTCTAGCTACTTGTTTTTCTGTTTTGAAAGTGGCTAGCAATAAAACAATTCCCTCAATTCCCATTTCCAACCATAACACTGTCAAGTATGGCAAAACATGCAGACAAGCTAATGTTTTTCTCCAGCTAACGCCCAAAGGGTAAAGCATACCACTCATAGCTGAAGCCTGGCTTGTGTGCCGCCCCGCAGTTTTAGAAACAGAACGTACAATGAGAACACATTGGCTAGAAAATCACATTCTGTGCGACCTCTCAACCAGGACTATTCTAGAAAAGAGTTTAGGGTTTATAGAACCAACCAAACCTTTTTTAATGGCTAGGCATTTCTGAGGTCGCAACCTAACAGATTCCAATCAGTTAGAAACTAGAACGAATGAATGTGAAGCTAAAATGAACAGAAATGTCAAAATATATGCTAAATTAATTTGAGGGTTGACAAACAAAAAGCTGCATTCGTTTTTTGAACTGATTCACTTAAGAAATCAGAAAAATACCAGGATTAAAAATAAATAAGTGAAACTAAAATTAAAAATAAAACTTAACATGCTGTTAGCGCTGACACATTAATATTGAAAAGCAGCAGGCATAAAACTAATCTAAACTTAAGTTAAGACAATAAAAAATTATATCAATCTATATTATGATTGATACATTTTTTTATTGTCTATTAAGTTTAGATTCGTTTTAGATTTATTTATTATTTTGTAGACCAAAATCCAGAAACGAGTTAACATTTTAACACTTCCGCTTCCATCGTCCTGAAATCAATGGGGTTTTAGGTTAAATTCCTGAAATAAGTACTGTGGTTAATGCGAGATTTAGATATTTTCACTTCATAAGGCTCACACTGTTTATAGCTTACGTTAATTTGTGAAGATTATCATGATTAACAAAACGTGTAAGAAGAATCAAAGTTTTATTGGGTCACAGAGCTTATTTTCTGCAACAGTCCAAAAGCAAAATGGAACAATTCTATAGTTCTTTTGTCGAGGGAATCAGGGTGATGCCAACTACATAAAATTAAAATTCTGAATATTCGTTGAATTTAAAATAAAGACAGCTATGTTATTTCTAGGGCTGCAACTAACGATTATTTTAATAATCGATTAATCTGTCGATTATTTATTCGATTAATCGGATAAAAAATAATTTCCTCTGATAAAAAATCCTTTATTCAAAAACAGAACTGACAGTGCAAATTCACAGTGCAAACAATCTTCAGAAAGTGCACAGGTTGCTACAATAAATCTATTAATCTTTGCAAACTATACCACTAGACCTGTCACGATTATAAAATAATCGTTTGATCGCGATTAATTGGTCTAATCGCGGTCATTACAGGTGATCGTTATTATTGCCCACTATTAGAAGACACAAGGGGGCCCTGTAGTTAGTAGCGGGAAGTTCGGATCATTTTACAGACTCGAATCTTTGAATCTCGTTCAGCAAAATGAAAAAAAAAAATGGAGTCATTTCAGCATAACAGGAAGAACGAAAGACTCCGACCCGGCGGAACCCAAACCTCGAAAGATGAACGAATAATTTCTCTTTCTGGTTCTGACAGCATAGTCTACTATAGGACTGACAGGAAAACTCGAGACTCGAGGGATGAACTAATATTTTCTGTTTCATGTACAGAACCTATGGGATTTTGCGCACACGCGCAGCCAACAAAATGAACGGATCACTCTCTGAGACAACTCGGTAGTCCCGAGTCATATTAAAGAATCATTCGTTCATGAACGACGTACCTGCAGCACTCTACTTCTACCGGTCTCCCTCTGAATTCATTACGCTGAGCATTACGTTCAAATTATATTGCCCTGTTGATTTCTCCATCCTGAGTTAGAGCAGCCCAGTTATTCAACAAAGATGGATTTAGTTTCAAAGCCGAAAACGACAATGCCAATCAACATGACATCATGACTTTGCTTAAACATACACGCCACTTTCTAAAGCCAAATGGCGTGTTATCTGTACGCATTTTGAGCTATCCGCGTGTATGTCTACGCCGTGTGATTCCGCGTGTATGTGTACTCCGAAACGAACCATCATCTCCGCGTGTGATTCCGCGTGTATGTGTACTCCGAAACGAACCATCATCTCCGCGTGTGATTCCGCGTGTATGTGTACTCCGAAACGAACCATCATCTCCGCGTGTATGTCTACGCCGTGTGATTCCGCGTGAATGTAAATGGATTTATAAACATACTAAATTATGTTTTTTTTTGAAAATGTAAAAATGCAGAATGTTTCTTGTGATGGGTAGGTTTAGGGGCTGTGTGTGTGTGTGTGTGTGTGTGTGTGTGTGTGTGATGGGTAGGGGCAGTGTAGGGGGATAGAATGAAACGGCGTTGATAAACACGTTAAAAAGCGATTATGCGTCTTGATAGCACTCCAAAATGGCATAGCGAATTGGCGTGTCATACATAGGTTTCCTTTAATTTCCAAGTTGGCGAGAAAGTAGCCTACATGTGCATATGTGCAACAAGTACTGCTTCTGAAAGAATGTTCAGTACAGCTGGCAACATTGTCACCCCAGTAAGCCAGAAAAAGTCAACATGCTAGAGTTTCTTTCCCGTAATCTACCAAGCCATTAAGGAGCATGATTGTTTTTATTTCAGAATTTGATTTTTATGGCCTGTTCTGTTATGGTCATAGTTTATATTTGTGATTCATTGTTTCTGTTATTTACAGAATTTTCAAATTTGAAAAATATATTTAAATTTTACTTTAGTTTGGAATGAGATATTGACAGTCCTTTTTGTGTTATGGTAACTTTATGGTGATTGTTTCTATTATTTATACTTTCATATACATTTACATTGTTTCTTTAAATGTACACATTTCTGAAAGATACATATTTTTCATTGATTAAATTACTTTAATATTTAAAGGCTTTAAGTGTATTAATGTGTTATTGCAAGTGACAACTTACAAGGGATTCAATTAAATAATCACAACAATTTGTATGACAATTAATCGACAAAGCCCTAAAACAGGCAATCAATCGCCAAAGCCCTAAAACAGACAATTAATCGTCATAATCGCAATTATTTATTGGACAATTAATCGTCAGCCAAATTTCATAATCGTGACAGCCCTATATACCACCCCTGCTTTACTGCTGTTTTTAACAAGCTAACGCTAACTTGTCATGCTTGTCAAGCTGGATAACGAGTAAACAAGCACCAGAAGAGCTACTGGAGGGACGTCACAATCCTCACTTCCAAACGGAACAAAAGTGGGATTTTTGTAGTGACTAATGCTGCCTTCACGTGCTATCGGAAATTTGATGATTCCGACTTCTGAAGTCGTGATTACGAGCGCATTGCATTCAAGTTTCAAAATGTGAGGCCGTTCATGTGCAATGTTTACCTAGGAAATTCCGAGAGCACGTGAAGGCAGCATTAACATTACCCTGCTGTTGAACTCCCTTCCTCCTCATCAAGGATTCCAAGATGTTTTCGTTTTAGGTGCTGAATCAACACCGTGGTGCTCCCATGTCATGTCGCGCTTTTGCTGCAATTAACACCTTTTTTCGATTTATTAATGGCACTTTTCGGCTGGTAGGGCTCGGCTCGGTTTGCTTTTCCGCTGCGCAGTACGACGGGTACAGCACAGCTCGTCCGCTTCCACTCTGCTTTGCGCTCAACCGTGCTTTTTTTAATACTCAAACATCTCCGCGTCTTATTGACGGCCTTAATAGTCGTGCGACACAAAGACTCGATAATGAAATTCGTTGCCAACTCAATTAATAATCGATTTTTATCGATTTGTTGTTGCAGCCCTAGTTATTTCATTGCTTTGAAAAAACATTTTAATGCGGTGCATTAATATTTTGCTCATTGGGTCCTCTTGTGGCCACAGGAGACAAGCCTTTTAAATTCCAATATAATTTGAATATTCTTTTGAATATATAATTTTGTTTTTCAGCCATTTTGACAGCCCTAATGCCAACTTCCAGTTGGCCTACAAAAATATGTCATCACAGTAGCACTTGATTAGATAATTTCATATTGTCAAAATAAATAGTGAATATTTTGTACGCATTTGATAGATCACTCCAGCAATCAGATTCAGGTGGCCCAGCCAACACTAGCTACGTTTACATGGACACTTTTTGCTTCAATCTGAATAAATTAATTCTGATTGATGAATACGAATGTAGTGTTTACATGAACGCTAAATAAAGTGATCGGGTTGATGTGCGTGTTTATGTCACAAGCTTCTGATCGGATTTTAATCTTTTGAAATGCGCACACTGCATGGATATACAGTTGCCCGCTGTTGTTGCATATTAACCATCCTCCTTTTCTTTGTTTTAAAAAAGCAGACTATTTTTCTATTTCAGGTCCTAATTAGGTGACGACGAGCACAAGTACCGTTATGCCGTGCTGCTTATATTTATCACAGACGATGAGTGGAAAGAATGACAGGATGACATACGTCATCACGCTATTTCTGCGTCATTGCACATGCGCAGCGGCAGTACTTTCCAGTTTCAGTTTTCAGTTTCAAATTTTAATCAGATCTGGTCAATTAATTCCGATTGACATGGTTACATCTGACTTTTTTGTTCCGATTGTGGTACTAGTCCGGTTACGATCGGATTATAAGGGTCCATGTAAACGCAGCTTACGTTACCAGATTTTTCTAAAATAAAAATAAAAGAACCGACATTTAGCCCAGTTTCATCAAGCTCTTGAGAGACGGAAGTGTTGTTTGCATGGGGTATTATGAGGCAGAGGCACCAGAGCAATAAACAAAGCCTTTTCAACGCTGCATCATCTCGGCTCCCATCGGAAATGCTGAGAAATGCAGACAGTCTGGCCAGCCTCAATGGAATCAATGTACATTAGACCGAGCTGAAAAGAATCCTCTATAAAGGCCTGATGATCTCAGGAAGCAATAGCATGAACAGCTATATTATGAGGTATTGATTTGGTTAAGATGTTCTTGAGAAGACTGAGTTAAGAAATGAGACTACATTAAGGTTAACATCTAATTATTCCGCTAAGAATCTGTGGACTTTTTTCGAATCTGTCCTGTTTGAGAGTGGTGGACATTTATCCAATAAGAGAACATGGAAGGAGCAAAGGATTTGTAAGAAGATTGAGTAAAACTGAATCTACAAGTGACTACAGTGATATGAGAGAGCGTGCAATCGCTCACATAAACTTTTGATGCGAGGTGCCGTAGGCCCTGAGGTTTGGGAAGCAAGCCAGGAGCTTCTACAGATGAAATGGGAACCTTACACCAGATGGCATGTAAAACAAACTCCAGGTTCTAAGGAAGGTATAAGGCTTCACACCTGTAACCTACCCTGTCCCAATTCAAAATGTCGAACAGCAACGGCGAGCTGTTACAGGAAGCTGCATGCGATCAGGTTTCATCCTCAAGTGGATGAAATATACAGACCATGACATATCAAGATGGTCTGACAAATGGATCAAGGTGCAGAAACTGATACCAGGTTCTTAAAACACTGCTGACAACCACCAAGCATAAACCTTCTTGATCTGATTTCAATTTCAACCGCATTTGCTGTGCTGACCTAATCACAACCAGCAGTTTCTGGAGAATTTGCATGACGTTTCACTGTGAACGGAGCAAAAACATCTTGAGTTTGACACAATGTTCAAGGCATACCAGTATGCCAGAATAAAATGATGCATGGCAGAAATACAGTCTACTTGGGACTACCTTATAAAATCTCAGGGGGGCACAATATGTCGCTACCGTATCGGTTACTGGCCGATATTAGACATGTCTTATAATGAGTGATTTTGGATATTTCATTGTGCATTTCCCTATTTTTACATGCAGATTACCTTTGCAGACATTCAAATGTTCAATTAAAGTTAATAAAGTTACTAAATTTAATAACACTCTTAAATGTAATCTTTAGCAAATCTCAAAACAATACCCATTATTCACATTGTAAATTATAATGCGCTAAATAAAAGCTTTTATTTTGATATATGTTGAATTTAAATCAAATTAATTTAATTGAATGTTGGCCATAACAAGAAAATAATTGTATATTAAAATCTGTGCATTCCCTAAAAAAAAGAAAGGTCAAAGTGGCACATGATGCTTGCTTTGAGGGCTGTCCTGTTGCAAGTCACGTGAAAGGGTCAAAATCGGACTAATCAAGCTTTCCGCAAGCGACTACACAACCTGAACGAACACCAAGGTTGAAAACGCTCAGTCTGCATGGTGCACCTACTCATGACGGACACGTTAAGGTTCAGTAACTACCATCTGGTTGGAGGTCAAATAGCATTCTAAACCTAGTCAACGAAGACTGACTGACCCACTAACCCTGCAAGGAGTTTGCGATGCACGAATGCTGCATCAAAGGGCATGGGATGCACAAACAACTAATGTGGCTCTCTTTCCAAGTGAATCATCCCACCAAACCCTTCAGGCTGCTCATTAGTCTAGGAATTTGGCCAATTAGGTCTTCTTCATCTGCAGAAAGAGCAAGTCCACTCTACATGGGGGTCAGGCATTCACATCTAAAACACACTGACAGAAAGCAGACGTTCACAACTTATGGTCATTCCTCAGGCCACAGATGAACCCAGGCCTCGGTTTATTATACATATGAACGCATTAAGAGTTAAGGAAAAAATAATCACAACTGCAGCTACTAGCGATGCTACATTGGCCCACTTATGCTTTTAGATAATGCACAACCAATTGCGACCTCCTGCGCATTATTTGTGAACCATTAGACTTCTTTAATGGGAAGGCATTATAGAGGGTTCAAGTGGAAAATGTGCAAAAAAAAAAAAAAAAAAGAGATGGCTAAGAATAAATGATTGACATTGGGCAAAGTCAAGGTCTCTACACTGGTTTGCAACACATACTTTGTGAATAAATGAATGCTTCACTCCACATTTTCCTGAAGCCAGAACAGATTTATTAAAGCAGAGGAGAGGGCAGTTTGTTAGGACTTTAAACTTTATGACCCATAAGAGGGAAGAAAAGAAATACGAAAAACAGAGTTGCATAATGCTTATTATGGGCTGGTGGCAAAACCTGTCATTTGGTTTCTATGGGTGTGCCTGTACAGATATGATAGCGTCTGCATTTTAAAATAAGGCTGTCTTTCTCACTCAAATCTCTTTCACAAATCTCGTTCACACTTGTCTAGGTATGAAATAAACTGCTAAGATGCACATTACAGGATATGAAAAACCTCCTAAATGGCTAAAATTAGGCTCAGCTACTGTTTTATTTATTTATGTTGCAGTTGTGTTTCAACTAAAGGCAACAGATTCAGGAAAAACTATGACATTTACAGGCTGCACCAAAAATGTTCCCTTTGCACATAAAAAAAAGGTACCAAAAGGAAAATTAGCATTCGAAAATTATGCTAATTCAGCAATGCCAAGGACCCTGAAACTGCATGGAGGGACTCTTTCGCTTGCCTAACTTTTTTTTTTTTTTACAGTGCAGGACTACTGGTTATTTGAACAGCACACACACACTCAATCCATTGAGGCCAGCCAGACTCGGTCCCCGTCACTCGGCTTTCTTTTTAATGCAAGCGGCTTGTTATGCAACTGCCCTGTGTATATCAGTTTTCCTGGGGTTTTAACAGTGTTTCCAAAGTTCTGATAACATTACCCTTCTGGTGGTTAAGTAGCCTGTTTCAAAACCCAAAGCTAAATGAGGAAACCTGGAGCTGATTTGGGCGCAATCAATTTTGCAACTCTACAAATGTATTTTCGGCACTCAAAAGGACTGTGTTTGTTCACTTAAAGCGGACTGCATTGCCTGCAGTTCGTGATTTGTTACAATCTCCCACGATCTGTGTGAGAAAGAAAACTTTGGCTAAATAGAATATGGATAATTTCAATTAGACATGACATTTAAGTGGCCGCTTTTAAGTTGAGGAGAAAGAATCCCATGATTCAGCCGAACAAAGACAGTATGAGTGTCAAGGACACAACAGGATGAGTCACTTCAGGAGGCCATAAGAAACAAAACCCCATGGCACCTAATGACCCATTCCTATAGAAACTTGAAACTCAAGCAAGCACCTCACTTTATGTGGAACCCAACACACACTGATCTCAGCAACACAGTGAATTATTAATGGGCCACAGTGGTTACTTTAACAAAGGGCCACAAGTACGTTACCAGACTTACAACTAGGGATACGTCTATTACAACTATTAGTTCATGACATTATTTCTGCAACATTATCCAGCAGAGATGTACCAAAATGTTTGCAACTGAAAACATTAGAACAAAGCGGTTGAAAAAAGAAAAATGTTAAGGTTTCATTGTTTCATCTCAGATGAAGCTATTTCATGCACACAACGAATCTACTAGAGAGCTGATGCCCTTCCATGGTTTTTCCTGGGTCAAATATGGTCTTCTCTTCAGTGGTGGCTGACAGACATGGTCATCCACACACACACACGCACGCACGCACGCACGCACGCACGCACGCATGGTCAAATTTCTACCATATATGCAATTTAATAAAATTAGCAGCTAGCTAACAACAACTTGCGCGGTTCTGGTTTCACCTCACTCCAGTTTAAACAAAAAAAAAATATAGGCAATTTACTACTCATTATCAATATAAATACAACATACTGTGGATTATTAAGACTAATTCTTACTAACCACTCTTAGTAAATGGGGTAAGTACAATTGCATTCTCATTTCAGAAGAGTTCTGAGTAAATTATTATAAACCGATTCGTGAGTTCAGTGTTGGACAGATGAGTCATTTTAACCAATCATTAAAATTAATCGTTCAAAGGAGTCACTAGGTCGCGAATCGGACATTAGCGGACGCATTGTGTGAGAAACAAGACGGTCAGAATAACGCGAAAGATTTGTGTCAACATAGAAAGCACTTCATAAGGATATTTTTCAGTTTATTTGAAAGTATGGTTTATGTCAGCTGCATGTGCGAAACGCCTGTCAGAGAAGAGGCAACGTTTTTTGAGCGCAATTCATACCCAGTGGTAATTCAGGGAAAACATTTTCCCAATGCGCCACATGCAACATGGATTCGGTCTTCCGACCTTTTACCATTGTGTCAGTTCAGTTGATTTTGATTGATATGTGTGAGTGAGAAAGAGCTAAGACAGTGCTTAGTTTGAAGAGAGAGTGCGCTCATTCTCTCCGTCACTCAGTTAACATGCGCCCTGTCACAAGCGCATCAGTCATCTACATCAATTTATAAATCACAATAACTCATCAAGGCTTGGCGGGACAAAAATTCATTTTGGCCGTCGCCAAAAAATGTTCAATGCAGGAAAAACCCAGACTTCACTGCAAGCAAAAATGACGCTAGAGTAACAATGTCAAATTTGGCTGTAATATCAAGAGCTGACTTGTTGCAGAAGAACTCTACTATGACTGGTTTAATTTATCACCTGGATTAATTTATCACCAACATAAAACAAGGTTAAATTATTCAATTACACAAATTTAATTACTGAAACTATTTTTTTTTGGTTTTAGTTTTCAGCTAAAAGTAAACTTTAATTTGGACAAGTTAAATTTATCACCTAGATTAATTGAATCATCAATAGCATAATCCAGTTATACATAACCTAATCCAGTGACAAACTTGTCTAATGTCTAAAATACATTGGCATTCTTTCTTAAGCTTCAAAACAATAAGTAGGAAGAAAAGTAAGCTTTATTATAAACAGGGTTGGGTAACCCAACTACAATAATTTAATAGTGGCAAAATATTCTTGGTATGCTACACACCATCTTTTTTTCAGAAATATGACCATATTGCCTTATCTGGCAAAATATTTTAAAAGGCATCGCCTTATTTCCATAGCGACGCATCATGCTTCTCACGTGACACCACAGCCACAATAGTGCTGTATGATAGATGTATCGCTTTTTTATTGAAAATATTCAAACTTGTTAATGTTAACTACGTCAAACTATCTGATATTCCGATTTTCAAATATGTGTAAGTGAATGCGTTTTGTCATTTAAAACCCTTTATAATGATCATGCACGATGGGTGCCGCCATGTTAGTTTGCGTCGCAATTCAGAGAATCGGATCGGTCAGATTTACGTCACTAAAATTCATCCACGTTACCCGAAATACATGCAAGTATGTGACCGGTGAACTGGGAGAAGAATAGAGCAAACTATATAGTTAACTACACAATGTGTGTCTGATATAAATAAAACACATCATCAAATTATAATTGAAAGGGTTGTTATTGCTGCTTCCATTGACATCAGTGTGTATTTAACAAACTATAAATGTATTTTTTGCTAGTACTTATGTGCATTTAAATGTCTGAAACCTAAAATAAACATTATGTGGTTGAAAACACTGAAGAGTTGTGATATGTGACAAGTGCTGAGGGTGTCTGTCTCAGAAAGAACGTTTGAATTTAAGGGTCATCGAAATGAGGCACCGAAATCTGCATTCTGGTTCGGTCCGGTTACATACTGGTTATATAGGCCACCGGGTTCCGGTTCCCAAACCTAATTATAAACCAAACCAACTTAAAATGTTTAATGAGAGTGAAAAAGATCATTCTGTGCTACTGAACTGAAAACATAAACATTGCATCATGGTACAAAAACAGTCTGAACTAAATTATTAAAAGATTCGCTTCTGTTAATAAAAAAATAAGTGAACTATCCCTTAAATGTGAGAAACAAACAGGCACCAGTTCTAAAACAGTGAGAAATATAAAAACAGCTCTGCTATTTGACAACACCTGCAAAAATGTCACTTCCTGGCACATGGGTGCGTGCTCAACGCCTGCTCTTGGTACGAAAAAGAAATACTTGTCATGACAACCTCACATACCACAGTGACTATAAACACAACGAGATCCACCCTAAATTTAGGTGAGCCAGTTCTGTGCTGGGAACAAGCTATGGATTCTTACGACATCGATCATGCCGACAGAAACATGGGACAAATGGAAAACAGAAGCACATGCTGCCCTTTTCCCTCACTATGGAATGCACATGTTCTGAACACAGATGTAGGCCCATCCACAATAAGGGGGCTTTTATCTGGCATGGAAATGGTAATACATAGTACTCTTTAACATTTGATGAAATAAAAGAATTAGCTTTAACAAAATACTTAAACTCTGATTCAGTTAAAGTAATCATAAGCACCTCAAGTGATTGTTTATAGTACAAAATGTGCACTTTATAAAACAAAAGCACAAAAAAAAGAGAAGGGGACACTTTTAAAAATATGACTTGTAACGAATTCATTACAACAGCAAAAACGTGCAATTATATACCACTCAAAATAATTGCACATTAAGTACATGTTGTTCATTAGAATTACTCAGTACTTATGTAATGATTTAACACAAACACTATGTAAAAGAGTGACGTACAAATTCCCGGAAAAAAGAAAAACAAGCGGGTGAATGATTATTCATAACGCTCTATAAAAACATCTGTTATCACACTTCTTTTGAGCTCAACGACAGCAGCTCCAACAGACACGTCCTCGATGCATCTCATTTTCATGCAAAAGCGACACATTCACATGTGCCACCTGCGTGAGGCGGGGGTTCGTGCAGTTGCAGGCATCAGACTGTGGCAGTGCCAAAGTACAAAGAGTTCAAATGTCCTATTTAAACTAGTGCCTAGTTCCTCTTTATCTTGCTCACTGATAGCTTCCCCACAAACCAAGCACATTTACAAAGACAGCCTGTACTCGGCACCGCAGTGTCACATTATGTTCGAAACCATCATAACTTTCAGTGGCACATTAACTCTTAAAGGGATAGTTCACCCAAAAAAAAAAAAATCCAAAACTATTTACTCACATTAATGTCTTTCTAAACCTGCACTATTTTATTATTGAAGATGTCTGTATAACCCCGCTGACAGACGAATAGAAGAAACATTCTTCAAAAGTTTGGGATCAGTAAAATAAAAATAAAAAAAAGTTTAGAAGTCTCTTAAGGCCGATATACTTCAAGCGAACAAAATTAGGTCAAAACGTTCGAAACCAAAAAAATAAATAAAAAAATTGTTTTCCGTAAAAGTTTACTACGGCCGGTAAACACATTGGCACTATCATTGGTCTGTGCTGATTATGAATTAGCTAGGAGGCTCCGCCTTCTTTCACGCAGAAATCTTTTCAGCCTTGTTCCTCCGGTTCAGTCCGTCAAGGTCAGATGTCCGCAAGTGAAAACATGAACACACTGGAGAGCCACTTTATTATAGAAAATGATGCTATACTTCTGATGAAACAAGACACTGACATTGTTTTTCATGTTTAATACGGTAAAGCTGCTTTCAAAAAATGTTTATACTGTTGTCTGAGGTCAACTTATGACGTTCGCGTGGTTTTTACATTCAAAAACATCATAATGAATAAGAAATAGGCTATTTTCTGCCTTGGTTTTGAGGCTCTGAAAAACGCTCGGTTTTGATGGGCGTGCCGCACTGAAGACTTGGAAGTAAACGACCACGGCTAGGATTGGATAAGATTTGCATATTTAATGAGCTTAAGCTCCCCTCAGTACATGTGGAAATGGTTTTGAAAGCGTCTGGAGAAACGCTCACAGGGCTCGAAAAATATCTTTATCAAACAAACACAATGATTCATCTCTCATCCACCCGCGATTGACTGGAATGTTATTTTTGCATTAATTGGCCGGGCCGGTCAGTGAATATAACCGCGAACTGTACACACACACACGCATGCACGCACACACATGCACAAGAAAGGAATGCTATTTCACCATTTAAGATAGCCCGTCGGCAGGCCGGTGATGCTTTTTGGTAGCCCGTCTGAAAAACACATAGCCCCGGGACGTTGGGCTTTGCGAGCTGGCGTTACAAGTCCAAGTCTGATCACGAATGAACCAATAACACCTTGTCCAGTCTGTGACAGCGTGCTAAGGTATGTAATAGATAGATATCAAACGATCTCTAGTTTTAAGCTTGACACAAACATCTGGAAAGTTCTAATTTAAGAGTCTTTCCATGTTCTTCCACATCCCGTGAATCACTTTAGCAAACCACATTCTTTCTAAAGAACTGCCAACCACATTGAGACAAAGTACAGCCATCACGGTCAGAATTGACCCCATTAGAGAAAAAGTACACAGGATGCAACCAAACTAGTCGATGGAGAAAATTCAGTGCATCATGTGTTTTTGTTTCTTTGAGTTGCATCATTAAGTTAGTACGGGTGTAGCTCCATGGCAGTTAGTGTAGACGCAATTGAAAAAAGAATTATTGCCATCAAACTTCAACATAAGCTAAAGAGAGCATTACATAACTGTTCTGGCAGGAAGTGTGGCTGAAATAAGCGTTGCTCAGTTCAACTTCCTTAAAACAAACACTACAAATTAGATCTTCATACTTGCCACAAATACAAACACGAGCTGAAACATTCACCAAAAGTCTATTTATGATTAAACGGAGACATGACAGCCAGAAGCAAGCCTACCACAAGGGAAAAAAAACACTGTTTACCTGTAGTAGCGAGACTGCAGGTATGTCGAACACACAGCTTTGGAGACGTGGCTGGCAGAGCCAAAGTCAATCACTTTCACACGGAAGGGTTGCCTCACAGGGTCTACCAGCATAATGTTCTCAGGTTTAAGATCGGCATGGATCAGGCCCAAGCTTCTGAGCTTCTTCAGCGCCGTGGCCACCTGTTGCAGCACAGGCCTAATCACCTTCAGCGGCAAAGGACTGAACTTGTTTTGCTTGAGGAAGTCGTACAGGTTCTGCTCCAGCATCTCGAACACCAGACAGGTGTGGCTTCTGTGCTGGAAACACTCGAAAGCCCGCACCAGGTTATGCTCCTCTGCGTTCTCCCCGCTCAGTCGGGCCAGGATGCTCACCTCGATCTGGCCCTGGCGGGCGTACGACGGGTGGTTCTTCAGTATCTTCACCGCCACGATCTCATTGGTGCCTCGCTTCCAACATTTGACCACCTGACCGAACGTACCACGACCCAAGAACTCCAACACTTCGTAGGTGTGCTTCATGGAGCACAGCACTTCGTGTTGGACCAACTGATAGTCGCCGTCACCTGTCCCGCTCACGGCTCCCGTCCCGGTTCTGTTCTGCTCGGACGGGGCAACACCTACTGCGTTCGTGTTCC
Source organism: Gobio gobio (assembly GCF_949357685.1). NCBI lineage: Eukaryota > Metazoa > Chordata > Actinopteri > Cypriniformes > Gobionidae > Gobio > Gobio gobio. Next base: position 16,482,267 of record NC_137121.1, on the reverse strand, counting down.
CAACATTAGTTTGCATCATGGCAGGTAGAGTCGAATGCTCCTCTACTATCTGCATGATGCCCTTGCCCTTCTCAAGCTCCTCCCCTTTGCATTTAAACCCACATCTTTGGGTTCCGTCGACCAAATTCAAACCACCGTTACTCTCGATTCTCTCCTCTTCTGGAGAGCCGCTACTATTACTACCACTACTACCACTACTTTGGCTGTCCTGGACACTGTCTCCACTTTCTTCAGCTGCCCCGGCCGCTCTGGAGAAATACTGAAGGTCACCCTCCGATGCCACACGCTTGTATGGCAAGGAAGCCCTTCTGAGAAGCTCCTGTGGAGCCGATTCAGTCTGTATTGAGAAGTCCCGTGTGGAGCAGGGCTCCTCGCTAGTCAAAGCGTCGATTCTCGACAAAGGTATAATATCCGTAGGGTGTGCAATGCCTAGATTCACACCGACCACGTAAGTGCGAGGGATCTTCTCATGGTAAACACAGCTGATGGGATCGATTTTCTTCGCTCTGCAAAAGGCACTTGTCTGGGGTTGATAAACATGTGGTGGGCAGACCGTAACCTGTGAGGCCATACCTATAAAGGACAGAGGGAAGAAAACTGTTAGTCAGTGTTAGTCATTTCGCAGATGCTGTTTACATGAATCAAAACCTCCTGGAATATAAAGATTATCTTTATTAAGATGAATTACATGAAATAGTGCAATTTTTAAATGCCAATGCTTTAGGAATACTGTGCTTGTTTGTGTGATTATATATCAGTATGACTTTAAAAAAATATATAATAAATTGCTATCATTAAATAAAATAAGAAATATTACTGTAAGACTCATTGTAAAATAAAAAAAGAAAATATGGTATTTTTTATACAATACAACTGTAAAATTACTAGGGGTGGTACAGTCGTGTCACAATACGATACAAATCGCGATACTGAACTCATGATACGATATGCATCACAATATTTTAAGCCAAAATAATGGAGATAATGGAGAATCATTTTTTTTTTTACATTTTTGGGAGGATTATACCTTATAAATTCAGTATATATAAATTCTATATTGTGAATCATATTTACATCAGCGATACATATCGTAGCATTTTTATATCGCGATATAACAAAGTATTGTTACACCCCTAAAAATTACAATACTAATATGTGGATTATTTTCTTCCTTTTTAAACATTAAACAACAACATGTTTAGAACCTCTTATTAAAGATGTGGTGAAATGTTTGGCGAGCATTGCGTTTTCAAATACACATTACAAGCGACGCAAACTCACAGCACTGGCAGAGATGGAGATCGTGTGAAGTAGCATTTACTGCGAACTGAGAAACTAAAAACGCTTATCAGAAGCAACCATGCAAATGACCAATGCTGAGCTTCCCTCTGAAACATGTAGATGCTTTTAAATAAATTGCAGTTATTGCGATTTGATTAAAAAAAATAAGCGTTTAATCGATTCATCGTTCAGCCCTAGTATGCCATAGTGTGTGTAATATGTTAGCAGATGCAGACAGACGATTGACCAATGAGGATTAGCTGTCTTATTTTTAATGGAAGACAGGCTACTTATACTAGCACAACATATGGCACAAGTTCAGACACGAGGACAGGTGTGGCTCTAACACACCCACATACTAACTCTCTCACACACTTATAAACCAGCTAGCACTCTGCAGACTAGGTAGGATTTCCTAATGGCAAATATTGAGGTTAGAAAACATAAAAGGGATGCAAACTTGTCACGTTGTTTCTTGAGGAATGCATATCTGATGCATTTCACTTCAAGAACCGTTATAAAAGGCCTCATTCATTCACACTACCATACCAAAATCCATCCATTTCTTGATTGTGCAAACAATTAGGTTTGCAGAGTAAGATATTCACTCAACAGCTTTAAAAGGTGCTGTCCCATCTGGAGGATTGTTTGTATGAGGTCTGTCCTGTAGTAGCCTCGAGTAACTAGGAGTGGCCAAGGTTTTGGGTTACAGGTCTCTACTGTTTTCAAACGTGCTGCCTTCTGCTAAAAGCAGGTGGAAACTGACCTTTCCCATGTCGTGACCTAATGGGGGGTGGGCGAGAGATGGCACAGGGAAAACACCTGTTGATTCGGCAACTGTTTGGGCTATAAAAGTTTAATGGCAGGAAATGATTGGGAAGTAAACTTTATTTACTTGACTTTACTGTTTTTCCCAGTGATGTAACGTGATAGTAATAACAATGAGGAACTTATAATCTATGACATAAAATGGCTACCGACTTCATTATATTGAAATACACATTTTATGAAAATGCAAGAGCGTTTGGTTACACCTTATTTTAAGGCGTCTTTGTTATACTGTAATTTTACATTTAAGTAATGAGTATTATTAAGTAACTACATGTACTTAGTAGGGTTAGGATTAGGTTGGTTTAGTTGCATGTAATTATGCATAATTTAGTTATTACTATGGAAACTACATGTAACATTATGTAACAATGACACTGTAAAATAAAGTGTTACAGAACGTTTTCATGGCATAACCATGAATGATGTGCCTGTTTGTGTAATGAATAGGGTTGAAATAAATTTTAATTATTTTATATCATTCTTCCAGTCATTTACAATTAATAAAAAAACATAAAATAAAATATTATATACGTATGAACTAGAATAAGGAAATAAATAATATACATATGTGCACTAGAATAATAAAATGTTCTAACCAATAAAATATTTTACAGCTGAGGCTAACCAAAAAGGGGGAAAAAAATCTATATTTCACTTCCAGCTCTGGAAATTTCCACAATCCCCCTTTATTTTTAGGTTTTCCACAGCTGTGGGAACTCAATGAAGTACTGGAAAATATACATTAAATAAGCATTGTTAACGTTAAATATAAAAGATTTGTTTTAAAAGTATTGCCTGTATTACTGAGCAAACATCGGAAAGGCATAGGGGATTTTTCAATGAGTAGGAAGGAAATGCAACATTTTACATACACTTTTTTTAGGCTTTTGCTATCTTGCTAGCATACTCTCAAGTTACAGAAAAAAAAGGAGAAGTCAGATACTAACAGATAACCAGGCCTGTGCATTTTGGGAGAATTGAGCAACATGTAAATTGGTTATAGTAGTCTACAAGATCAACAGCTGGCAAGTTTATAGGGTAAACTCACTTTAAAACCTACAATTCCTAAGGCTTAAATGATTGATGCTTAAAGATGAAATACAGCAACTGAACTTCTTTACGTCATGGGTTTTTAAGCAGCAGGATTTAGGTAAACATTATGGGTTTGGCTGGTGACCAGCACGTCTTCGCGAACATATAAAGATTAAAGTTACCAGACAAAAAAAGTTTGTTACTTTATTAAAACCAGACACTCAACAGTTACCAAAACACACCACCAAAGCCTGCGAAACATTGCTTTCAAGTTTTTGGTGTGGCGTGGCAACTTTTTCGCAACAACTACGAGCTCGCGATCACTCCTCCGAAGTCACGTCTGATTTATTATCTTCACTATTGAGTATCAGAAACGTATTTACGCCTGTGCAACTCGTTAAAACCTTCCTTACCTTCACAGACAGCAGCTGTGGTCGGACCGCGGGTCTTTAGTGAACATGTTCGGGTTTAATTCGCACCCACTGCATGCTCGACGCGCTCGCGCTGCCATCTTGTCCTCTCGCTGGACGACGAGGGAGAAAAAAATACAAGCTCCCTCATTTCAACTGCGCACAACTCGCATACTAAGCCATCCACGGGAACCGAACAGGGTCCAGCGTAGAGTTAAGGATATCCGTTTCGGTCAGGGGAGGTTTTTGTCGTCATGTCGAGGACGTTTAAGCCCCCCTTGTTTGTTTCCTCCTGACGGCGACGGACAAACTCTGTCAGCTCAACTCGCTCGAGCTCTCTCAGCTGAGCGCTCGAGTCGCGCTGCTTCTTCCTGCGCGAGCGGGGATTCAGAACTGTGGCGAAGCTTTACTGCCATGAACAGGGCTGGAGAGTCAACACACAAAAACATGAAACGCCCACGGAAGTAGGGCACAGTTCTGCTGTATAGTGACCCCGTCTGGTGGGATCTGAAATAAGGTGTTTTGGCCAATGCATACTAATAATTGGGCAACAATACATACAAAAAAGTATTGGGAAACCCCTCCAAATCATATTTACATTTTAGAATATGTATGCATCTATTAGATTTTAGATCTATTGCCAAACATTTTGGGACGTCTGCCTTTTACATGCACATGAACTATCCCATTCTTAATCTGTAGGGTTTAATATGGAGTTGGCCCATACTTTGCAGCTATGCTTCTGCTCTTCTGGGAAGGCTTTCCACAAGCTTTATGGATTTAGTGCATTTGTGAGGTCAGGCACTGATGTTGGACGAGAAGGCCTGGCTCGCAGTCTCCACTCTAATTCATCCCAAAGGTGTTTTATCGGGTTGAGGTCAGGACTCTGTGCAGGCCAGTGAAGTTCCTCCACACCAAACTCGCTCATCCATGTCTTTATGTACCTTGCTTTGTGCACTGGTGCACAGTCATGTTGGAACAGGAAGGGACCATCCTCAAACTATTCCCACAAAGTTGGGAGCATGAAATTGTCCAAAATGTCTTGGTATGCTGAAGCATTAAGAGTTTCTTTCACTGGAACTAAGGGGCCACGGCCAACCCCTGAAAAACAACCCCACACCATAATCCCCACTCCACCAAACTTTATACTTGGCACAATGAAGTCAAGAAAGTACCGTTCTCCTGGCAACCGCCAAACCCAGACTCGTCCATCGGATTGCCGGACAGAGAAGTGTCAATCCAGAGAACACATCTACTCTGCTCTAGAGTCCAGTGGCGGTGTGCATTACATTTGTTACAGTATTTATTAGTCTTTGTTAACATTCGTTAATAAAAATACAGTCACGTTGAGGTCCATTTAATATGACCTTTTGATTTTAATAATGTATTTGTAAATGTTTAATTTAATAAGATTATTAATTTGTTTTAGAATTATTCGCGTTAGTTCATGTTAGCTAATGTAGTAAACTAATCTTAACAAATGTAACCTTATTGTAAAGTGTTAACAAAATAGTATAAAGTAATATACAACAATGCAATAAATGAACCTTTTATATAATAAAATATGCCACGTGAATTACATAAATGGGAGAAGAAAACAGTAAATCTAGTCAACAATGTTTTACTACACACCTCATATTTTTATTGACAGCCAGCATTCAGTTTCAAATAACCATTAGTAATACTGCATTGCTAAGACACACCTTAGAAGTTTATAGAGATAGAACAGAGAAGTGCAGTTGGGGAATATATTTGCTTGTGAGGTGAAGGTGTCTTCTGTGAAACATGCTCAATGTTGATAGAAACATTGTTTTTTAAATAAATAAATTAAAAATCAGGAATTCTTTAAAAAAAAACATGCTCGGTATTCCAGGTTCATCATGACCGTGGGAACAACATGGGGATAATCTGTAGGTTACAATGAGCATTATAGAGAAAATTGTGCACATAAACATAGGGTGGCACTTCACAAACTAAGGCACCAGTCAAATATCCATCCTTTACCTCAAATTTATCCAAACAACGAGCCAGAAACCTCAATAACACCTTTTTGGAAGAGTTCAGGCTACAACAGCAAATGTTTGAAACTAGTCAATTGTTGTCGGAAGTGAATCTTTTGTAAATTGTTTATATTTTGTTACACACAATAACAGTATTCACAAGGTTCTCCTCTATTGCATTTCAGTACACTATTCTACCAGTTATCAGTCATTGCCTAAAGTAATCAAAGCTTTAGGCAAATCAAATGTCTTGATACATTCACAAATATTCCCTGATATACAATGCAAAGAGGAGACCTTAGGAATGATAATCCTTAAATATCCATGAGTGCTAGCATGTGAGCTTTGAGGGGTTTATTAGCTAGCTTATAGACACTATAATCCATATATATAGCTACAGAATGTGAAAGCCAGGATGACTAGAGGTACCTTAAGTATTTCATGTGTTTCGTTTACACGTCTAAACCTTCCCCTTGTTTCAGAATGTCTTGGATGATCTTCTGGTAGAACGGAGAGTAAACTAGCTTGTTGAAGGTCACCAAACGTTCCAGCTTGACTGCAATCTCCTCTAACTCTTTGCTGATGGGCGTCAGACCGCCAGGGAGAGCTGGGGCACTCCGGTTGGTGCTTGACTCCAGGAAGCCAAGAAGGTACATCTGGATCCGGGAGTCTAATAGAAAAAAATACAGTTTTAGATTCGACTTCACTTCTAAATGGAAGCCTAACCGCTTTTTGGGTTGTCAAAGTACTCCATAAAGGGCTGCGCTTACCAATGACCTTGCGGATAGGGTTGTCCGCAGACTTTGCTGCTACAATTTGGCCTTTCAATGTGTTCTCTCTGTCTGAGGGAAATGGGGAAAAGCCATGCTGAGACAAGCATCCTCTGAGCTCTAAACACAATTTCTCTGCAACAGCAGCAAAGGTTTCATCCGCTTTGAAGGACCTACAAGAGAAAAGTACAACAGTTTTCTTATCCAAGCATTAGAAATAGCATTGTAATAGAAAGTCACCATGAAATCAAAATCGATTTCAATTCATGTGAACTCATATGACATCACAGCAATAGCAAAACACAACCATCCAAACAATTCCAGATGAACAAAATCAAGACCGGTCCTACATTGACACCGTTTCACTTGGATATACACGTCACAGGGAAGAAAAGACTATCGCAACTTCCATTTCATGCCAACCTCAAACTTACAGTGTGTGCATCTCTGCTAACAGAATCTTAATGGTTTTCTTCAGTCTTTCACTGAGTCCTGGGAGTCCAGAAATGGCTTCCCCGGCACTGTTATACACTATGAGCAGGATTGATGCCACCAGTGCCAGCTGCTCCAGCTCCTGTTGCATCTCCTGAAATCTGCACTGATCCAAGAGAAGAGTCTGTTCACAGGAGGGAGAAAAGGGAGGAGAAGAACAGCAACAAGTTTTGGTGTCAATGACAAATTAGAGTATACACAATGTAGAAAAATAGTTTCAAACACGTGCCACGTTAATGTGGATTTTGTGTTAGTTTCATATCATTTTGTGAATCCGTTTTAATTAAAAGTTTAAATTTAACGTAAATTATATATATAAATATATATATAAAATGGGCCCTATTTTAAAGATCTAAGCACATGGTCTGAGGCGCATGGCGCAGGTGCACTTGGGCGTGTCCAAATCCACTTTTGCTAGTTTAACAATGGAAATAATGGTCTGCGTGCCATGCGCATGGTCCAAAAGGGTTGTAACTAGTCTCTTAATGAGTAATGGGTGTGTTTTGAGCGTAACGTGCAACAAACCAATCAGAGTCTCATCTCCCATTCCCTTTAAAAGCCAGGTGCACTTGCACCATGGCGGATTGCTATTTACATGGCGGAATATAGACACCCTCAACCTGATGAGTCAGTTTAAATGTGTATTGCCATGATTGGACAAATAATTAGCCAATTTCTTTCGTCGTTATTGCAAATACTAATTCTGATACATGCAATGACTATACATTATGACATGTAGGCATTTTTATCTTTATGTACACAATAATAATCTTTTTAATCCATTTATTTGTAATATTTGGCATATTTGTGTGCTGCTACGCGTCCCTGTGTGAAAACAAGTAGTGTACATGCGGTGTGCACCGGCCTATAGGCACATATTACTAACGCGCCCTTTAAATAACAACCTCCCCCCCCTCAAAAAAGTCCCCAAACTTTTGAAGAGTATGTATTTTTTTTAGGTAATTTTTTTTTTGTATAAATATTAGGGTTGGGTACCGTTCACATTTAAATTGGTACCTGAAATTCGGTACCGATACCAAACGGTACCTTTTTTCGGTACTTTAGGGATGTTTACATCAATAACTGTAAAGAACTTGTAAGTCATTTATAGAAGTGTTATTGACATTATGCCAGAGCTGCCCTGGTCGCTGTCTGCCATTGTCTGTGATGTTTGTATACTGTAATATTTACTAGCAAATAGTAGGCTACTAGGCACTTAATTTAATTCATAGAAACAAACATATTGTTATTTTTTTCGTTTTAATTTCATTTCTATGAAAAGATTTCCCACAAATTATGTGTTGTGTATTTTCTGGTAATCAAATGAAGACAAAAGACATGAATTTAATGTATCTTTTTGTCAAACAAAGTGCTGCACAACTGAGCTTTATATGGTAAAAATTAAAACATTAAGAACATTTTTAATTTATTACTTAAAAAATAAAGTTTGGATAATTTACTATTATTACATTAGTATTATTATTACATTGAGACGTATCTAAATACGAGATGGAAACATGCGACCGTCACGCGCGATTCTGTGTGTGTGTGTGTGAGGTAAACGACGCGTATATGGCATTCATTCACACAGAGACACGCAGGATTCGTATTTAAATAGTTTTTTGCGGTTTAATATTCACAGACATTAGTCTATAGCACCAGATACATTCTCAGGTACTGAAATCTGGTACCGATTGATTTAATGTGAATCGGTACTCTGTAGTACCGACGTAATTCGGTCGGTGCCCTTAGAAGTACAGAGTTCAGTACCCAACCCAAATAAATATCATGAATTATTACAATTCTCTATTATGATAACAGGACAGTTGCATCATCCATATATGCCCTCCCAAAAAAATATCAAAATACAAAACTACAAAATACATTTTAATTCCAAAGTTAAAATCATGCTCATTATAGAAGAGGTGTATTACTGTATGTATGAATTGCATTTTCTATTTTTTTCCCCCAGTGATATCCAATGACACATTACCTCTGGGAAAGACTCAGCCTCATGGTCCCATTTTAACAGGCGTAAATAGGCAAGATTGTGGAGTTGAGTAGAAATTGTTGTGGATGTTGCTCCACCCTCCATTTCTCCACTGGTTGCATAATCTGCTGTGTCCTGGAGCCATTTCTTTGTGAAATCCAAAGCATCTGCAAACATGAATACATAACTAAATTAAAGAGATTATTTGCTAAAGTGCAAGAAGCATGCATAGCATAACATTCATTGATTATGTATATCATACAAGTAATTGAAATTCCTTACTGGGTTGTTTTTCAAGGAACTCGTGAAATTTCTTCCGCTCGTATTCCACCGACTGCTGTAAGAGGTGAGGACGCAGGCTGCTTACAGCGAAGTTGGCCATGTCGATCTTCATTTTGTCTAGCACTGCAAATATCGACCTGCAGATGTGTACAAATAAACATGATTATATGATTTGGAGTTCTGTGATCTTCACCTTGATCGGTTTAAGTGACTTACTTAAAAAGGGGTACGATGTCAGAGATTTTACGCAGCTGTCTGATGTCTTCATCACGGCAGGGTGCGCAAAAGGTGCCCATCATGTCAATTATGAACCTCGCTACTTTACTGATGTCTAGAGCTTCGTTTTCAGCCTCCTGCTGGATCAATGAGAGGTCCAGAGTCTCTTCAATTTGCCCTCTCAATCGACTCTGTCCTGGCAACAGAAAAGACAGCAGGGTCTGGAAAAACAGGGAGACAGGGAACTAATGAACACCTTCAAACATTTTCTTTGCTTAATGTGCACAGATACGTTGAGAAAGTATACAATATAAATATACAAAACAATAACACACACATAATTTTAACAAAATAAGAGGGATCACACAAAATGCATGTTATTTATTATTTAATGCTGTCCTGAGTAAGATATTTTACATAAAAGATGTTTACATACATATAGCCCAGAAAAGTTGCATTTATAAAAATGACCCTGTTCTAAAGTTGACATACCCTTGATTCTTATCTTAATACTGTGTATTGTTACCTGGATGATCCACAGCTGCTTTTTTGTTTTGTGATGGTTGTTCTCGAGTCTCTTGTTTGTCCTGAGCAGTTAAAACTGCTCAACGTTCTTCAGAAAAATCCCCCAGGTCCAGCAAATTCTTTGGTTTTCCAGCATCTTTTGCATATTTGAACCCTTTCCAGCAGTGAGTGTATGATTTTGAGATCCATCTTTTCACACTGAGGACAATTGAGGGACTCATACGCAACTATTACAAGGTGAAAACATTCTGTGATGCTGCAGAAGCTTCTATTGTCCAGTTTTGGTGAGCCCATGCAAATTGTAGCCTCAGTTTCCTGTTCTTAGCTGACATCGGTGACACTCGGTGTGTTCTTCTGCTGCTGTAGTCCATCTATGTAAAGGTTTGACGTGTTGTGCATTCAGAGATGCTCTTCTGCATACCTCGGTTGTAATGAGTGGTAATTTGAGTTACTGTTGCCTTTCTATCAGCTCGAACCAGTCTGGCCATTGTCCTCTGGCATCAACAAGGCATTTTTGCTCACTGGATATTTACACTTTTTCTGACCATTCTCTGTAAACCTCTTGATCCTCTGTGGTTGTGCGTGAAAATCTCAGTAGATTCTGAAATACCAACAACCATGCCATGTTCAACATCACTTAAAGGGTTAGTTCACCCAAAAATGAAAATTCTGTCATTAATTACTTACCCTCATGTCGTTCGACACCCGTAAGACCTCCGTTCATCTTCGGAACAGAAATGAAGATATTTTAGTTGAAATCTGATGGCTCTGAAAGGCCTCCATTGGCACAATGGCACTTTACACTCTCAAGACCCTTAAAAGGTACTAAAGACGTCGTTACAAAGTCCATCTCACTACAGTGGTTCTAAAATAACTTTATGAATCGGCGAGAATAGTTTTTGTGCGCAAAAAAACCCTAAATAACGACTTACATAGTGATGACGATTTCAAAACAAGGCATTATGAAGCTTCGAAGCGTTATGAATCAGTGAGCCGAATCATGATTCGGATCGCGTGTCAAACCACCAAACTGCTGAAATTTGGCGATTCAAACTGCTGAATCGACTCACTGATTCATAACGCTTCGAAGCTTCATGATGCCTTTTTTTGAAATCGTCATCACTATGTAAGTCGTTATTTAGGGTTTTTTTGCGCACAAAAACTATTCTCGCCGATTCATAAAGTTATTTTAGAACCACTATAATGAGATGGACTTTGTAACGACGTCTTTAGTACCTTTTAAGGGTCTTGAGAGTGTAAAGTGCCATTGTGCCAATGGAGGCCTTTCAGAGCCATCAGATTTCAACTAAAATTTCTTCATTTCTGTTCCGAAGATGAACGGAGGTCTTACAGGTGTCGAACGACATGAGGGTAAGTAATTAATGACAGAATTTTCATTTTTGGGTGAACTAACCCTTTAAATTACATTTCTTCCCCATTCTGATGCTCAGTTTGAACTTCAGCAGATCATCTTGACTACATCCCTAAACTGAGTTGCTGCCATATGATTGGCTGATTTGATATTTGCGTTAAGTTGAACAGGTGTATCTAATAAAGTGGCCGGTGAGTATATATTATAGATATACATATATATATATATATATATATATATATATATATATATATATATATATATATATATATATATATATATATATATATATATATATATATATATATATAGATGCTTTTATTCAAACCAACTTACCAATGAGGAGAGCAATAGAAGCAATCAAGCCAACAATATGCAAGTGCTGTGACTAGTCCCAGTCATTCGAGCACAGTACACGTAGGAAAATGATGCGTCTTCAGCAGTTTCGAAAAAGACATTTCTTCAGCAGTTTCTTGAAAATGGCTAAAGACTCAGCAGATTGGGTTGAGTTATGCAGGTCATTCCACCAGGTTGGAACAGTCAAGGTAAAGGTCCTTGAAAGTGATTTTGTGCCTCTTTGGGATTGCGCCATAAGGCGCCGTTCACTTGCAGAATGCAAGCTTCTGGAGGGCACGAAGGTCTGAAGTAGTGAGTTTAGGTATAAAGGTGCAGAGCCAGTGGTTCTGTAGGCAAACATCAGTGCCTTGAATTTGATGCGAGCAGCAAAAGGCAACCAGTGCAATTTTATGAGGAGAGGTGTGATATACATGGTGAGGTATACATATATACACACACACACAAACACACACATATGTATGTATTAGTGCTGGGGAAAAAATAATCGCATCCAAAATAAAAGTTTGTGTTTACATAATATATGAGTGTGTACTGTGTATAATTATTATGTATATATAAACACACACACATGCATGTATATATTTAAGAAATATGTGCATGTATACTGTATATATAATTTATCAAAATTTTTATAAAAATATAACATTGTTACCGAAGAGGAAGAACAGCGCATACGCTAGGTAGAAAGGTGGAACAAACTGTAATTTGCACTGATGTCTGTTCAACATAAAATAAAAAAAAACATTAGCATTGTAGATTAGTTTCTCTGTCCGTTAACACTTTAGTTTAGGGTCCAATTCTCACTGTTAACTAGTTGCTTATTATCATGCATATTACTAGGATATTGGCTGTTTATTATTACTTATAAAGCACATATTAATGCCTTATTCTTCATCTTCATATCCTACATCCCTTAATCCACCCAATACCTACACTTAAAGGGTTAGTTCACCCAAAAATGAAAATTATGTCATTAATTACTCACCCTCATGTCGTTCGACACCCGTAAGACCTCCGTTCATATTCGGAACACAAATGAAGATATTTTTGTTGAAAGCTGAGGGCTGAGAAAGGCTTCAGATAGGCCTCCATTGGCATTCAGTACATTAATACTCCCAAGACCCATAAAAGGCACTTAAAACATCATTACAAAGTCCATCTCACCACAGTGGCTCTACAATAATTTTACGATGCGACGACAATAGTTTTTGTGCGCAAAAAAAAATCTAAATAACACCTTTATCCAGCTTGTTATTGTCTTCCGTTTGTGCCTCCACGACGCATGCGAGAGAATATGACGCAGATCCGGCGCTCGGACACATGACCCAGAAGGGATTTGTTTACAAGCAGAGGAAGACGCGAGTGTCTAAGCTGTTGGATTCTACATTGATCGTGCTTTAGGTCTCGGCGTAGTTCTCAAAATGGGGTTAGAGTGTGCATTTCATGGATTCCCGAACGCTGGCGCTACGTCATATTCTCGCGCATGCGTCGTGGAGGCACACACGGAAGACAATAACAAGCTGGATAAAGGTGTTATTTTGATTTTTTTTTGCGCACAAAAACTATTGTCGTCGCATCGTAAAATTATTGTAGAGTCACTGTGGTGAGATGGACTTTGTAACGACGTTTTAAGTGCCTTTTATGGGTCTTGGGAGTATTAATGTACTGAATGCCAATGGAGGCCTGTCTGAAGCCTTTCTCAGCCATCAGCTTTCAACAAAAATATCTTCATTTGTGTTCTGAATATGAACGGAGGTCTTACGGGTGTCGAACGACATGAGGGTGAGTAATTAATGACAGAATTTTCATTTTTGGGTGAACTAACCCTTTAACAACAACCTTACTAACTATTAATAAGCAGTAATAAGGAGTTTGCTGATGCAAAAGTCATAGTTAATAGTGAGAATTGGACCCAAAACTAAAGTGTGACATTTTTCCTAGTCTACCGAAATCGTACCGAACCGTAACCCCAAAACCGAGGTATGTATCGAACCGTGACTTCTCTGTACCGTTACACTCCTAATACATAATAATTATACACAGTACACACACATACATTATGTAAACTTTTATTTTGGATGCGATTAATCACGATTCATTTTCCCCCATCAGTAGTATGTATGTGTGTGTGTGTGTATATATATATATATATATATATATATATATATATGCAACTTAATGAATTTCATATATATCATATGTAAGCCTGGATTCTTTCCTTACCTCTTTAATTTCACCAACCAGTGTGACAGCATGACTGTAAGATGGTGGGTCCTCTTTTAGCTGTGACTCAAGGCAATCCCAGAATGCTCTGTGCATAATTTCCTTGACCTGTTTCTCCAAACTAAGTATATAGGAAAGATATGTTCATAATGTTAATCTCAAAGACATTTTCAAATCAAAGCAATGTGAATATTGGACCGCCATAGGTCTCCCTTCAGAATTATTGCATTGCAATGCAATGATTTGTATTTAAGAAAATAAATGGACGTACTAACATTTCAACTATATCATTAGCACATTGAGAACATTGTGATTATCACGATAACAAGTCCATTACCTTCCCTCTTCTGGCTCATAAGGCTTGACTTGAAAACCACTGTCCATCACTATCTCATGGGCCAGTGCCAGATTAGTGACTCCTTTGGCTGTCTCCATAAGCTCTTCCACTGAGACAAATCTGGACGGACTCGCTGTGAGTGTTTGAATGCAACATTAACATTGTTAGAGTGTGATTCGCCACATTTTTAAGTTAATGAACATTTCTCTCCTTACACTGGGGGGTGAGTCTGTGAGGACTGGGAGTATTTCTTCTGATCCTCTTCCGGATCATCTCTTCTGATGGTTCCACAGTGTTCTCTTTCCCATCCTTGTCAATCTTGCTCTGCTCCTCTTTGGAGGACTCATCAGATTCCTTAGGCATCTTCTGTTGAAATCAAAGAAGCTGAAAATTAAAATGATCTTTACACAGACTATAACATCAGCTGCTCTAGCCAATTCCACACTAAAATGACCACACTGATTTTTTTCTGGCAACAGTGTGACAGCGAGCTGAGTGTTAAGTTGTTTTGTTTTGATTATAAAACAGAAGGAAAAAACTAGAGTTCCTTTACAATCAATAAACAATTGCTCTCTAGTACCCTCATCCCTCTGCAAGTCACATTTAAATATTTTTCGTTTCTATATTGATTTGGTTGACATAAAAAACAAGCCTGATTCCATTACTAAAATCTCTAAGATGCTATGTCGCATCTGTCTGCTCTCTAACATCCGGTCATTCGTGATTCAAATTTCTCTTTTACAATTTACCTTGATTCGTTAAACCACCAAGCGCCCGCTTACACTTAATTTTCATGCAGTTGCTATTCGCCACATATAATCAAAATAGCAGCCCGAGCGTTTTGTTCTGGATGAATCAATACAACCTGATGCGTGTATTTACGGAAGTACGATTCCGAAGGTTCCTTTGTAGTTCTTGAGATATGTTTTTGAATGAGAATGAAGCTGTGTAAATGAAACATAGAACTACATTTCCCAGTAGAAACAAAATCTTCGACCGCCCCCTAGCGCACGTGCTTCGAACAGGGAGGATTGAGGGCTATAAAATCCCAATCTGATTAAAAGTGAATCAAATTAATTTAGTTTTCTTCTAGTAATTCTAAATTAAATCCAACTCAAATTCATATGTTTAAATATTACACGTTAAAAAAAGGTACAGAAGAAATCTCTTATAAAAATTAAATACTGGAATGTATTGTTAGGAAAAAATGTTTCGCTACATTTCGCCTTTTATTTTATGCCATGCCAAACTAAAAATATACAAATACAAACGTTTCGACAAAAAAGGGTGTGTGAGATACAGAGGGATGAGCTTTCTCCCTTCGTTTCACACTGTACACTAGGTGGCAGCAAAGGCAACTTTTCTTTTACCGCCTGAGATGACACAGGTAGGGCGAGTGGGTTTACAGAGTGACGTGATTTAAAACAAGTCGGAAAAATAATAAATAGACCAGCAGTATTTGCTGTTAAACATATTCAGCGGTGATATTTGAGAGGAAAGTGCACAGAAATCCCATAATTTATTACTGCAAGATATAGCGCAACCATAGCATCCTTGACTAAACCTCAACCACATCAAATCCAGTCAGTGCGGCTACAACGGAGTCACCGAGGTCTGTTTAAAGTATTCATTTAATAAACGTATGCTTATTAAACAACCATTCATTTTCTTTTAACTATTTGCAGCTCTTGTCATTAACTGTTTAGTCACTTTTGAGGAGAAATAACTAATAAATACATGTTGTGATAGTTTAGCTTGTGCTTAGCTTACCAAAACATTTGTAAAGTGCACAAATACGCTATTTAGCATTTCAAAAAATTGCTATTTTTATTTTATATATGTACAGAAGTCATGTTTATGGTCTATTTAGCCTATAACAACAATTTACCATGTTAACTAAAATAGCTTATGCTGAAATACTAATACCGCGGTAGAAATTAAAAATAGTTTTTTATAATATAGTTTATTAAAAAAATATTAATACTATTAATAAAATGACTTAGATTTTCTTCAAACTGTGTAGCTTTTCGCGATTTTTATTTAATTTTCTATGATTTAATGTAGTAAATTAAAATAGCAATTTGCCCATATGGTAACTAACCATTGTTACAGAATATTGCTTAAAGTCATAATTTACTCACCCTCAACTTGTTCCAAACCTGTATGAATATCATTCTTCTGCTGAACCCAAAAGAAGATATTTTGAAAAATGTCGGTAACCAAATGGTTTTTCTTTTTCCATACTATGGAAGTCAATGGGGTCCATCAACTAAATAGTAGGTTACCGACATTTTTCAAAATATCTTCTTTTGGGTTCAGCAGAAGAAAGAAATTCACACAGGTTTGGAACAACTTGAGGGTGAACCATCCCTTTAATAACTCAGAACAATGTTATACTTGGTTTATTTTGGGGTTAAAAGTCTTCTCAGACATTAAATCCAGATTTCTCTCTTGTAAGTTTGATCGTCTGAGGTCAAAGGTTAAATCTGACCGCTGCAGATTTTCACCTGGAGTCCCTACCACTGCCATTCACATTTACAGATCAGTGGCTATGCGAGTCAGTTTACAGACAGTAATATGGACATCACACCACAGACAGGGAATTATCCCATTTTATGGATGGTGTCCTTTTAATTTTGCCTTTCATGGCTTATAAAGTTGTTTAATATCTGCTGAGGTGAATCAGCGGAGGAAGCGAATAAAGACATTGGCCCTCCAGGTCATTTGTGATAGTAGCAAATTCTAACAGGATCATTT
This sequence comes from Gobio gobio, assembly GCF_949357685.1. Taxonomy (NCBI): domain Eukaryota; kingdom Metazoa; phylum Chordata; class Actinopteri; order Cypriniformes; family Gobionidae; genus Gobio; species Gobio gobio. The sequence goes on along the minus strand of NC_137121.1, from coordinate 16,465,392 downwards.
AATTCCTGCACATGATTGATATATCAGCAGCGACTAAATGGACGAAAGCCTTTCTTCTATTAAAACACCAGGCAGAATGAAGCCCTCCCACTTTACAAGTCAGTCATGATGATGGCGATACAGTGGACCAAGCACAGATCAAATTAAATATCTTATATAATTCCCTCTGAATGACAGCGCCATCTGTCCATCCGGTGTTATGGCCCTGACCCCTATTAGCCTACACTCTTACCATGGCGCCATTTCACCTTGATAGGTTCGAGATGGGATTTAAAAAGCTTATTTTGGCATGAACTGTGTCTAGCAGCGCTTTATATATTCTTATGAGGCAAAATTTATGTAGTTGCAGTTGCTTTTGTCATATGCCGTACTATAAAACCAATAGTTCCAGCTCTAAATTCTGATTGGATCATGCCTGGATGATTGCCAACGGCAAACAGCCTACAACTGAGCTAAAATACTGTATTATGTGCCTGATGAAATGTTTATTTTGATCATTTTTATTTCATTTTTTTATTAAACACTGGTTTATGTAATCATAGTGTTGCTGTTTTATAAAACAAAAACACTGTATTTGATATGTAGATTCTGTTTAGGTGCTTAAAGTTTTCTTCCAAGCGCAATGGAGTTGAGCGTAGAGTTCGGACCAGAGCTTTTCTCTTTGGTAAGTGGAAATATTCCATAGCAGAATGATGTGTTTTAAATTATACACAAATAAAACCTCCCAAGATTTACACACACTCCTGCTGTTTTTGTCTGCAGATGGAAGATAAAGGTGCTCTCGGTCAACCGAAGACCCCAAACATTGCCGTAGAGAATGATGGTCGGACCATCTCAGTGCAAGTACTGGAATTTAAAACAAGTCTCCTGGAGGCGGTTGAGGAGTTGCATATTCACAGGGTATGGTGTCTTACTTTTGTCTCTGTTTTCTAGTGATAATATAAAATGTGTGGTCACACTTTAGATTGGGGTCCAATTCTCACTATCAACTACGACTTTTGCCTCAAACTCCTAATTATGGCTTATTAATAGTAATGTAGTTGTTTATTTTAGATATTGGGTTGGATTAAGGGATGTAGAATATGATCATGTAGAATAAGGCATTAATATGTGCTTTATAAGTGGGTGATTGACAAGTAAAGCTTCAAAAAAGTTTTTTTTTTTTATCTTTTCAAAACTGATGTACTGCATATTTTTGAACAATGTGTTTAAACAAGTTTAAGTTGTTAAATAACATTTCAAAGGGTTTCATTTTATTTAAAGTTTTTATGTCAGGCTGGATAACCATATAGTTGTATGACATGGAAGGTGTACCAACCTACCCATACTTGAAATGAGCAGTTTTTACCAGTATTTGAGAGAGATCTAGAACCTTTTCACTCTGTCACAATGATCAGTTGGATCATATTTACTGTTATTACCATGTCAATTTATAATTAAAGAGCCATGTTTGCAGTTTTGCCACCCTGACATTTGAGAATATATTGAGATTATCTCAACAGCTTTAAAACTAAGATGATGCCATAGTATTTAGTTCTAAATATGTTATTATTAAGACACCATATTAATTAGTTTTCTTAGCCTGTTCATTTGTTTGGACAGTTTCATCACCTGACATTTTGGAGGTTTAAGATAACAAAGCATAAAATACTCTCTCGTCCATGTCTTTATGGACCTTGCTTTGTGCACTGGTGCACAGTCATGTTGGAACAGGAAGGGGCCATCCCCAAACTGTTCCCACACATTTGGGAGCATGAAATTGTCCAAAATGTCTTGGTATGGTGAAGTATTAAAGGGTTAGTTCACCCAAAAATGAAATTTCGTCCATTAATGACTCACCCTAATGTTGTTCCACACCCGTAAGACCTCCGTTCATCCTCGGAACACAGTTTAAGATATTTTAGATTTCGTCCGAGGGCTTTCAGTCCTTTGAATGTAAGTGTATGAACACTTTGCTGTCCACGTCCAGAAAGGTAATGAAAACACTTCAAAGAGTCTAACTAATCAAATGATCTCACATATGGACTACTTTGATGATGTTTTCATTACCTTTCTGGACGTGGACAGCAAAGTGTTCATACACTTACATTCAAAGGACTGAAAGCCCTCGGACTAAATCTAAAATATCTTAAACTGTGTTCCGAGGATGAACGGAGGTCTTACGGGTGTGGAACAACATTGGGGTGAGTCATTAATGGAAGAAATGTAATTTTTGGGTGAACAAACCCTTTAAGAGTTCCTTTCACTGACTCCCAAACCCAGACTCGTCCATCGAGTGTGATTCATCACTCCAGAGAACACTTCTCCACTGCTCTAGAGTGCTTTACAGCACTGCCGCCGCTAGTGATGTCCCAAGTACTGGTACTTCGGTACCAAGTCGGTACTGAAATTATAAAAATGTGACGATACCGGCATTTATGTGTTACCGGTAGTACTGACTCCCGAGTATATTCGGTACCCGCAGCTGCGTTCAGTGGCTTCCGTGTTTCTCTAAGCGCTGGGCTCCAGACTGTAGCCGAATATATACTAGTGTCTGTGGATATTAAACTGCAAAATACTATTTAAATATTACTCCTCCATGTTCTGCATCTCTGTGTGAATGACGGGGCGCAGAGGCGCGGGCGAGCGCGCGCATACATGCGTGTGACACTCGCTCGCTGTCTTTGTAGTCTCTGCCGTGTGTCACTATATGAGGACACGAACGCATAAACCGTCCCTTCATGAGAATTTACCGTTTCATTTGAGAAAACTGTCATATCATGAACACAGACACTCAAAGGTCACGGAAATCCGTCCAAATAAAAGTTTGGTTTAAAAAATTGAAATTGACAGAATATATCAGGCTACTGTTGTAACCTACAGTAGATTAAGCTATATGTAATAATAATACGTCTCTAATAATAATAATAATAATTATGCCTAGATGGTTGATTATTTTTCACTTGATCTTTTTTTATAAACAATGTTTACTTTTAAAAAGCATACAGCCTTTAAATGGTTGTATTATTTACTTATAATGATTATCATCATAAATAATAAACTTAATACATTTAATATGTATTTTTTAAATAGTTAAATAAAATAAAAACATTTAGCTGTGGTACCGAAATTTGTATAGAGTACCGTACAATTTTTATGGTATTGGTACCGACTACTGGAATTTTGGTACCGTGACATCCCTAGCCACCGCTTTGCATTGCACTTGGTGATGTAAGGCTTGGATGCAGCTGCTCGGCCATGGAAACCCATTCCATGAAGCTCTCTACACACTGTTCTTGACCGAAGTTTGGAGGTCTGTAGCTATTGACTCTGCAGAAAGTTGGCGACTTCTGCACACTGTGCACCTCAGCATGTGCTGACCCCCGCTCTGTGATTTTACGTGGCCTACCATTTCGTGAGTTTAGTTGCTCTTGTTCCCAATTGCTTACACTTTGTTATAATACCACTAACAGTTGACCGTGGAATATTTAGTAGTGAGGAAATTTCACAAATGGACTTATTGCACAGGTGGCAACCTACCACAGTACCACGCTTGAATTCACTGAGCTCCTGAGAGCGACCCATTCTTTCACAAATGTTTATATATGCAGTCTGCATGCCTAGGTGCTTGATTTTATACACCTGTGGCCATGGAAGTGATCGGAAAAATACCTGAATTCAATGATTTGTAGGGGTGTCCCAATACTTTTGGCAAAATAGTGTATGTCATAAATTTATCAAATTATTTTAAAAGGAAATAATGCACATCATGACATTGACACAAGTACTAATACACAGCCAATATCCTAGTAATACGCATGCTAATAAGCAACTCGTTATTAGTTGGGAATTAGTTGAGAATTGGACCCTATACTAAAGTGTTACCAAATGTGTAAAAAGGGAATAGTGGCATTTTTGCTAGAGAAAACTAAGTCAGGGATGTACAATTGGAGGCAATAATTATGTTTATTGTACTAGGTTTTTGTTGTTGCAGTACCATTAGTACCCTGCTAGGCTCAGCAATTAAAGACAATTATTTAAATTGATTACCAAATGAGATAAAGATAAAAAAAAAAACACTGTGTCACCTTTGATTGGCCCCCTCCCTGTTTATTTATTTAGTTAGTTCGTATTTATCTTATTTATCTTTACTTATAATATGAATACATGTTTTTTCATTTGCAATAACTATGATATGATAATAAATATGATAGAAAGCAATGAAATGTATATATTTTAAATGACTGAACTAACCTAACTAAGCATCAAATCAGGTAGAAACTAATCACATTACATAATTTACGTACTAATTTCCGTAACAGTCTTAACCTAAGACGTGCACATACTTATTGAGAATCTCAAACAAATATCAGCCCCCTAAAAGGCTGCTAAATGACATCTCAGTGAATTAGGAATGTCAGTCTATTAGTATCCGAATGACATCAAGGTTCTCGTGAGGAACTGAGGAATGTAATTTTGTGGGAGGACGAGTGCCATAAGCGTTCAGAAGAACTAAAAGCGAGCTGCACTTTCTGTCCATCTGGACATAAGCCAGCAGAAGTTACACTTACATTAGAATGGGGTCATGCAGCAGGACCTGACAAATTCACATATTTGCTTGCATGACTGTCTGGTACCCTCGAGCAAAGCACTTAAAAACCTGACGCTGGACATGTTTAAAGGTTGTACGAGCAAAAATAAACAATTGTATCTCTCATGTTTTACTGTTATTATGATGTTGGTGAGGAACAAAGGCATTAAATCAATGTGATCCTCAGGCATGCCATTAAACTAACACTTTGTAGTTCTCTGGTTTATAGGGCCGGGGTTAAGATGGAGGATTTCCTGCCAGACAAACGCGCTCAGCTGAATGCAGTCACTTCTTGCGTTCTTTTAAGAGAGTGCAAAGTGTGTTCCATTAAAATGACTGTATTAGCTTGGGATGTTGTCAGTCGTTTTGTGAAACACAGGAAATTCGTTCAGATGCTGAAAGCGAATTGTTTTGATGCATTACACATGTTTTTGTGTTGTTTTATGCATCTAATCAAATATGCGATCAGTCTCTGTCCTGAAAGATTCACTTGACCCACCAATTTTAGTGCTCTGTTTTTACCTGCAAACCCCATTTATTGAATTTATTGTCCTCCTACGAAACGTTAACAGCTTTGCAAGTAGCACACTTTATTAGTAAAATGTAAATAAACTCCTACACGCACATAAAAGCCACTATGTAGAAAACCATTGACTGAAACCTGCAGTCCTGCATGACAATGATGGCTTTATGCAAACATCTACTCTCTAATGTTCAGATACCTACATAAAATGTAATCCATTCCTTTCTTATGAATTTTTCATTATTGATGATGACAAGAATGGTATTTTTGTTAACATTTTGGATACAGGATGCTGAAACAAGACACGAGGAGCAGATTTGTAAACTTGTGCTGGAGAGGCAGGAGTTAGAATGGCAAAAGGTTTGTTAGGAATCCATTAACTTCCTAAGATTTCATTGTGAAACATTTTTAAAAACTGAGCATTTATAGAAAACAAAGCTATTTATATTGATAAAGTTCACCCAAAAAATTAAATTCTGTCATCATTTACTCTCCCTCGAGTTGTTCCAAACCTGTATGAATTTCTTTCTTCTGCTGAACACAAAAGAAGATATTTCTTGAATATATTTCTTGACTGTTGACGGGGCCTATTGACTTCCATAGTGGGAAAAATAAAAATACTATGGAAGTCAATGGGGTAAATGATGAATTTTTGGGTGAACTGTCCCTTTAATGGTTTATTCTTATATTTTTGCAGGAGACCTTAGAAAGTCAGATTTCTAAAATGTCAGAAGAAAATTCAGAGTCACTTGCTACTGTAAAAAAACAGGTATGATATCACACTCAATCCAACAGCATATCACCCTGTATCCCAAGGTTTCCCACTGAAGCTAAGTAAGGCTGTGCCTGGTCAGTACCTGGAAGGGAGACTCCTGGGAAAACTAGGTAGCTGCTAGAAGAGGCGTTATTGAGGCCAGCAGGGGGTGCTCACCCTGTGGCCTGTGTGGGTCCTAACTAGGGTTGGATATCATTTGAATTTTAACGATTCCGATTCTGCTTATCGATTCCGATTCTTATTGATTCCTAAAAAAAAACAAACTTAGATATCATTCACATTTATTCCAAGTCTTTTTGTAAAACATTTCATAGGAGCTGAATACCATGAACAAAAATCAACAGGCTAAGAACACAGAACTTTTGCCTATGGTTGAAAAATACCAGAGGAAAAACAACTAGCCTAACTAATATCAATTTCAAGCATTATTAAAGACAATTAAACACTCAGTAATTAAAAAAGAACAAATAAATGATCAATTGCACAAATAAATACAATTGAGCAAAGATATAAATATAGAAAGAAATACATTTTTTCAGGTATTCAGGTACAGAAATATGTTAAATAACACTGTACTATATTAATAAAATATAGGCTATATATTAAAAATATTTCAATTATATTCTGTCTAGAACAGCGAGCGAGTTTTCTCGTTGTCTTTTGTTTGATTAATGTTGTCATAGAGACAATCTGCCGTCACTTGAAGAGCTGCACGGATTACCCATATGTTTTCATCTTTTCTTCTTAACTGTCTTAAGACATAACCAACTGTGTTTACGAGAATATTTTGTGTGTATTTGTCCGTTTGTGTGCTGTGAAAAAAGACGAGGAAGAGAACTCAGTTCATTATCGCGAGAAGCCGTTCTGTGCGCACGTGTGTGTTTGTGTGCGGCACAGAATGTTTAAAATCATCCTGCTATCACCTTTTATGATTAATTATGATTATTTGTCTGTGCGCACGTTTTGGATGTGTGCAGAGCACGGAAAACAGTATGCGAGTCTTTTGCGCACACAAGAACCGATAAGTGGAACCGAAATGCGCGTTTCTTATCGAATCACAGGTTCTGGGGAATTTGGAACCGGTTCTCGATACCCATCCCTAGTCATAACGCCCCAGTATAGTGACGGGGACAGTATACTGTAACAAGCACCGTCCTTCAGCTGTGACGTTAAACCGAGGTCCTGACTCTCTGTGGTCATTAAAAATCCCAGGATCCCTTCGGAAAAAGAGTAGGGGTGTAACCCCGGCATCCTGGCCAAATTTGCCCATTGGCCTCTGTTCATCATGGCCTCCTAATCATCCCCATATACTGATTGGGTTCATTACTCTGTCTCCTCTCCACCAATAAGCTGGTGTGTAGTGGGCGCTCTGGCACAATATGGCTGCCGTCGCATCATCTGCACATTGGTGGTGGTTGAGGAGATTCCTCCCTTCCATGTAAAACGTTTTGTGTACCTAGAAAAGCACTATATAAATGTAACAAATTATTATTATTATGTAAGCAAGATTTTATACACACACACAAGTATATCAATTATTTTGTCTAATTTAAAGTTTCAGGCCCAAATCCGAAGAATTGAAGGAGAAAAGGTTAGTCGCTTTATATTTCTATTTTATTGTATGTTTTTATCAATCTTCTTTTTTTAAATACTAATTAATCATCACTTGACTAAATATGACTGACCTCTTAAAGGGTAAAAACCAACTGGCGGCTGAACTGAAAGACAAAGAGATCATCAGCCTCAAGGAAGAACTAAAACTGCTGCAGGTACACATAATCAATACAATAACAACATACACCTTTACATGACAAGATCTTCTGTACTTTGCTTTAGGGACATATTCCTAAAACAGTGGGAAAATCCATCTCATCGCTGACCTTTTGAGTGGGGGTCTGTGTAGGTCTATTTGGTGTTGTCAGATAAATGATGCCACATGGGTGATATATGCTTTCTCCTACGGTTCATCACACCCTCGGTTCAACCGTACGATTAGTCAATAAAGGCCCTTGTTACCCTTTTATTTGGTAATCTGAGCAATTCAATTCGTATCTAAACACAGCAATTATTGTGATGTATTCATGAACACTGCGTCACTTGTCTTGACATGATTTACAGAATTATGCAAGTAGTTTAATATTATACAGATAATGTTAATAGCAAGCAAGAGGTTATTCTAGATCAGTCTTTACTCTTATTAATGTGTCGTTTTGTTTATTTTTATGAATATGATTTAATATAGTATTAAAATAATAATAATAAAATTCTGCTTTAGAAAGGTCATTGGGTGCTCTTCTAGAGACACTGAAACCACTTGCTTTTTCTTTTACTACTGTCTTGCAGGTGCTCAGGTACAGTTTGGAGAAGAAATTAAGCGAGCTGGTAAGGATTTCCAATTATATAAATTGTTGACAGAGGCAAGTGGGAGTGGGAAGAATTAAAGAGGAGGAACTGAGAGGGAGAGCGGATCATCAGGAGTAACGGATAGGGAGGGTGTGACACGTGAACCGCCAGCGCCGCTGTGAAAATACCACTATTAAAATATTTTATATCAGAGCCTCGCTCTGTTTAACCTTTCAATGGCGGAGAGGGGAATCAGTTTGATACAGACAATCAAACAGTAACGGGCTGCGCTTCACATAAAAGCCCCTCAGGCATGTTTGGAAGTTGACTCCTTATCTAGCAGAAAGGAGCACTCAGCCGAGATGTTAAACAAAGGTCTTCAAACTCTCCGATGCAGTATATATTCACGATCTGCCCTTGCCGAGAAGAAGAACTGTTATTACTTGTACAGCCGAATGGGGATATTCCTCTTCGAAGGGAGGACAATGTGTTTTTAAACTTTACAGGAGCAAAAGTTGCAGCTGCAGACACAAACGAAAGACAGCCACCTGAATCAGCTGGGAGAGGTGGAGAGACGTTTCGCCGCCCTCTCCAGACAGTGTGCCATGGTCAAGCAGGCCCATGAGAAACTTGAACAAAATGGTATGACTGTCATAACTGACAAACATCGTCCTAGTGAAACATTTAATTCAAACAAAACTTCAGTTGAAGTTGAGTCAGGGTTTAAACCGGATTATCTCTTGCCTTCAAACTCTATTATCACTATTTATGCAAAGCATTGATAGAGACCATGCTAAAAACATTGGGCTCGTATGTATTCTGGTATTCATAATCTTTCTTCATTGATTTGTCATTCTGTGAACATGAATTATTTGGCCTTTGTAGGTGAATTCTAAATGAAAGCCTGTGTAGTGATGCCAAGCTTTTTTAAATCTCTTTTCTTTAAGTTGAAGAGGCCATGCGAATTAATAAAAAACTCACATCCATCAATGAGAAACAAGGATCTACGATTAAAGCCTTGAAAGAGGTAAAAGAAAAAAAATTGTACTGCTTACGAAACTACTATTGGTTTGCAAATGTATTTGCTTTGAAGTTAGGAGAAGTGCTACATCATTGCATCACAAATTGTTGCCGCTTTTTTACTTCATATTTAGGATTTGGAGAGACTCAACAAAGAGCTGGTTACATTCAAAGTGTCATCGGTCTGCAGACCTGGAGAGGAACGTTTACAGATTGTTCTAAAAGAACAAGAGTTTCAACAACTTCAGCAGAGACTCTTTGTGGTAGAATCTCTTCATATTTGTTAATCATAAAAGGTGATAGCAGGATGTTTTTAAATGTCATATTTTTTTTAGGAAACAGAACTTAACAAAAAACTGAGAAATGAAACCACCACAGAGAGGGCAGAGAAGCAGGTAAGCTCCTCTGAAAAATCTGGACCTTTTTGTGTGCTTTTTACAGTTTTTTACAATCGCTAAGACACATTTCTTGATAATCGAGTCCCTTTTTCAAAACTCTTCACATATTGAGCACAACAGCGGTCTATGTGGACTAAACTAAAATGTATTAAATGACTACTTTCTTCTTTCGTTTTGGTAGTTTTAGTGCATTTTGAATGTGAAATGAATTGCTGTGCCAAGATGAAAGTTGGTTAGAAGAACTGTGTGAAGAGTTTTGAAAAAGTGACCTAAGTATTGTGAAATATGCCCTAGCAATTGAAGAAAAAAAACTAATAAGTATCCTTTAACAGAGGTAACTCTAGATTTAACACTTGGATGAAATTAAGTGTGTGTGTGTGCGTGCATGTATTTGAAAATATCTCCAAAAAGATGGCAATATCCGAAATCCTTGTCCATTTTTTTGATCCCCATGAAGAAAACGGCTTCATACAGAATGATGTTTTTTGAAAATGTTAACATGCTGAAAGTTTTCTGTGATGGGTAGGTTTAAGGGTAGGGGATAGAATATACAGTTTGTACAGTAAAAAATCATTATGTCTATGGAAAGTCCCTTTAAAACATGGAAACCCAACACGTGTGTGTGTGTCAGGAGGTATTGAGATCCCTCCACCACAATCAGAGATTGCTGCAGACACAGACGGAAGCTCTAAGCCGAGCAGAGCAGGAGCTCTGCACACTCCGTGAGGAATATCAGGTCAGGCTTCCCAAAACCCAGCTCCACTTGCAACATCACATTCTGCTTAAATAACACACAAATCTGCAACTATTTTTAGAGCCCGAGCACCATCGGTGCGAGGACCCTATTGGAATTGCTCTGTTTATTAAATGTTATTTTTATTTTTTTATAAATTATTGTTTTTTCCCCGTAGACACCTACATTTTTTGTACCGTTTGCTATGTGTACATCAAGCAGGAACAGGAAATTACCATTAACATTCATTAAATAATAAAATAAATCAAATTCATTAAATAACTAATGCATATCAATTAACTGTATCCAGTAAATAAACACATTAATAAAAATGCAAAATCTGTTTAATCCATTTTAATTGAATTTCTTAAAATAATAATCTTAATATGGTATAAATATTCAGAAGTAAACAATGGTCACCTAGTACTCATAAAGTTGATTGAGTGAACTGAAAATCACTTTTGCACATTTACAACACAAAAAGTGCAACTCAATAATAGTAAGTGTGTTTAATGACCGTTTACAGCCTCCTTCTCTTTTATTCCCTCCATTCCTCTATTTAATTCACTTAGTCATTCACTGATTAAAACCATTATTAACATGACAAAAGCCAACTGATTTGTATTGGCCTCTCCATCTGTTTAGAATTTTCTGTCCAGGTTAAATAAACACATAAAAATTTATTATTGCATTAAAAATTTTCTGGGTGATTAATTTTATTGCAGATCCTTAAAACAGAACATGGATTGAACCAAGAGAGGACTAAAGAAAAAGACGACAGCTTTGCTCGGCTGAGAGATGAATACCAAAATTCTAAACTCACTTGGGAAGAAGAGGTGAAAATCATTCTAGAAAATCATCACTGGTGTGCTAAAGAAAGAGCTGGAACTGTGATTTGATTTTGAAAACCATATGTTGTTGTTAAATAAAAATATATATTTTTTTTAATTAAAATGTTTTAAAAATGGAATGGAATTAAAAAAAGAAATTTGGTGTTCTCACAGATTCTGCAATTGCAAATGTCAACAGAGGCAGATCGAGAAGAGCTGATAGTGGTAAAACAGGCATATAATCAACTCCAGGAAGAGCACAAACCGCTGTCTATGTCTGCAGTTCATAAGGTCAAAGACCTTCATAACTCCGAGGTGGGATGATTAGATATAAATTCAGAATTTGGGATTATTTAATAAGCATGTAGATTAGGTATTGTACTTGGATAAATAGGTCTAAACCTCATCATTTTGAAGAGGCATTTGATAATTGAATTATAATCTGACTGTGATATTTTATTACAGATTGAACTAAAAGATCAAGAAAATTCTCTTGATACAACATCTAACGAGATTAACCTTGTGAAGGTGAGCAGTCTCCATAAAGATCTCGAGGACAGTCTTATTAGTCCTCATGATAACTGTGAACCAACAAGTCACCCTGATAAAGACATTCCAGGTAAGAAAGAATGCAAAGTTGTCTTCTCCAGCCAAGCTTGGCGCCACTATAACTAATATTTTTTATACAGAATGATGTGAAGTGCAGGGAGGTGGTTACTGGAGACTCTTTATCAAGAAAGCTTACCTGTACTTCTCATTTTTCTCTCATAATGATACATGTATTTAATTTCCTCACACAGATCAAAGTATTGAGTCTCAGAAGGCTAGAAAAGATGTCCACTCTCAAAACGACAAGGAACTTGACATTTTCATGCAGGTGGATAAAATAGCACCTGTAATCTCACCATCAGTTTCAACTGGTGGGTCTGATAACATCTCAAGACCTGAGGACGTTAATCTCAAGACAAATCAACTGTCAAAGTTGTGTGATGAAACAAAAACGGGTGTCAGTGAAAGTGAGCCAGTCTGCAACGCAGTTGATAAAGGATGCCCCTCAAATCCAGCTCAAAGTGACACAGACGGTCATCTCGCTGAGCTATCAGGGCCTGAAACCAGGTCTGTTTATGCCGTAGACGACGACCCTTTGGCTTTGGAACCGAAAGATAGACCGCTGGAGCAGAATCTGTGTATTTCTAAAGTGACTGAATCCCAGACATCAGATAAACACATGGACAGCCAGGGATATGCTACATCTCTGTTCAAAGAATTCAAAGACCACCAGACTGCCGTACCTGAATTTCTCAACAGTGTTTCACAAAAGGAAAGTCAAACAACTGCTGAGAGACTTTCAGAAGAAAAAACAGCAAATACACAAGACACAGTTGTCTTTTACGACAAACCGGGCATTACAGAAGGTTTTATTGCCACCCAGCCAAGTGTGATAAGCCACAGAACTGTCAATGAGGAGCCTGAAATGTTTGATAGTGCAAGTGCCACAACATCTTTAGATACACACCTTGATGAGTCCAAAGATCAGTTCTCACCACCTGAATTGATCTGTGAACCTTTGCAAAGCCAGGTTTCCCAAGCTGATCACTCGACTGAAACAAGCCTCTACAATGTGGTCAGTGAAGTGGAATCTAAACAGTTGCCTCTTGTTGATCAGACCACTTCAGCGACTGAAGTTGACACAGTGGAGGTCATATCAGAAAATAATGATGAAAAAGATGATGGGACTCTTTCACAACCATTGAAAGCTCAACATATTGAGCTGGTTAGTTTTTCTGAAGAAGCCAAGATCACAAACCCTGACCAAGATCCTTCCCCTCCTAGGTCTACGACAGCAAATGGCCAATCAGATGTTGACCAGAAGAGCATTTCAATGGTAGATACTTCAAACGATTCTGAAAATAGAAGATATACGTCGTCCTTTGCATGGGACACATTTATGAAAGGGAAAAGGAAGCCACATCCAACACCCTCAAGAACTGAGCTGTGGTCCTCTGGATTTCATGAGCTTGTCTCTCCATTTTGTGCTCCCCTTTTTATGAAGGAGAAATTGGCAAAACGAGGCAAGTCTTGTAATGTAATAGAGTCTGTTTAATAATAAGATTCAATATCTGACCACAATACATTTCAAATTGAAATATTATTTTCACAGCCGTAATGAAGACTCCTGACAGATTGGAAACTCCAAGCAATCGTCCCCACCAAATGAACAAGGAGAGTCAAGGAGAGTGGAATGCAATCAAGCAATCTTTTTCTGAAATGCTAACAGAGAAAGTAAGTTAAAAAACACAGGAAAGCGAAGAGTCTAGCGGGCTAACGCTGTAGCACACACAACTTCCATTCCCAGAAGTATTTCAGCAGGGTGAAATGGCAGCATTATTCTCAATTAAATGTTGATAGAAAACAGCAAGTCAAAAGTCTCCAAGTATAAATCACAGAAATGCAGCCCAATTCCAAAGGGAGCTAAGATGCTAATATGGAATAAACCAGAGATCGTTCTGCGGTCTGTTGTTTTCAGTAACATGGTTATATCTGGTTTCAACTATGATTAATGCTGGACTACTCAAATTAAATCAATCAAAATGGATGGAAGTGAAGTTTTGCCTTCAAGAATTATCATTTGATCCAAAAACAAAATAAAGTTTTTATTACAGTATATTATTTAAATAAAATCAGAAATACTACTTTTTTTTACTATATAAATGTATTAATTTATTTCATTTCGAAACAAACAAAATGTGCTTGTGTTTCTTGTTTTTTGTTTTGTGGATTTCACTTTTCATAGCTATTAATACTTCCATCAGAATGAAATCAAGGTAGAGTGTCATGGCACTTTTATGACCCACTTTATTTACCCGCAGGACAATCAAGTTCTTATCTCCTACAGCTCGACTCTGAGTGGCAGTCCAGTCTCTTCTTCTGTGGGTAATGGGCTGCGACAAGACTGCACTCCTACAGTTCCTCCTCCCAAACTCCAGAGCCTGGAGAAACAGACCCGGCCTATGGCATCAAGTTCTGAAGGAAAAGAGGAATGGAAACAATCTGACATAATGGCCCAAATTGCAAAAATCGAGGAATTTATGTCATCTGAAGGTTTAGCGCCTCAAAAAAGACGTAAAATTGATTGATATGCATTAGAAAGGCATACATCGGTAATGTTGTTATTGTACTCAAATGTGTTTGCTTATATTTTACTTACTCTCCATCTGAACAAATACAGTAAATATGATATTTGTGTTAATTGTTAATATATTTCCAAAGAATTTAACTGAATAAATGTTCATTATTTCAAGCAGCTTTATTTTCTTGCAGACTTTCTTAAAAGGTTCAGGTGTTTGCATCAGTTGCATCATGTTAACCTATCGTTAAACAAGGTAAGTGTTACACATAAAACCTGTTAATTATGCTGCACAGGCTAATTAACACTCATTATTCCCTTGCTCATTCCTCAGAGGGCATTTAATGACCAAACATTGCTAATTTACATTTGGTACACAAACTGTGGCCAACTATAACTTGTGATAATTAAAATACACAAGTAAGAAGAATCAATTAGCACATATCAAGCCAAATTAACAAATGCAAATGAGTCTCCCATTAAGTTTATGTCCTTGGTAAATAGGCTGTGGGGACCGCGTGGACACATGTTAGGGCAATAAGATGGCAAAATATAGTGTGTTGCATATGACGACACTGGTCACAATGAAAGTTGATACTTTGGTTGATCCACATGAGCTTTTTAAGTTTTTAAAGCAAAGTTTTTTTACTTACTATTTAAAAAAATAAAGAAATACGACAGGAGACAGTAGTTTATTTTTTGTATTTTATCTTACCACATTAAACTGGTTTATTCTATAATGCTACTTATGCTAGCCCATCCAGTAATATTTAATAAGCTATATTTTAGGAAAATAAACCAGATGAGTTTCATCTCAAATTAAGCACATTTCAGAGCCTCACAAAAACAGTTCGCCTAGTACTAAAATCATCCAGCAGAAAGCAAATGTGCACCTCTTGATGAAAGCACAAGGTCCCTCCGAGGTTCACCTTAATACACTTACTCATTATTAATATGTCAAAATGTTAATGTCCTCGTAAAGAAATCTTATGCATTTCAGCCACTGTGCCAGCAGTACTGACCCTTATCCTTAGAGGGAGTGGGCAATATGGAGAGCGTAATTTTAATACACACACTGGATTATGAAGTGGCAGTCCTTTGAAACAGTCAATTACACTTGAGCGCGGGAGGGCCCTAGTGTTAATTACTAGTCGGTTTTATATAGTGTGTAAATACAGAGCCTGCTGACATTCACATTCCATCACCATGTCCTGACTGCCACAGCAAATTAGCCTGACCCGTCTGTATATGCACTGCTAGGCCGCTGCATGTTCGTTTAACTTTAGAATAACATTAAGCGCAAACAAGCTCACTTCTGTTTATAGGGGTTGCTGTCGCTACATGCTTAGGCCATTGTGGTTTGCTTCATTTCTACACCTTGATTGATTTAGAAATGATGTAGAATTTAATGGTATACCGGGTCCAGTACCTCTTAATAATCTTCCATTTCTGAACATTCCATTACATTTTTTTATTACTTATAAGGAATTTAAATTTGGCCAAAAAAAAAAATTCCATTGCTAGATGATGAGAGAATTTCAATAATTTAAGTTATAATAATTCTTGCTAAAGGCGTGTTTACACTGTAAAAAAATTGTTGCCTTAAATTTTTAAGTACAATCAACTTGGGTGTTAATTTCAACTTAAATTACATTACAAGTCAGTAACTACCCTGAGTTAAGTATCACAGTTTTACGGTGCATTTGTTTAAATTAACTAAAAAGAACCAACTCAGAATCATTTCGGGAATGGAACTACACTAGTTGCATTATATTTCACTAAAAAGAACTGATTCGTTAGAATCATTTATTCAGAAGTTGACCTACACTGGTTGTGTTTAGGTTTTCGATTCATTAAAAAGACCCAGCTCTTAAGAATCCTTCATTTGGGAATCGGAGTACACTGGTTGTGCTGTATGATTTTGATTCAGCAAAATGAACCAACTCATTAGAATCATTCGTTTGGGAATCTGACTAAACTGGTTTTACTATATTTGTTTAATTCATTAAAAAGAACTGACTCATTAGAATCAATAATTCAGGAGTCATCCTACACTGCTTGTGCTGTGTTTGATTCAATATAATCACTTGTTGTTCAAATTGTCCTGCCACAATTTCCTCTTTCTAGAGGAAAAACATTAGGGTTTTTAAAGCCCTATAGGTGACAAGCGTGCACCAAACTAGGCACGTATATGAATAATTACATTAACGTTATTTTGCAAGCTCAAGACCTTCCTTTTTAAAAAAAGGCAGTGCAGTCTTGTTCTCCCTCTATAGCTGTGAATCATCTACACTCTGGCCTTCTCATTTTACCTCACATTGAGAGACGAGAAGATAATCCCCGCCTGCCCACTACTGTCAAAGGTCAGCAGAGTTTAAAGTTCACTATCCACATCATTTATATGGCCTTAAATTAGCCCAAACCCAAAGTTCTGACTGTTCCTCTCTCTTTCAACCAGTTGTTAATCTTCTCGTCGTAATACAAATCCAATGAGAAATAGGAATGCTCAGCGGACGGCTGTTTTGATTGAATTATACCCCTCAAGGACCACCATGGCTGGCCCATACGCTTTTAATTCTGAAGAGATGAGAAGCGATCACATGGGTACACGGTACTCCCCATACGTGGAGTATGTTATCCCCACCTATATATCTGTTCAGCCGGCAATGTGCACATCTTAAAGGATGAGCCATTTCGGCTGTGATGGGTGGGGGGCGATCAGGAGCCCTATCTTAACCCACATGCCGTCCTGCATTAGCCATGTCCCTATTGAGGTGTCAGCCCATAAGTCTAAGTCAGTGGGATGTCACAGCCAGATGATGGAGAGCGCTTCTTCACTCCAGGGAATCTTGTAAAACTTGCATGCCCCCAGTCTCTACTCCCAGTCCGGCCTCCTCCTCGACACGGCCTCCCCTTGTGCTAAATCAGAACTAGTGAATGACACACTGAGATCCATTAAGCAACAAATGTATTTAGTTACTAACTTTTAAAGGGTATTGCAAGGGTCTTCCTGGTTGTCGAAGTACTACACTAAAAGTTACGAGGTTGTAAAGTTTATCAGTTTTTTTCTTCTTCTCACAATCAAGTTAGTAGGTGGGTGAAACTAAAAAGAAAGATTTTGGACTTTATAATTACAATTATTGGTTTTAAGTATTTTTTAAGTACTTAAACTTCTGGTGCTCTTCACGTGTCGGTCAAAAATGACAGAATTGTTTTATTTCAATGAAATGAATGTACTATATTTTAGTTTGATAATGTTTTTTAATTAATATTTTGTAGTACTTAATTATATATGGATTATGTAGTTATAATCCATTTATTCACTTTTTGAGCATGCCCTGAAAATGAAATTTCCAACTTAAACTGTCGTAAATCTTGAATGATTTGGAGCATAGACTTAAGTTTGGTCTCTTTTTAAAGATGACTGTTGGGAGATAGTGAAAAAAAAAGAAAAGAAAAGTGGACTTATAAAAAGTTACAGAATTTTACGTTTATTGTTTACACAATGCACAAATGCACAAAAATACTATTTTAAATTTTTATATGAATTATATATTTTCAAAAACGGCAAGAAAATCAAAGCCATAAATCTAAACAAGTTGTGTTCTAAATTTGAGCTTGAAACATGAATCTCAAAAAAGGAGCTTTCAGTACGATTTTGTTTGTGTGCAGTACCAGAAGTTTCCACTAGATAAAATTTGTCTCCTATTAATTTCCAATGCAGTCATTTTTGAACGCGAGGAGTACAAGTGTAACATGTTTTTCAGTACCACTTAACCTTTTCGAATCATGTCCATGATTTTTTTGTGTTCAGTGCCAAAACCTTTGCCAAGTTTCGTACAATTCTGAATGAGTAAAAAAAATAAACAAAATGTAAAACGAAGAGCGCCAGAAGATTAGTATTATTTGATATCCGAGCCCTAAAAATGGGAAATAAGTTTGATCTGTCAGATTTTTGTCATGTTTTTGAATGAAGTCTGCACGACGGCTGCATTTATTTGATCAAAAATACTGTAATATTGTGACATATCGTTACAATTAAAAATAACTGCTTTCTATTTTAATATATTTTAAGACATAATTTATTCCTGTTATGACAAAGCAGAATTTTCAGTATCAATACTGTGCCACATGATCTTTGAGAAATCATTCTAATGTGCTAATTTGGTTTAAAAATGTTTAAAGAGCATTTATTTGTCAACATTTAATGGCTTAAAGCTTCAGGCTTTTTTTTTTTCAGACTCATTTAGCTTTTTATATTTTAAGTGGCACAGTGTTTCTGTAACCCAGAGAGAAAATAGATATGGATACCTCCCCCTCAGTGAGGGTTCAATGATGTGCACCATTACGTTCAGTCAGCGACCCTTAACTGCTCCTCAGTGATGAGCTAAGCTTCTCAATTGCTCTCTCTCTCTCTCTCTCTCTCTCTCTCTCTCTCTCTCTCTCTCTCTCTCTCTCTCTCTCTCTCTGTCATATACTGTATAAGACATGAGTGGCATATCCTATACTGTTTTATAAAAACAGCCTTTCATTTCATTTTTCATAGCCGTTTTTATAGTTCTATATAATAAGGCATTTTTATAGTTAAATCATCCAGATGGTACAGTATATAAAATGATGTGCTAATTTGTGTTCCAATAATTATCAACTTTTGGTGGTAAGTGGTTATAATCTAGGGAAAAGCCTAAGAGATATTGTCGATAGCCTATTAATTTATTAGACGTCATCTTAACAATATATTCACATTTTTACATGGACCTCAGATTTGTCTGAGCTCAGTGTTTATGTTCGCGTGGCAGCTCCTTTGTCAAATAATAAGAACTGATTTGTTCCCAAAGAAAGCTTTTTTGGCATTTGGCATTCCATGGATCTTGTTTACTTTTCTAATAACCAAGCTCCCCCTCAAAGACATACAAAATATGGCATATATGAAGGAGTGATTTTTGCGTCTATGTTTTTTAACTCACTGATTTTAGCACAATATAATCTGTAAATCAGTGTGTCAGATTTTCAGCGGGAAATAGAGATGTGTATTTATCCCCTACTGCTAGATTAATGACCACTGGTGCAACCTTACGACCTGTCAGATTACAGGAAAAATGAGCTCAGAGGTCATTAGATTCAGATCAGTTCCATTCTGCCTTATTGGTGCCACTGGCTCCAATTTTAGATCATTCCTAAACAAAACCGGAAGCCACAAGTGGACTTTCTTTTTTTTTGGTTATCACCCATATTACATTTACAAATATATTTTACGACTTCCTCGAATCCAGACTGTTTTTCTGGACTACAGTTCACCTTTCACATGCTCTTTAACTAAAAGTAAACAGTTGATGCTTCATTCAGGCTATATAGACTTTTAATAAAGAGTGTGTTCATCCAAATTTGTTTTGTTGAAGGTAATGGCTAATGAGCGCTTACGCAACCGTCAGAAACACGTTACGGTTGCATCATTAATTATCAAATGAGGAATGCGCAGGCCTTTTCATCTTAATCTAGAAAGCAAGGGCCACAGCACAGCAGGAATTCAGATGATTTAGCTGGCTTTGACTTAATCAGTCTTAGAAGCATTACAATGGCAGTGCACAATGATGGATCACTTTCTGGTCCCTGAGGAGTGTTTATATAGTGTGCTTTCACTGACTTGCTCACCCTGCTGACCGGCTAAGAAAAAACGGATATGTTGGTTAGATTTGAGGGGTTTCTTATGGAAGCCCGTTTCTGCTTCAGAGTAAAAAACAAAAACAAAAAGGTAATTGTGCGATTTCAATTTAAAATAAAAAATAAATTCACATTGTGCGATATAAAGCTACAACTGTAAGATAAAGTCATAATTGCAAAATATAAAGCTACAATTGTGAGATAAAAGTAAACTGCAAGACATAATGTCAAATTGTGAGAAATAAAGTCAAAATTGCAAGATTTGAAGTAGCAAATATGAGAAAGTCAAGTGAAGACACAATTGTGAGCTCTAAAGACAATTTTCAGACAAAAAAAATGGCAATTGCGTGATAAAAAAATGCAATTATGAAAATAATTGCAAGATATAAAGCCACAATTGTGTCACAACTGCAAGATATATTGTCAAATTGCGTTAAAAAGTCACAATTCTGAGAAAAGTCGCAATTGTGAGTCTTAACTGCACGATATATTGTAAAATTATGAGTTATAAAGTTGCAATTCTAAGATAATAAGTCACAATTGTGAGATTTAAAGTAGCAATAATGAGAAAGTCGGAATTGATACAAGTGAAGTCACAATTGTGAAATCAAAAGACACAATTTTGAGATATAAAGCCACAATTGTCACAACAAAATATATTGTCAAATTGTTAAAAAGTCGCAATTCTGAGAAAAGTCACAACTGTGAGATATTCATAACTGCAAGATGTCAAATTTTGAGCTATAAAGTCGCAATTGTGTGTCACAACTGCAAGATATAATGTCAAATTTGAAGTAATAAAGACGCAATTCTGAGAAAAGTCGCAACTGAGGTAGTCATAACTGCAAGATATAATGTAAAATGTTGAGTTATAAAGTCGCAATACTGAGAAACGAAGTTGCAATTGTGAGATGAAGTAATAACAGCAAGATATGTAAAATTGTGAGTTATAAAGTAGCAATTATGAGAAAGTCTTAATTGATACAAGTGAATTCACAACTGTGAGATCTAAAGGTACAATTTTAAGATAAAAAGTCACAATCGCGAGATTAAAAATCGCAATTATAAGAAACGCATTTGAATCGGCAGATACAAAGTTGCAATTGCCCTTCGAGAATGCAATTGTGGGATAAAAAACTGATTTTGTTTTTATTTACTCAGTAGTTTCTAGGTCCTTATTAATAGTAGTCATCACAAAATATCTGAAGAACTGCTAAGCGTGATCTAACACATTATCTGTTGTTAAAATTGTTGATGTTTTTATTGCTAATTGGAGTGAAAGTCTTCAGCAAAATGATAACATTGAAAACAGTCTTCCCTGCGGAAAGCCCCTTATCCTGACCAGCCCATGAACCCGTACGCAGTCAGAGACATCTCTCTTCAAGTAACTGTACTCTTGTAAGTTTGTTGCCAAATGATCTGGCATGAAAGGATTTGCTAGCGTCTTCATGCCAAACTAGCATTTTTAATTGCTGACCCATAAAAACGGTCTTACGTGTTGTGGACTTCAAGATACAGAACAGAATGTCTCCTTGAATAACGCTTAGACAGTAGCACGTAGTCCACAGCATGCATTACCACTGAAAACAACCAGTATACACAAACAAGCTAAGGAACGATATTACTATCTTGCTGAGTCATGGATCCAAAAACATCACAAAGGTGACCGCAAGCTAAACAAGATCTTGAATCTGCACCCACAACAACCTTGTTTCCTTGGTGCGCTTGTGAATTTTATCAAACCAATCCGTCCTCAGCATTTATTATTTCAAGATCTGATCCCTTTTCTGCAACAACGTTGACTTGTTGCTCAGTTCAGCGCTCGTGATCTGGCTCAAGATAAGCACTTCATAGTGATTTGTAGATGTGGTATTCGATTCCTACTAAACTGATGCCGTGGCGCTCAAACATAGAGATACTATCTTTGAAGAAACGTCCCGACATAATTTCTCCTCTCTCCTGGAGCCGAGCCAGCCTCTGTAAAGTTTTCTCTCCCCATAAACTTAAGTGGAGACTGAAAAATTTCATCTCCAGAGATTGATAGTGTGTGCTTAGGATATAGACCTCTCAGCTTTTATTAAACAAGGAGCCCTTTCTCCATAAGTGTTCCATTGTGTGCTATTTGTAGAGCGAAAGCCTTCACGATGTCTCCCATCCAAAACTATCACCATGCATTTAGAACAATAGTATGTATAGCACATAATGTATAAGAGCAATATATAACAAGGCTTTGACAGGATGATGTGTAAGTCAGAGGGGTTTGTGCATTTGTTAAAACCCTTCGGAGTTCTAATGAATTCAAATGTTTGATGTTTTTCTTTTCTCTTTCCACATGTTCAAGGTTGTTCCAGCCTGAGCATACCAAAATGAATTAATTAATGGCCTTGCAGCTGGCGGTACCACTCCGTCTGATACCCTCTCTGTGTTTAGGTAACATTGGACACTTTCCCGTATCTGTTTAAATGCTGAATTTCTCTGCGTTTGGGTTTTTTAAAGGCAAGCCAGTGTGTTTTAAATACCTCAGCGGATCTCAGACGATTCTCAGCCTTTGCCTTATCGGCAGTTCACCACAAATCCACAACAACCTGCAGGATATTTTAATAGCATATTCTAATGCCTCAGGCCTTGTTTAACACCAACAACCCAGCTAACAGGAAACATTCTCAGAACGTTCTGGCAAGGTTATCTCAAAGTTATGTAAAAATGTTCTTCCAATATTGTTAATAGAATGTTCTCTATCAGGTGATGTTCTCAAAATGTTTGCAATGTTTCTGTTGATATAACAAATTGCGTATATTTAGCAATATAGCGGGTGAATTATGTTTTTGAACGTTCAGGGAACGTTTTCATTACTTAATGGAAACGTTAGCAAAATGATCTTAGGATATATTAGCATGGAAGGCTGTCAGAGTTCCGGGACTAATTTTGGTCTCAAAATGCAAACTAAGCTTCAAATTAAGAGTTTTAGCAAGATTACATTTTAAGTATTAGGATTTATTTTCATGATATGCGGAATCGCTTGACATTTCGATTGAAAAGAACCATATCAAGCTGTAATTGGTCTCAAACATAGGGCCAGATTTACTAACAGCTTGCGCCAGCGCAAACCCTTCAGGATTTACTAAAGACATGCAGTGAAAGATTAGCGCTGAAAAGGCGTGCATAGGGTTATTTTTGCGGCTGACATTATTGCAGATGCAAAATTTATGGGAGGAGAGTATTTAAATGAATCATTTAATTAGGTTTGCGCTCATCAATTTACTGGTGTTGGCGCCATTATTTACCGCCCCCAAAAAAGCGTCTTAAACCAGACGCTAACTGATAGATTGCATTAGTCATTATGGAAATGATCCGGCTGGGGCTGTGTTTAATTTGCGCGTTGTCAGTAGATCACGCACAGAACTTTCCACTCCCATTGGCACTTTTTTTTTTAAATACGCTTATTTGTTTAGTCAATCTGGCCCCTAGTGTCTAACTTCAGTTCAATGCCACTTTTCTATTCATGTCCATTACCACAGAAAATTATTTGGATTTGTCCCTCAATTAAAAAAAAAAAAAAGTTATTCACAGGTCACATCACTTGGCGGCCATTTTAAAGCTATTTCTAGCTAGCTCCTATCCACTTGAATGTGAGAAAGTCTCAAATGTCTGTAACTGTTTGTCGAAATTATGTTTCGTAAAAATTTCAAATCAGGAATTAAAATCCCACAACAATAGAATCATACATTGCACTTTGAAAGGTGAGATTTTTGCCGGTCCGACAAATGCGCATGAAATGTCAAAAATAATTTTTCGAAGTGTTAAATATAATAAAGATTATTGGAGTGTTTTACAAAAAAATACTATTTCAGTCATCCGACTTCAAAATTTCACATTCAGAAAATGGTTTTAAAATTATACATTTGACAATCTTATTGTTTTGAAAGCTTGTTTCTGGATTTTTATTGGATTAAAAACCTCTTGTTTTTTAACTGTAAATGTCTAAATCGATCAGCTGAGATGAACTTCTGACTATGCAAATTCTACGTAATTTAATGTAAATGGTGCTTATGGTCTTGTCTCGTGTTGAAACGTAATATCTTGCACACATACTTTTGAAATAGTCTGTTTTAATGAGTACATACGCTTAACCCAGCGTATATTGAAACTTTATTTTCTGTGATAATCTGCCACAAATAGAGTTGCATTGAACCTGGGACTCCTTGAGCCACCTGTGCTTTTGATTCTTTGCACGTGGCATTTGTGTCAGCTGACCGCACTGTTGTGAAAGGTATCAGCAGATAAAGGCCATGGGAGTGACGGAGGCCTTTTTTTTGCCACCAGACAACAACGCTCTTCATTTCCCCCCTCCATATCAGTGACTTTACTATCCTCCCTATCTGTTTTGGACACACCGTGTGTATCAAAAGGAATTTCTAACATCGGACACAATGACCAGTCTCTTTGAACCTGTGAATATTTGTGAGTGTGAGAAAGAGAGAAAAACAGCATGAACAGTGGGGCATTGTTTTGAAGCAGACAAGGGAAAATTCACGTCCAAAGATGTAACGTTGCATTTCACCGAAGCCTCCTGCTGATAAGGACGACGATGATTC
This sequence comes from Gobio gobio, assembly GCF_949357685.1. Taxonomy (NCBI): domain Eukaryota; kingdom Metazoa; phylum Chordata; class Actinopteri; order Cypriniformes; family Gobionidae; genus Gobio; species Gobio gobio. Next base: position 16,440,817 of record NC_137121.1, on the reverse strand, counting down.
ATTTCAGCACACATCTGTGGCTAACAGAGCTTTTATTTATTTGACAAAGATAGTGTGTTCTGTGTCAGCGTTGACATCCGTTACATTGGTCGTCCATGGTCTTCGGACCTGTCCGTTTCATTACTTATGACTTTAATCACAAGTCTTCTCATGTTTACAATAAATCGCCGCTTCAAGTGGAATCTGTTAGCTCAAGACTCCACAAGCATACTCAAACTTTGGTGTCCTTTGTCATGGGTGAGCAGTAACATTTCTCATTTCCTTTAAATGCTCTCCGAGGACTACAAGAGAGATTCATCAAACGAGTGGAAATCATCTGGGGCTATCAATTAGTCTGCTGTACAAATGAAGTCGGTAGAGGTTCTACCTTGAAGTCAGATCTCTTTGATGCAATAGCGAGCTTTGGAAAAACAAAATATTTTCAGGGTCACTTGGACCGCAGTGTTTTTCTTGAGCCTGTGGAGCACTTGGGTAAAAGTCGGCTAGGTTTTATTTTAAGATAATTTGTTGTTTGTTAAGTGGAAAAATGCATTTGAATGGCCAGGGGAGCCATTCTTTTTCTTCGCTGTTGTTTCAGAAATGCGGCATTAGACATCTACAGAATTTCTCCGACCCCTCGTGGGAGCCCAGAAAAACCTATGCTCGTTTTTTTTCGCAGCAGAAATAGCAAAGAGTGGGTGTTGTGTGAACAAGGAGTTCAACAAAGAAGATGGAGGTGAGACATGGTGTTAACTAAAACTCATTATTTTCTCAGTATAGTGCTGCATTCGGCCTAATTGGAAGCCAAACATTTTTACATTTTTCATCTAGCTTGTGTGTCACTCAGGTATTCAACATGTTAGTGCCAAGAACACAGCCTACCGTGATTTGAACAAATCATTGAGTACAGAAAGATTAATGCAGTAAAAGTATTTTACTACAATAATACAGTCAGCTTATATAGACTTGAGCTCAATTTAAGATGCAACCGGATCAGACCAATTCACACATGAATCAGTTAATGCGATCCATGTGAACCGATTCAAAAGCATCAGTCTGAAAGCATAATTCGCTCACAACTGGCTATTGTGTTCTGACACAAGCCTTGATTGAATTTAGGGAAGAAAATGAGCTGTTTTGCTAAATCAATTCTGATGTTGAACACAAAAGTAGATAGATATACACTGTAAATTATATGATCAATAAGTTATGACAACATATGTTTTTACATTGCTTTAACTCATCAAAATAAGTTAAGCGATTTTCAGCTTTGTCATACAAGATTCAACTAATTTTTTTAAGTCAGTTTAATGTGATTTAAGTTGAAGTGACTTAAATATCCAAGTTGATTGAACTTAAAAATTTAAGGCTGCATATTTTTTTGATAGATAGATAGATAGATATAGATAGATAGATAGATAGATAGATAGATAGATAGATAGATAGATAGATAGATAGATAGATAGATAGATAGATAGATAGATAGATAGATAGATAGATAGATAGATAGATAGATAGATAGATAGATAGATAGATAGATAGATAGATAGATAGATAGATAGATAGATAGATAGATAGATAGATAGATAGATTGATTGATAATCACAAGTCATTTGGAAGGATGAGTACTAGATTGGTAACTTCCATCTACCCTTTACTTTGGATCTCTGCCTCTTGGTGCTGCCAAAGAGCTAGTTTAATCCAAGCCGTTATTCCAAAGCGCTTCAGCTTGATGACAAGATAAAAGACTTTGACACAGTGACTTCTGCTGACATGACAGACTTTTTCTTTTCCTCTCTCTCCTCTTCCCTGAGTTGAAGAGTTGAATCCTGGGTCAGCAGAACGCCAGACTACAATTCCAGATGGTGAAGTAGGACCAGATCTCAGCTCATCAATTTAATGAGAACTGCCTCTGCTTAGCGACGTCCTGCTCCTTGGCCAACGCTTCCGGCTACGCCAAGGCCTAAACGTTTGACAAATAAAGACGGATCTCGGATAATTGTTTAAGGGATGGCCTTCGTGTACGAAAGTGGCAGCGTAATGTGATGCACATCCAGCAGTTTTCGTGACCTTTTGATAGCTTCTGAGATCATAGTGACTGAATGTCACCTTTTCAGACTCGTTTAAAGACACTTAGGATGAACAAAATGGGGGAGACTGAAGTGGAGGAAGTGATTGTTTATATTTAATGAAGCAATTCATTGATTCTGTGATAAATGATTACTTTGAGTGTTCTTTTCTGTTCCTCACAGTGTAAAATTTATAGCAACAATGACCTCTTAGATTTGCAGTATGGTGTTGTTTGGCAATGTTTGTGTGTAACAGTTACTATGAAAGCAAAACGGCTGGCAAGACGAGAAGCAGAAAAGATCAACTTTAAAGTCTTCATACATCAAAACAAAAGAAACTTTCAAGGACGCTAACAACTGCCCCCTGTGATAACTCAAGCCAGCCAACATTTTCACAAAGGAATCAAAATAATTCTGTAAAGTGAACAACAGCCTCAAAAACTGGTGTTTGGTGTTTTTCACCTCTTATCACAATTCATTTTTAATACAAAAATTAATTTTTAATAGCTACAAAAATTCCCATTTGTCATCATTTAGGCTAATTGCAGCTGGAATCTTACATTTTTCAATTTATCCACTACATTCTAAAGCATAATATTTTATTCAATTCAAAATGAAGAAATCGAGAAGCGATATAGGCTGTCTTTATCCCAATTCTTTTTGTTAAACCTATTGAATCGGTTAAATAGCACTGATTATGATTCATTGATTCATTCATGAGTCAGCAATTAATTCAGTGATTCAATACACTGGAGCTAACAACTCGCTGACCTTGTCATGTCAGACTCATAGAATCAGAAGTGTGATCCTCAGAACTAGGCCGTGTGGGAAGGATTTCATTTTGGCGCGAAAAGTAAGTTACTAAATGCCCAAACTACTATATCCTCTGTTCTATCTCAGATCACTCACTAAATATGTCATTGTATTTTGAGCCGTATAAAATTGCTCAATAGAAAATTGCACAAAATAATAAATATGGGCCATCGTAGGCTAGACCTACATTAAAAAATAAGCACTTTGTACTTAAATGAGTTATAACACGGCTTCATAATGATAGTTAAATAGGTCGAATTTGCAGGTGGATACACTTTTCATGGAATAATATACAGTATTAAGTCATCAACATTGTCAGTTAACTTAAAGCTGCAGTCCGTATACGTTTTGCCTCTTTGTCGCCATCTTTGTTTGAAACTGGCAATTGCAGCTATTTGCGGAATTATTGTCTTTACGTGGGTTGTGCATTGGCACGGCTCCCCAGCGCGGATTAATCTAATGTTTTGAGGAGTATGTGTGGCTGTCAGTCACTACACCGGTGTGGATACTGCACTTCGGAATCATTCTATGTCTTGGAAGTATGACCAAAATGAGAATTTTCACCGGAAAATGTCTTCTGAACAAGTATGTCTGGCACTTTTGTTTTGACCAACTGAGAGAAAAACATTACAATAAATCAAGGTGATTCGCTTAGCTCACATCACACCATGCAGATTATTATTCTTGTTATACTTAAAATAAAATTTTTAATGTTAAAAACATCAGAACTGCGTGACTATGTATTTAGTGTGGATAGCGTTACCTGTAGATTTAAATTTCTGTAGCCTACAGTTATCATATGCTTTTGAATACATGTGAATCTCCAGTTGTCACTGATGATTGTCATTTGGACCTTACAATCAGCCATCAAAATGATACATTTAATTATTCCAACTGCTGTGAGAAAAGGCTATAAATAATCTGCCACCTGTAGCATCCATGATAGCCGGACTCCATACAGATGTATAATGGCGCCATGCTCGAATTTCCCGCGGAAAGCTACCACTCAAATTACAACACATTATTACAAGCTACCATTGTGAAGCAGACTAAGGTAGAGGAGATTGTTTTGAACACTGCTGGTTATGTAGGCTACTTGCTCAAAAATTTATTTTGGATCATTTTTAACCAAAAAAAAGTTACAGACCGCAGCTTTAATTTCTTGCTTTAGGTTCACTGATTGCCAGTATTTTATAATAATTAGCTATCCATGATTGTCGCACTCATTCATAATACGTTGTTACATTGTTTCATCTTGGCCCATAAAAGTGTCTGGATGCCGGGGGTGTGTGTCACACCATATTTTTCGAACCACTGTGGAACTAAAATCTTCGTCATTGTCTATTACTGTTATTGCAACTATTCTGCAAATGGTTATGAATGTCCATGGGCTCTGGTTAAAAGTTAAAGCTAAGAATTGACTAAGTGCTAACAATATAATACAGGATTCGTTTGTTTTCACATATCCAACCTGATGGTATATGAGGACTTCCAGATGAGGTCCATCTCAGGCTGGAGATGTGGACTTCAGTAGTATTACTCTTCTCCAGACAGTGAGCCAGAGGTTAAGCAGGAACTCAGCCCTTGCTGAGGGAGTGTGTGTAGGGGTGTGTGTAAGTCCTCTCTTCCTCACGGCAGATTGTGCAGTGTTATAATTGACTCGTCCCTCCTCATGTCTCCAACGCAACATCTCGTATTTTTCATCGGCATTTCATCGTCCTGCACTTGATGGTCACAAATTGTGAGACAAAAGATGTTTCATTGGGACATTACATGCGCTTGTGTTTTGCCTGCGTGCAAATTTCTTTCTGATTCGATTAATCAAACGCGCTTCATTGCTTTGCATATGACAGATTAAACGTGGAAATTCGAACAAACTTCATTTTTTTTTAAATAAAAGAACGTTCGTCATTCCATTTTTATTTGACTGTTAAATTATTTAACAGTTCGTGTGAACGTGAGCACCTGCAGAATAGTTTTTCATTCGATGATAAGAAACTCTTTTTATCTAAACAAAATTCGTCCTGCACTTAAACAGTTCATATGGATCATTATGATTATTTTTTTTCCCTTCTGGCTAGCAGTTAGTTGAAACATCATGAAGCAAGAAGTTTAATTTAATTATTTAATACTTAGCCTAGAGGTTTTGAGAAACATAAGCTTAATGAATTAGTTCATTATTTTAGGTTAATTAAAGTAATACAATTAAAAAATAACAGGAATATTAATAATTAAAAAAAGAATTTAAAATTAGAAACAAGACAATATTATGTATAGCGGGACTATTTTCGTTAGCCTACATTTTGTCTTTTCATTGCTGCTATATTAGGCCTGAGCCTAAGCTATTTTTAAAATGTATATTTTATTTAAAAGGAAACCAGTCATGATACGTGGCTTAAAATTGTTAATAAACAATTTTTTTTTAATTTTGGGGGAAAATAGCTGATACGGCCACTTGGTTAGTAGCCACTGATCTATAAATGTTCCCTATAAAGATCAGTGGTAGCCTATATATTTAAAAATCATATCAAATACAAAAATAATTGATTGGGCATTTATGATGATGATGATTATTATTCTATTATTATTATAGTTAGACTATTGTGTCATCCTCGTTTAAAAGTTTTGTCAATGATCAAAAAGTCAATGATCTAAGGGTTTTCCCTCTGCCATAAATTAAATAACGTCACACAAAAAACAATTACACGCCGTTTAATAATTAACCATTTCCATTCTCATAAAGATATTGTTACAACAATCCACTTATAAAATAGTCTTTATAATTTTTCCTTCCATTGCATTATTTTTACGCCTATTATGTTCTAAAGTCGCCCTAAATTACAAAAGGGCAGACGCATTTGTATAATGCATATAAGGCCGTCTGAGCGCGCGAGAAAGAAAAAAAAAAACATTACGTTTGATGGATGTTAATGATAAAGCGCTAGCTTGCGCGCGGTCATTATGACGCTGTAAGGTCACGCGCCTCAAAATGTAGTCTTGAAACCAAATTAAAGACTATTAACCGAAGCATACAGTAGGAACAATAATTAAAACGAAAGGCCTGTCCCTTCACAAACCAATTCAAATTCTGAATTCCAATTGAAAATAGATTTTAAATGTATTCCACCTCTTAAATGTCCTTCAGATTTGTATATCACTTCAAGATATTACTGTACCTGCTCAGCTGAAGTGCATTTATTAACAGTTTTATAGTGTCTGCTAAAATGTGTTTCAAAGCTCATAAAAAGCCAGTCTCTGAATCATTGTTATCCATCCAGTCCACTCCCACAAACACACACACACACACACACACACACACACACACACACACACACACACACACACACACACACACACACACACACACACACACACACACACACACACACACACACACACACACACACACACACACACACACACACACAGAGAGAGACTCCCTGCATGCTGTATGAGTATACAGGGAGGAGTATTGTACAGGGAGAAGTAAATGAATGAAGTGTTACACTCATCTTTCCTCACTAGCTGTGACTCCTCCTCCTCCTCCTGACTCCTCGGAGTGGCTCTGTATGTGAGCTCCTAGGCCTCCAAAGAAAACAGACACGCAAGAAAGGAGGAACCTCTCTTCTGCTCTCCTCACTCCATTCACAGAGCCTACGAGAACTTGCCCCTGCTGGGACCTCCCAACTGAGCCCCCGTTTTCTTTTCTCCCATGGACTATTCTGGTTGAAAACGACAGCCGTTTTTAGCGAAGAGCACTTTTTGCTGGCCGTGACCCAACTTGACTTAGCGATGACACCTTGACTTTGGATTTTAGCACCGAACCGAACTCAAACCAGATCCTCGTTGGACCTCGTCTCTCAGCTGGGCCGCTCAGGTGTTTTGTTAGCACCCCGAAAATGGGTTCCGATGTACGTGACCTCAACACTCTACTCCCTCCCGTGCCCACGTTGCCCGGGGGGAACGGCAACTGCGCCCTGCCCGTGAGCAGCACCCCGCAGTGGGCTCCCATGCTGGACTTTCACACCGGCGCACCCTACAGCTCGCTGGCCCAGCACTCCTTCATCAAGCAGGAGCCCAGCTGGGGCACGGCTGACCCCCACGAAGACCCTCACTGTGGGCTGAGCGCCTTCACCGTGCACTTCTCTGGACAGTTCACTGGCACTGGGGCCTGCAGGTACGGAGCCTTCGGGGCCCCTACACCCAGCCAGCCCCCACCCAGCCAGCCCAGGATGTTCAGCAATGGCCCTTACCTGTCCAACTGCATGGACAGCCAGCCCAGCTCCAGGAATCAGGGTGAGAAACAACTTTAATGCCACCGTAGTTCTGTCCTGGGTCCTTACATTGTTCCTGAACTGCTTGAGTGAGCTAAGCCATAATTTGTCAATAGACATAAACATTTTTATTGATTATTAAGGGCACAAATCATCACATTTTACTGGTATGCGGGGCCTATAACTTTGCCTATTTTATTTTAAATTCTATTTCAGTCATTTAGTTTAAACCTTGTCTGCTTTAATACACATTTAATTGATTGCTAAATACATAATGTGCAAAAAAAAAACAAAGGTACTTTTTAGTTGAGATTTCATAATGTATTAAAATTGGACCATTTATATTAACTATTGTCCTACAAGTCAATACAATAAGTATACATTTTACTTGTATGAGGCCTACAACTTTGCTTTTTATTTTAGTCATTCAGTTTAAATGTTGACTTAATATATGAATTATATTACATAAAGCTTTAGCTTTAATGTGCACTTTGTTGAAAAAACAAAAGTACTTTTTTTTTTAGTTGGTATCTTGTATGTCATCAGTTTTATAACATGTTGAAATTGGACCGTTTATATTAAGTATTGGCCTAAAAGTCAATAAGTATAAATATTCCTATTCATTATTAAGGACAAGAAGCACTGAATTTAATTGGTATGGGGTCTATAACTTGCTTTTTTTAATTTAAACTTTATTTCAGTCATTCAGTTTAAGTTAAGTCTGCTTACTACATGAATTCAAATAGTAAAGCTTGTAAAAAAAACAAAAAACAACTTCAGCTTTAATGTTGCACTTTTTTGAAAGTACTTCATATTTATCTCTTCTGTCATCCCGTTCAGTAACCTGTTGAAATTGGACCATTTAAATTGCTCAACCATTGGCTTAAAAGTCACTGTTAATAAGTTAGATGTAATGTCAAAGTAGTGTACATTTGTTCATGCATTTATATTAAAAACAATGCTTTCTGAAAATGTCATTATTTTAAATGAGAACTTCTGTGACCAACTAAACAATTTATGCCAGTAAAATTAGTCAAATAATACATTTTGTCATATTTTACAAAATATCTTTTGTAATTTTGAAGTTTTATTATGTGAGGAATGAGCACAATTTGCATAGCTTTTTGAAGAGAGTGTAGTTTGTCAGGATGTGAGCTTGTTTTAACAGTAAGGTAGTAAGTGAGCAAATGCATTCTGTGATTTATCCATCACCAGGGCCATCACCTCACACATATTTGTCTGCCTTGAGTAATTACGTATCTCAATGCTCCTGTATTTGGCAAAACAGTTCCTGGTTATTTTACAGATATGCTCCAAACACCTCATCACACAGGCGTTTAATGCATGTTGGGTCATTGCTGTGTCAGTAGACTTTAGGTTACTGGCTTGGGGTTTCAACTTATGGGATAATAAAATTTTACAGTTAGACAAGAAAAATATTTTTTCTTCCTTTTAATGATGACAAATTGCACGAAAAGAAAGACGAAAAACTGCACCTGCTAATAATATTTCAAAAACCGAAAGATTATAATAAAGTGAAACTGATTTCAAATAAGCCAAATGAAAAGAAACAATTTGTTAAATGAGATTTCATAAAGGAAATGTACATGAAGACAAATATAGCATGAATAAATGTCACTGCAAAAATTGTGTAAAAAAACATTGCTTTAACTCATCAAAATAAGCAATTTTCAACTTTTTATGTTAAGTTCAGCTAATTTTTAAACGTCAGTTTATTGTCATTTAAGTTGAAATGACTTAAACGTTCAACTTTTTTTCAGTGTACATCATTTGATAACCATATTTTCGGAGACATAATTGAAATAAATAGCCTGTACTTCAAATGTCTAATGATTTCCAAAACATGTTTTGAAGCTATAAATTATACAAAGAAAAATGTAAAAGAAATGTTTTATCCTTTCTGATATGTCGCTTGGACACCAGAGATATAGGGTAATAAAATGCACATATGATATGTATTTTATGATTAAATAAATACATTTTCTCCTTCTCTCATTCGTCAGTGAACGCCTTACAAAATTACAAGATATTTTGCAGTCCTTCTAACAACTTTAATCCATTTTCCTACTATAAATTCCACATTCTATTGAAATATTTTGAAAATAATTAATAAATATATATATTTTTTTACATATATACAATTTTGTAAAAATATATTTGAACACATGATGGGGCAGATTTATAGTAAAATAAGATAATCAATAATAATAAATAACATCAGACCTGAGATCTTGTTTTCGGTGCTTGAGTTACCCCAGACATGGGAGAATTAAAAAAAAAAAAAAAGCCAACACTCCCTAAGACATCTGATATTCGTATAGTTCTAAATTGCATTTTGGAAATCTAAAGTTACAATTAATTGTGGATGCTGCCACTCTTCACAATACCAGGCCAGTGACCAGCTCTTCACTGACTCCCAGGTTAAAGCTCTTGCTGAGTCCTGGTAGGGTGGAAGAGAAATGGTCATCTTTAATGAGTTTTTCTCTCTCTGAGGTGAAAGTGGTTGGCTTGTAATTAATGAAGATGGCGGTGGGAGACCATGATTTACGATGCTACGTCTGACCTGGGGTTAGACCCAGGCATGATTCACCCCCTAAACCTGGTGTCGGCTCTCGGCTACACCGTCCTGCCAGCGTTTGTTTTCCTCGCACAGCTTGTCCGCTCACCCCCGCTGGGCAATGGAGGGGTGATTAGGATCCAAAGAAAAATATTCCTATTATTTGGAGTGTCGCTGTTGTTTTGTGTTTAATAACAGCTAATAGAGATTTGCTGGTGTTGTTTTTATTTATGGCACATAGATGGATCATTTTCATCTCAACTGCAAATGTGTGAAGTTTATGGAATAATTAGGCAATTCTAAAATGACTAAAACATAAATGGTATAAGATATATAGTGGTGGCCAAAAGTGATGTCTGGAATAGGAATATTGACATCTTCACCCTTTGTTTAAATATCATTATAAATGTGTTAAAGATTTTGTAAGCATTGAGTCACTTGTTTTATTTGTTATAATGCAATGAAACTTGCCAAATTGTGTGGACATAATTTTAGGCCAGGCTGTCATACTTGTTGTTTTTGCATAAATAAAACCTTTAGTTTGCATTTTTTGCCAAATATTTTTGTAACATTCCTTAACCAAGTTTAGTGTTTAGTTCTTTCCCTCATATTTAAAATATTTCAAAAAATGTGAAATATTTTCTCAAACTTTGAACTTGTTGGGACATCACTACTGTATATTTAAAATACATATATAAAATATATTTTTTTAATACATTTTTAAAATATTTCTGACCATATTTCTAAATATTCTGCAGTCTACGGAATAATTAGGCAATTCTAAAATTTCATTTTAAGATTTATATTTAAAATATTTCTGACTTCATTTATATTTCCATCTCAACAGAAAACATTTGAAGTTTATGAAAAACTTAGGCAAGATCTATATTTCAAATATATGTCAAAATGTTTTTTAAAAACATTTGAAATATTTCTGACTTCATTTATATTTCCATCTCAACAGAAAACATTTGAAGTTTATGGAATAATTAGGCAATTCTAACATTTCTAGAACAGAAGATCTATATTTCAAATATATGTAAAAAAAAAAAAAAAATGTTTTATAATATATATTTCATATATTTAAACTTTATTTATGTTATCTGTTCCAGGTTACGGCACAGTTGCTTTTGATGGAGCCACCAACTACGGACACACGCCTTCCCACCACACCTCGCAGTTTCCCAACCATTCCTTCAAACACGAGGACCCCATCACGCAGCAAAGCAACATGGGTAAACACAAACACGCCATGCACTAAATTACGTTTTATTGTGTTTGTATAAATGCGTTTATTGGAGGAGAAACTTTCTGTGGTTTGAGATCTTGCCCTTGCTCTTTGAACTTACAGAGCGGTTTCTGTAATGTCATTCAGGGGGCAAGTTGCACAAAACGTCCCATCGCTGAACAGTAAATCTGCCCAAACTTTTCTTTCTCCCTATAGTCCTCTCTGCTCTTACGCACATCATAATGTTAAACATCAGCTAAGCGGGCGATTTGGTGTTCATTGTGCCGCAGTAAATTCGTGACCAGAAGACTCTGCAATGTAAGATCCTTTTCGGAATGTTTAGAACTACCATGGGACGCATTCACAATACGGGGGCCGGATGAGCCAAAGCAGCGATTCCTCATTTGCGCTCGAAAAAGGAGAGCGAGAGGTCTGCGTGCTTTATGGCTTCAAAGAAACTCAGCCTGTTGTTTTCATAACTGCTAAGTGTACTCGGCTGCGTCTTCATAACCCTCCCTCACGCTCATATTCCCTTTGTAAGCCGGACTACACCACACATGCTCGATCATGCGTTTCGCTGGAACTGCAAAGTTATGATACTCTGAGCATCCAGCCATGGTTATTTTCCATGAGGGACTCAAGAAAAACAGAGTGCGCAAATGTTCATTCTCGTTAATTAAACTATGGAGAGAATTATTCAAAACAAAATGGATTAAAAATCAAACACAATGATGATATCCAAAGTGTGATAGAGGAGAAAAGTGAGAAGTTCTTGTTATTTAAGGAAAGAAGATCAACCTTTTCTTTTTCTTTATCTCTTCATCACATCATGTTTATTTATAAGTAATACATTTATTTAAAAACAATATAAAGTTTTGTACAACTCAGACCATGACATGATAAAAAAAATACAAAGACTGTTAAAACACACAAAAGACACATATTAAAAAAAAAATATTTATTGTAGTATTTTATAATAATTTTGTATAATGTTTATATTAATACTTGAGTACATTTACTCAAATACTTAAGTTAAAAAATATGACAAGAAAATAAGAAAAATATAAAATCCAAAAAGACTGATAATAATAAATAATAAACAAAAGACAAATATTAAAAAGAAAGATTTATTTGAGTATTTTTAATAATATTTTATAATGATTTTTTACAGTATTAATATCATGTTTTTATTAATACTTAAGTACATTCACTCAAATACTTAAGTTAAAAAACCATGACAAGAAAATAAGAAAAACATAAAATCCCAAAAGACCATTAAATTAAACAAAAGACAGATATTAAAAATACATTTATAATTTTTTTTTTTTTTTACAAAATATAATGTTTATGTTAACATCTCTATTAATATTAAATAAATATAAAATAAACAAAATTGATATTATTTTATAAATGATAATAATAATGTAATAAAGACATAAAACATGATTTATTTTAAATACACAAGATGGCAATATCCAAAATCCTTGTCCGTGTGGGGACATTTTGTCTTGAATGCAGAAAATCTGAAAGTTTTAGGGGGTTAGGGGATAGAATATACCGTTTGTACAGTATAAAAAGTATTATGTCTATGGAAAGTCCCCATACAACATGAAAAACGTGCGTGTGTGTATATGTATATGTGTATGCAAGTTTGAAGCCATTATAAAGAGCTGATCTTAGATCTTAGAAATCAAATCAATGCCAGGGACAAATGCTATCAAAGGCTTTTCATGAATATGTCTGTTGCATTTCAGGTGACCAGCAGTATCCTGTCCCTCCTCCAGTATACGGCTGCCACACTCCTTCTGACAGCTGTACAGGAAGTCAGGCTCTCCTCCTGAGGAACCCATACAACAGGTAGGGCTCCGGCTCCAGTCCTATCCATCACACAACTAACATCTCAAGGTCTTCTCCTGAAACATGTTCCTCACACATGTTTGACTCCTCTCTCGCTCTCTGTCTGCAAGACATGTACATCATTGCGCTTCAGATGTTTCTCAAATGCTTCCTTAAAAGAAAAACAGACGTCATGCAATTTAATATATATCTTAAAAGATAGGAAAAATATCCAGACAGACTACAGACAGTACAACTGATAGTTGTCAGGAGTCAGGACACTCGGGGCGCAGGAAGTTCAAATCCAGTTCTGTTCAATAACCAGGCCTGTGTAACAATCAGAGTTGCTTCAGAAATCTGTTATGGCGGCTCCAAAAAGTCACGCTGCCACTGAGCAAGTAGAGGAAGCGGGGAAGTCAAGTAACAAGAGGAGGAAAAGGAGGAAAACTTGGACGTACAGGATGTTAAAATAAAGTTTCTGCGGGCATTTTTTTAAAAAAGCGCATTCAAAATATACACGGTTCAAAAGTTTGCGGATGGTAAGATTTTTTTACTTTTTTAAAGAAGTCTCTTATGTTCACCAAGGCTCACTAAAATACAGTCAAAACAATAATATGAAATATTGTTAGTATTTAAAATAAAAATGCATGTATTCCTGTGATTCACTCCTCAGTGTCGCATGTTCCTTCAGAAATCATTTTAATATGATGCTTTAGAAACATTTATTATTATTATCATCAATGGTGATTGCTTAATATTTTTGTGGAAACGGTGAGGCATTTCTTTCAAGATTCTTTGAATAGAAAGTTCAATATAACAGCATTTATTTAAAATATAAATAGTTTGTTATATAAATGATCAATTGAATGCATCCTAGCTGAATAAAAGTATTAATTTCTATTAAAAAACTTTTTAATGGTTGTGTAATCTGCTGTTAAACAAACAAAATATTTCCGGAAAAAACGAAGAAATTGAGCCCCCCCAAAAAATCCCAAATTTCAGTATAAAACATAAGTGTCAGGGTTTAAAAATGCGAAATGGCGTAATTTCATTTGACAGATTATTGCCAAATTAAAGCTGGGTTCTGTCAAACGTGCTTAATAAAGGTCAAGTGCTGAACAGCAGTGTGTACTACGCCAAGACAAACGGTTTAATCCGCCACCCGTTTGCACTTTCAGACCAGCTCTGAATTCTTTCATTCTGATAAGTGGTTAACTGTTCTCGGTGGAATTCCCTTCGCAACTTCGGCTAACAGTAAGAGTACTACAGCCCCAAAATGATCTCACATTCCTCGGATGCTTTCGCCGTGTTGTTTTTCCAGCGCAGAGGGAACATAAAGATTCAAAATAACAGAATTGGGATGATAAGAGGACTCTGACTCAGGTCAAACTGCATTTTCCAGTTCCCGCTTCTCGGCGTTGTAATAAACAGGCCGCAGTGAGGCGGCTGCGAATCCTCAAATCAAAATGCTGTGCCGCTTTTCAAATCAAATGCCTGGTACCCACAGCCCTGTATTTACACAGGCCTCCAGCTTAAAGCGTTTTTTTAGGTAGCACGAGGTGACTGGAATAAAAACATGTCCAGATTTTCAAAGCAAAATTAGGTTGTTGTTAATCTCAAAGGCAGATGTAGCGTAAACTATTCACAATCTACAAGCTTCCTGCATCTGCGTCTGGTGCGTCAAAAATGAAAAACAAAGATCCAGACCATGTTGTGCAGGGAGTCTACCAGAACACTGTTATATCTGACCAAACTATTCGTTCTTTTTCATGTATTTTACTCGGTTTAAAGGTTAATTAAAAAAAAAAAGAACTGATATCTTCTGTCAAAACCTGTCTACACTGTAAAAAAAATTTCAACTAAAAAAAAAACAAAGTAAGCGTTCATGCTGCCTTAAAATTTTAAGTTTAGGCGACATCCACACGAAGCCAGAGCTTTCCCTAGATGCTCTTTTTTTCCCCTCGTCTCAATAAATATCTGCGTACACACGGAACCACTAAAACCGACTCAAAAGATGTAGCATGCGCGAGACGTGGGGTGATGACATCATCGTTTCACAAAATATACGGATTGGCTGTACACACGAAAATGCAAGGGTGTCGTTTTCAGATTTATCCACTCTGGGACCCGGTTTAAAAAAAATAGCGGTTTCACGCTCCCAAAACGGCGGATCCGTGTGGATGAAACGCCGGTACGATGCAAATTTTTACGTATACAGCTAAACGCGTATACTTGAAATGTGAAGTTTTACTAAGTGACAACTTGGAAAGTTCAATTGACTCAACTTAAAATTTTAAGGAAGCACCTTACTTTATTATTTTTAAGTTGAAACAACAATTTTTATTCTACTTGAGCTGCAAAGCTGTATAAGTCTTATTTTTTGTCGTTTTAAAGTTTTAGGCATTACGTTGTTGTGTCATTGAATTGTAAAATGTAATACAACGTTACAGAAAAGATTAGTAAGCAATTTTTACAATTAATGTCAATTTCTCTGTTAAAACCTGTGTATTACTTGAACTGCAAAAATATGATGTATGAATCATATTTTTAATAGTCGTTTTTAAGGATTAGTTCACTTTTAAATAAACTTTTGCTGATAATTTACTCACCCCCATGTCATCCAAGATGTCAATGTCTTTCCTTCTGCAGTCAAAAAGAAATTAAGGTTTTTGATGAAAATATTCCAGGATATTTCTCTATATAATGGACTTCAATGGGCTCCAAACGGTTCAAGGTCCGAATGACCGTTTCAGTACAGCTTCAAAAGGGCTTTAAATGTTACCAGACGATGAATAAGGGTCTTATCTAGCGAAACGATCCGTTTCTACGAGAAACCAAGCAGTATTTATGCTATTATTTTACCTCTTATCAGACGAACGTGATAATCTCTGAACTCCGCCATCACTTCCGCTAAGTGAGGTCAAATACGAGCGTGGTCATAGATGTATACGTAGACGCCTCATTGCCTCACACAGAAAAAAATTCAAATCATGTTAATGTATATTGTTTACTGTATGTCTTGTGGCTATATTTTTGAAACGTTTACAGTCTCAATCACATTTTAGGTTAATTTTTCGAAAGCACTGACATTAATTCTTCTGTTAAACACTATTTGAGCTACGAAGATGTGTAAATCAATTTTTTTTACAGTCATTTTAAGGTTTTAGGCATTACATTGTCATGGGAATTTATAACACTGGATAAAACACAGAAAATATTAGTATTTTTTTTCATACTAAAATCACGTTAACGCATAATGTTAATGTACATCTCCTGCCTATACGTTTGAATTAGTTTGTATTTTAACATTTACAGTTGGGCTCTATTTACCTCAATGTAATGCCATAATGGCATAAATGCTGTTGATTAAATTAAAGGTATATTCAGCACATACAATGTAAAGTTATCATTATTGGAATAGTCCTGAAACATTTTTAACACGCATGTAAAAGAGCCATATTGCATGATTGGTTTCTTGAGGCAGTATTTTCTCAAAACAAACTCTAGTTGCTGAAATACTGTTATGTTCCTTCAACAGTGAAGCAAGCACAGTACCAGGTACCGGTTCATACCATCGTATGCTGTTGCCTGTCTGTGATGAAACACTATGATGTCAGAGTTGCTGTAGATAAATCCAAACTATGTGTTTGGGTGAGCACCTGGCAGGGTAACTAATGGTTCTACGGACAGGCTTTTAATAACGTATGGCAGGTTTTTGGTCAGAGGGATGACCTGATTAACAGATCACCCCGGTGGTGTGGGTAAACTCCTTTTTTTTTCTGCGCATATGACACATTCATTTGCTGTTACCCAGGATGCCTTTGTCAAAAAGGCTATTTTTCATCCACACATTCTTTACATGCGACAGTGGTTGCTGCTTTTTAATATTAAGAGTGCTTGTTGTAAAGGAAAATACTGTACATGCATATTTTCTTAAATAGTGTTTCTGTTGTTTTCAATCCCAGCAGCGATAATTTATATCAAATGGCGTCACAGTTGGAGTGCATGGCGTGGAATCCTGTCAACCCCTTGGCATCCACTATAAAGAGGTAGGTCGACGTGACCCGCTCCTGTCATGTAGGAAATTCTTCTGTGATTTGGATAAGCACACATTTGCTTCAGCTAAGAGAAGAGAAGGACTTATAATATGCTTCATTTGAGCTGGTGCTGATATCGTGAGGTTTTGATAATAGGTCTGAATGCAAGTTGAATTATGTGTGCTGACCACATCGGTTTGGGTTCGGTTTCTTCTATGGTACATTGCCATGGATGTCAGAAAAGCCATTTAAGATTCATTTCAAATGGTAGAACACTAGCCAGATCAAAAAAGAAAGAGAAAAAAATGACACTTTAGTTACAAGTTGGATGTCTTTCCTTTAAGGTCAAATATGTTACTTGCATTGTTTTTAAAATCGGTTTCTTCATCCCAAGCGTCTGCTATTGGTTGGATAAAACAGTAGGCGTGAGAATTAATAAATGTTTCTCGTTAAGTGGTTCTAATTAAGCGATGCAATTTTTTTCAAATTGCAGAACCGAATGTCTTTCAGGTCTGTTAACTGTTGTTGCACGCGCATTTATTCACCATTCTTACAGAAAACTCTACTAAAAGTCTGTGACCGAGTTTCCTGCGCTACTTAAAACAGTGAACGGTGGGCAATATGCAGTTAAATGGGTAAATATAGGAGGACTTATGTCAAAGTCATTTATATGTGCCACAGTTCCTGCTACCAGCTGGTGGCGCTATGACTATAACTAAAAATATTGGCAACGTAGATGGGACTTTTATGAAAACGTTTGGGGCAGATTGGACATTGTATGTTTGACTTACAACTTGAAAACGGAAAAAAAACGAACACTTGAACATACGTAAAAAGAACTACCTAAAATTACAGAAACCATCTTTGGGAGTGTAATTGGATTTTTTTATTTTGGCTCGCGTCCCATTTGATTATATAGAGAGGGTGGGGTTTATGACCTGTACTGCAGTCCGCCACCAGGGGGCGATCGAAATGCTTTGGCTTCACTTTTCAGGACTTTGGTGTAACATGTTTGGAGCATATTGCTAGCATGTTTAACACTTGGGGCCAGATTTACTAAACGGCAAATTAGCGTGAGAGTGTAATTCCAGAAAAGCGCCAATGGGAGGGGACAGTTTTGCCCATTAGCGTCTGGTTAAGGACGCGCTATTTTGGGTGGTCAATACTGGCGAGAAAAATTTAAACGAGCACAAACCTTTGTAAATCACCTTGCGGGATTCATTTAAATACTCTCCTCCTATGAATTTTGTGTCTGAAAGGGAAACTCCTACAAATGCATATGCAATAAGGTCAGCCGCAGAAATAACTATATCCACGCCTTTTTTAGTGCTAATTTATCACTGTGTGTCTTTAGTAAATCCTGACAGTAGTTTTTTTAAACACCAAAAGAGGGTTTGCGTTGGCGCGTGCTGTTAGTAAATCTGGGCCTTGAGGTCATATTTTAATATTGTTTTAATATGTTACTAGTGCATCATAGTGTAAAACATTTGACTTCCTGTTGCCAGTATGTGGTGCTATTACTATAACTGAATAGTGGCATGTAGATATCTTCAGGCCATGACTTTCATGACTTGAAACGTATGAAGTTTGGGGCAGATTGGATATTGCATGTAGCCTATAAGTTACAACTTCCTCTTTCATGTAGTCAGATTACAATGCGAATGACTCTTATAAGTAGGCTTTCAAAAACTACACTCATCGGTGTAGTCTGATTCTGAAATGATTCTAATGAGCTGGTTCTTTTTAGTAAATCAAAAACTTACAGCTCAACCAGTGTAGTCTGATTCCTGAATGAATGACTCTTATGAGCCAGTTCTTTACATACATTGCAACTACCACTGAACGAATGACTTCTGATTCTTTTTGAAGTTTGAATCAAACATACAGCTTAGAATTAACTTTAAGATCAAGTATGTGTTTTTCAGTAATATTTTAGTGCGCAACCGTAGTCCCACAAGGAAAAAATGTTCCCCCTCAACTTTCTTCTCATCTTTCTGTTTGTGCCAGAGAGTAGAGTGTGCACATGCAGAATTAGCCTCTGTTTTGTCTGGCTAGAGAATGATATCCTGCCATATTTCTGCCAGTGGCACCTCAGCCTTGACCAGACCGAGCGCCGGCCCGCCGGGAGGAAGGGAGCCGTGCAGGGGGGAGGTGGAAGTGCATCAGTGCACAATGGGACAGCCTCTACTCCCCCTGGGACCCAAGCGAGAATCCGCAGTCACGTTCGGCCAGGCGGGGAGGAGGCTGTGACCTCTCTCCAGCCTCTCTGAAAGAGTCAGAGGAGCCCTGGGTGACGGAATGATTCATGTGCTGATAAATGAGAGGGACGGTGCTGGTTTCGGTTGAGGAAAAATCAGACACGCTGATCGATCTCAAGGGGGCTGCCATGGAAGCGTTGCTGTGGCTCCTCAAGCCAAACTTAATCATTCCTATATACGTCCAACAATCTAAAGCTCTTCGCATTCCTCCAAATCCCATGTCTGTCGCAAGACCAAGGTGGTTCGGCTTGGGTGAATGAATGAACTGTGAGAAGATTTACTGCAGGATGCTTTTTTGGACTGTCTTTCTGTCTGGCTGGTCTTGCGTAGAGAAAAAAGAGAACTTTATACCTCATGAACTGTTCCACAAAATTGGTGAAATTTTGTTCAAAGATCTTCGAGGTAACATAATGTGTGGTCTTTTCTCCGAAGGGGAAACATGGTGTAGAATTGTCCTGAGAAACATGTATTTACAGCGTGACGTAAAAAGGCATACCGCTGAGGTTCAGGCAGAAGTTCAACAGTGAGCAAGACCATACATTCCCCATTCATCTCTCTGACTGGCCCTACCTCAAATGTTTGGGGCAAAAAATATTGCTCTTTGAAACGGGGAGCAATTTGCCCCAATGTCAGGATGAGTTACAAAGACATGAATCTGTGTATTTTATGGCTAGCAATGCCCTCCATATGTCATCCAGACTTTGTGAAATAATGCATGGGGAGATTTAGGAAGGACTTTATCTGCTGTCGTACATAAATAGGAAAGTTATGAGGTAGAATTACATTTAGTGAACAGTTGCTGGGAACAATTGTCGACATTTTTACATGCATCAAAGCATGTCTAGTCATAGTACCATATCAGACAAACAGGTATAGACAAACATTAAAATTGTTCATTAAATATTAAATAGTTTTACTCAACAAATTATAACAGATCTCCTTTTTTTGTAAAAATATCTGATATTATGACTTGATTTCTATGTACAAAAGATATACAAAAATGTTCAAAAGTTTGGGGTCGGTAAGATTTTTAATATGTTTGAAAGAAGTCTCTTATGCTCACCAATGCTGCATTTATTTGATCAAAAATACAGGGAAAAAACAGCAATATTCTGAAATAGTATTACGCTATTATGCTGATTTGGTGCTCAAGAAAGTTTTTTTTATCATTATCAATATTGAAAACAGGTGTGCTGCTTGATAGGTTTGTGGAAATGTAATGCATTATTTTTCTGGATTCTTTGATGAATAGAAGGTTTTAAAGCATTTATTTGAAATGGAAATCTTTTGTTACATTATAAATACTGTCACTTTTGATAAATGTAATGCATCCTTGATTGATAATTTTTTTTTTCTTATCTCACTGATCCCAAACTTTTAAACATTTGCATTGCACAACACAAGATTTATGCTTATAGCAATCAGTTGGCATTTCCTGTCATCTGAAAAAACTCACCTTATGCCATCTGATCACAATAACAAAATTCTCCCCTTTGAACACAAACAGCCATGCAGGAGGGTATGAGAGCGACCCCAACTCGCCCATGGTCTACAGCTGCAGCACGCAGTACCGCATCCACACCCACGGTGTCTTCAGAGGCCTTCAGGTCAGTATCTCTTACTCACGGCACACTTGAGTTCACTCCCAGGACACATGAAGATTCTTTGTGCTCTTGGGATGTGCTCACATTGGGCCAAGGTCAGGCCATGGCGTACAAAGACACACATGGACTTATATACTCAACCCTTAATCAAAAGGTTGATTATACAACTTGATTATACAACAGTCATGAATAACCCAAGAAGAAGGAAAAAAAGATTTTGAAGTGTGATACAGTGCCTTAAATAACTAATAAAAAAAGAGACAAATGTAATTTAAAAAGAAGGTGCTGAAGAAAACCGTCTGACGCAATGAGAAGACTATGCGAGAGGAAGCAGGCCCTTGCCAGAATAGTTGAGAGATTTGAAAGGCATTTCAGGATGAAAAGCGAAGAGGAATCACTTAAAAAAGTCCATTAGCCGTAAAGCTGCAGTTTCCAGTTGCCTGCTGCTCATGCATATAAATCATTAGCTCTTAATTAATGTCTGTCAGCGGCCTTAAAGCAGTAAAAGAAGAGATACTCCAGAGCTGCTCTTGTTCAGAATGGGATGCATTTCTTCACTTCTCTGTTTACTCTTTCTTTTCTTATTGTATAAATGTGTGATGGGCAATTCTTCAGCTTGGGGGCTAGATAGATGGATGGATGGATACTGTAGATAGATAGATAGATAGATAGATAGATAGATAGATAGATAGATAGATAGATAGATAGATAGATAGATAGATAGATAGATAGATAGATAGATAGATAGATAGATAGATAGATAGATAGATAGATAGATAGATAGACAGATAGATAGATAGATAGATAGATAGATAGATAGATAGATAGATAGATAGATAGATAGATAGATAGATAGATGTAAAGAAAATATAGATAGATAGTTAGATAGATAGATAGATAGATAGATAGATAGATAGATAGATAGATAGATAGATAGATAGATAGATAGATAGATAGATAGATAGATAGATAGATAGATAGATAGATAGATAGATGTAAAGAAAATATAGATAGATAGATAGATAGATAGATAGATAGATAGATAGATAGATAGATAGATAGATAGATAGATAGATAGATAGATAGATAGATAGATAGATAGATAGATAGAAAATATAGATAGATAGATAGATAGATAGATAGATAGATAGATAGATAGATAGATAGATAGATAGATAGATAGATAGATAGATAGATAGATAGATAGATAGATAGATAGATAGATATCAGCTAATCTGAACTGTCACACACAAATCAGACGTAGCATGCTAGCCCGCTGAGGTGTATTGCCTAGCCCGCTGTGTTATCATCCCCGTGAGGTCAATATATAAGTCTGGCACTACAGCAGACTAGAACAGTTTTAGTAATTTACTTATCAATAACACTTAGCATTCATTCATTACCGTGCCAGCGTACGGAAACGCCATTATGCTAAGCGCTAGTTAATTAAGAGCAGATGGGCTTTAGCAGTGGGCAAATGAGGGAAACGGGAGGAACAGGGGGAGTGAAGCAGTGAAATAGAGTCTGCCTAACGTCCGTGACTAACCGTTCACAGTTAGAGCTCATATCAGTAGCATGGGTAAATCTGAATGATCATTTCACAGCTAATTCTGCAGTAATGAACCGATTGGGCATGCTAATCATTAGCGGTTTTCCCCATGGGCACTGGGTTTGGATGTCTTGTTTGGTGCGCAGCGTTTGCTGTAGCACGAATTGAATGTTGTCGATTTTCTCACAGGATGTGCGGAGAGTACCGGGCATTACACCCGCCATTGTGCGTTCATCTGAGACCAACGAAAAAAGGCCGTTCATGTGCGCCTACCCGGGCTGTAACAAAAGATACTTTAAACTTTCTCACTTACAGATGCACAGCCGTAAACACACAGGTAAGACAACCCACAGATGTTATTAAATACCATCAGCACAAATGCTCCAGTTATCATTAACATGTTTGGCTGTATTAAACTCATAGGGGAGAAACCCTATCAGTGTGACTTCACAGACTGTGGTCGCAGGTTCTCCAGATCAGACCAGCTAAAACGACACCAGAGAAGACACACAGGTTTGCGCCTTTGTCCCTTATTATTTCTGCCATCCTGTTTTCCCTCTAGGATTTCCTTGGTAGCATTTGAGACTATTCGGCAAGGGACGAAAAATGGGTTGATTTTGGAATTTCCCACAATCCCCAAACTCTAGTTGTGCCATAGAAGGATATGGTCAGATTAGAGTTAGTATGCTAGTATGCGAATTCACCAATAGTGACACTGCCATGCAAGTAGAATCATGCTAATGATGCTAATTCCTCATATCTTCTACAAAAAAAGTGTGATAACACAGTCTGCAGTCGTCGACTTGAGGTCGGCTAAGTGTTTACATTTTCACTCACGTTCCAAGTATGTGAAAAGTTTTATGAGTTCCTCAATCAGGCACATTTAGCGCAAGTGTTTGCCGATGTATTGCTATCTGGCTGGACTCACAGTTTTAGACGTTGATACAAGAGGTTTTTTTCACTCTGACACATTTTGGCATGGCCTCTCTACTTAGGCTGTACTCGTTCTCTCATTGTGTGTGTGAGTGTGACCACGCTTGTATGTTCCTGTGTGTGTGTAGGCGTTAAGCCATTCCAGTGCGAAACCTGTCAGAGAAAGTTCTCACGGTCAGACCACCTTAAGACCCACACCCGGACACATACAGGTAAAACAAGTGCGTAAACCTTTTAATTTTTTCATGATTTGCTCCTCTCTTTCCACTCTTTGATGAATTGTTGAACTTTCAGAGGTCACCTTTCTTTAGCTTTATGTTTTCAGTTTGTATTCGAAAGTGAAAAAGCAGTTGCTTTGACTGAATTGCAGTGGTTCTGAACTACGGAGCCCCTAAAGGGACATAGTATGGGATGCTTTTACATTGTCTTTTGCATAACCACCAACTGTAGTATTCACAAGTGACTTACTTATTTTAATAATAATAATTACTCAACTTTTTAGTCAGATGTAAATTCTAAATTTAGAATTATTAAATGCATAGACAGTTCAAAACAAAAATGTATATAAAAATTGTGACTATTTAGATCATAAACATATGGCATAATTATAATGGATAAAAATATTACATAATTAAAACAAACAAAATAATATATAGAAATATATATATATAGTAGATCACAAAACAATAGTGGTGCAATGATTCACTCGGTTACAAATCTTGACGATGCAAATGCGTCAATCTTGAAACATATTTTTTGAATCGTGAATAATTTTTTTTGCAGTCAATAATTGAATTAAAATGCTAAGAATCGAATGAATCATGATTCGATAGTGATTCAATGTTTTAAAATATATAAGCATTAAATTAGTACATGCATGAATTAATGGAGAGGTTGTGCAGCGTAAAAAAAGTCCTAAAAATAAGACATTATCATAAATAGCACATGCCCAACAATATGCTATAACTAAAGGCTGTGTAGGAAAATTTTTATTTCTGAATTTAAAAAAAAATAATTTTTATGTTTTTGGACAGCCATGTTATCAAGTGGCTGATAAATTTCAACCAATTTTCAACCAACCAACAAACAAAAAGATAAATAATTAATGTTTTCTAAATTGTTGAAATTTTATGTTTTATTTTATCATTTATCCAATACATGATTATATGGTTAGTTGCGTTTGCATTAAGCCAAATTTATATTAATTTGTTTTAATTTATATAAAATTTATATTCATTTTTTTTAGAGAAATATAACACACCAGTGTGTTTTTAGGTGACCTCAATATTATTTAATAATGCTGATATTCTTTATTGCTCTCTACTTTTACCTTCGATTCCATCCTAATGTCTGTATCTTTTTCTCTCTCTCTCAGGTGAGAAACCCTTCAACTGCAGATGGCCAAACTGTCAGAAGAAGTTTGCCAGGTCTGATGAGCTTGTCCGGCACCACAATATGCACCAGAGGAATCTGACAAAGCTGCAACTGGCCATCTGAGCCTCGTCCCATTGCCAGTGGCTCCTCCTGAGTGCTGGTGCGGCCCCGTCCTAAAGCATAAACTGCAGCTTGTTTAAGGAAAAGTAATAGTCTGCTTTCCTTTATAATAGTTCAGGTCATGGAGTTGCAAGACAAGGCAAAACTACTCTTTATCTGCACGTGCAGCGCCCCCTTGAGGCAGCTCATGACAGGCCCTTATACAACACTACAGTGGTGTCAATGTACAAGCATCTGTTTCCAGTGAGGAAACCTTATGTCTTTTAATAAGATTTTGAGATTTGGGATGTGAAATATTATGTATCTAACAATTAAGTAGACTAATTTATTATGTTTGTTGTAAATTAAAAAGTAATAACAGTTGTTTTCGCCTTGTAAAACTCTTCAAACTATCCGTCCTCAACATGTTGTATCTGGAATTGTAAAACTCTTTCCACTGAAGTGCTCATCCGTGCTGTTTGTAAAAATCCACTCTTTTTGACCTTACCAGTTAATTTATGAGTAGGTCACACTGGTTATGTGGCTGAGCGATTGTGGTCAAGTTGTAAATATTAGTTTCAATCCTCAGCCAAAACACCAAAACTATTAAAATCTAGGCAGAATTCTGTTGAATGGGAAATGTGACTCACATAAGTAACAGAAAAGAAATGTGAAACGTATTTGGATGGAAAGTTTTGTTTTTTTGTTTTTAAATGAGCTTTATTTGTATGTTTGTCGTATATATCTGTTACCGACAGTCATTGTTTTTTGTAAAAAAAAAAAAATTAAACTCTTGGCATTAACTTTCTGAAATGTGACGCTCCAATTCAGCTCTGGGTTGAAACATTTTAAATAGAGAAAATCTATTTAAAATCCATTTTGCAGAGTAAATTTTAAAATGATCACTTTTTCTCATTTTGATTGTGGACTTTATTATATAAATCTGCAGGTAATTTATAATAAATTCATTTGGCTGTATATTTTTATTTAGCAAAGTAAGTGATATCTCTTCAGATATGATATACAGTATGAGGGACAAACAGGTTCAGTTTTCCCTCACTATTCTTGTTATTAGCGACACTGGTGGCTGTTAAGTGAACTGCAGCCAGCAACTCGTGAACATGTAACGTGAACGTGATTCAAGGCCCCATAACGGCAAAGTTATTTTCGTTCTTTGCTTAGAAGTAAAAAGAAGTTAGAAATACCTTTGCTAAACCATCAAGGATAATTTCGACGCCGTCCACGATGCTGAGAGAGCCGTTTAGATAAACATATGTGCTGCACGCTTTTCAATAGCAATAAACTCACAACAAAAACGACTGAGGTGAGAAAACAATTTAAGAAAGCATCTGAACATTGCAATGTGGAAATGTTTGAAGCAGGCATCATTCATTCATCGGCATCATGTCGACAGATGAGGTAATTATTACACTGTTGACTTGATAGTTTGATTATAAAGTATATTTTTTAGGCTAGCTAACGTTACCCTGCTAACAATGTTTGGTTTCCAGAATGTTCTTTTTAAGGTTTGTAGTTTTTGGTTTGTATAACGTTATCCTAACGTTAATTTAAAGTTCGTCTAACCTCTTTAATGCGATAGCCTACCCAGCTGTATGTCAGTAATCATCCAGCACTTATGGAAGATGTATGTATGGACGCCTGTAATCAATATTATTCAAACTATATCTTGTTTTTATTTATTGTGTAATTAATTAAAATAATCCGAGCACATCAACCATCATATGGAAGATTAAATTTGTCCATTAATATGTCAGATATATTTCTATATTACTATATTTCACAGGGCTCACACATTTTACATTTCTTCAGCACCAAATAACAATAACCATTAGGGAACGTTCTGTATAAGTTATTTTTAGGTTATTTTAAAATAACCTCCCTGCAACGTTCTGGGAACATTATTTTATGATTGCAAAATGATAACTTAAAAATAACCATTAGGGAATGTTGAGTATAATTTATTTTTTGGTTATTAAAAAAGAATTACCCTGTAACATTCTGGGAACGTAATTTTATGGTTGCAAAATAAGAACCTACAAATATATAAATTGTGGTGTGGTTATTTTAAATACTTTTAAATTCAGGGAACATTATTTTATGTTTGCAAAATAATCTAAAAGTAACCATTAGGGAACATTCTGTTAACTTTTAGGTTATTTAAAAATAACCTCCCTGCAACATTCTGGGAACGTTATTTTATGGTTGCAAAAAAAAATCGAACCTAAAAAGAACGTTACTTGAACGTTATTATTTGGTTCTCAAAAAATAACCAAATGGGAACCAAATGCTAATGTTAGGGAAACGTTCTGTGTTTGCTGGGTATAGGCTATAGATAGTTTGTGAGAGAGTTTGAATTAATACTTTGACACATTGACTGATTGACTTTTACAGTACAGAATGTCTCTTTCGATTGGCATTATCCTGAACATTGTATAAGTATTCATTACATGTGTCATTGAACGGAAGAGAGGCTCTCGATAGTGCGCTTAAACGTCACATTCTTTTGAGTTCTTTACACAAAAATCATGCAGGCTTCATAGGCAACATACAATATGAAGTTAGGAAGGTCTCGTTTTTAAGTTTCCAAGCTGTTCACACATTGCCAATAAAACAGCGATTAATACATGAAAATTCTTAGCCACATTAAAATTCACTCAGATTCTTGGATCTAAAAAAAACCCCACATTTTGTTTCATTGAACAAAGGCCTTCCTTCAACCGTACATACTCTATATTAAAACACCCATGAAAATGTACAGCTATCTGCTGATATTTTATCTTTATCTGGAGCCCAAGTCGTGGCCGTCTAGCCTTTTCCATCTTAAACAATTTGCTTGGGCCCCAGTGCTGCGTAAATCAGCGAGCTTCTCCACCCTATTACTCATGCCGAAAAGTCCCGCTATATCTCACAGAGACAGCGCTTAATCTCTGTCCTAGATTTGGTCAGAGTGCCCTTTGAAGGCGAGGTGGCTGCTTTGTGTAACTCCGGCACAGTCCACTTCCAATGGACTCTGGGTGCGTTTCTACTCGCCACTTAAATCGAAAGAATAATTGGTCTTGAAATGGAGATCTTCAAATGGGGGCGGAGGAATGAAACTTTAGCAACGCAACAGCTTGAAATGACCAATGACTAGCAGTCTTGTGTTTGATAGTTGTTGGCCAGGGGACATAATGGGTTTGGGGACAAAACAAATGATAGACAAAGCCTATGAGTCCTGTTTTTATCTCAGTTTCTCATTCTCTCTGTATGTGTGCACCTTCATTTTTCCCTCGGATGACTGTAAAAAAAAAAAACGGCTAATCAGCAGCCTGGTTTTTGGCTCTGATACCACAAGATGAAAGAAACTCACACTCTCACTGAACTCTCTTGTCTGTGATCCTTCCAAACGCTGATAAAAGTTTGACTCCAGTCTTTAGTCTTGAAGTTTTAGGGGCATCTCAGGCCCATCAGAACTCTCAAAAGGAGCGTTAATTAGATGTAGACATGCAGCGGTTGAAGAATGTCTCCAAAATAAAGCGCGTGTTGATGCACGGCAGTCTTTTTCAATTTTTGCTCCATCTTTCTCAAAGCGAGTATTCAAAAAGCCTTCTTGGAAAGCTTAAAGTGATTCCATCCATCCAGTACCTTTCCCATAAAAGACAACCTTTTGTGATTTTCCAAAATAAACAAAAGCTCCTTCGCATTTAATATAGAATGTAAGTGAAGTTTTAGGCCTACGGTAAAGGTAAAGTAAGGTCTATATTATATGTTTTATTATATATATATTGTATATATCATTCAGTAAGATTTTTTGATGCATTAAATTGATCAAAAGTGACAGTGGAGACATTTATATTGTTACAAAAGATTTCTATTTCAAATAAATGTTGTTCTTTTGAACTTTTTATTCATTAACCACTTATGCTCTGGGACCATTTTTGGGATTTCCGCCTGAATTTTGCCTACCCAAATTGAAAAGCTTCCCATACCATATACAGTGGTATAAATACACAATTTTGGTGTAATTTTAAAGGAAACCCTTTGAAGTTACACACTGCTAAAAGTGATAAACTTGTAAGTATATGTTGTCTGAGCTGTAATAACCCCCCTAAAAAGAGGCGCTTTTTTATTTTTTTTTTGGTTATAAATTCAGTTTTGAAAGTGTGTAACTCAGGCCCTGTGTGCTCTAGCACCCTGCAGACAGTTTTGGCTATTTCCACCAGATTCCAGAAAATACTGGAAAAAAATAATTTTATCTGTATCATGTTGTATTCAATATTTATTCAAATGGATCTGAAGGGAGGAATATTGCTTTTTTTGGGGGGGGGGGGGGGGGGGCTGTTATTACAGCTCAGACAACATACCGTATACTTAAATGTTTATCACTTTTAGCAGTGTTTGATGTAACTTCGAAGGGTTTCCTGTAAAACGACACCAAAATTTTGCATTTAGACCACTGTATGTGGGTATAGGAAGCTTTTCAATTTGTGTAGGCCAAATCCATGAGTAATTTAGTGTAAATAAGTTACTTTGTGTAAAACAACTGCCGAAGTGATGCATGTCTTCAGAAAGTTGACATTCTAAGCTTTCAAATGGCACCACATATGAGGTCAGAGCTCCTCCACAGACATTTAAAATTTAAAGTATATACTTGATGATGTCATTCCGGACCCAGTACAGGGTCTGCAGAGTTTAACTGTGCGATAACACCGCCGATGGCGAGAGCGTTAAAGTGGCGCGCCGCGTCTTGGATGATTTGGACGTCTAGGAGAGTTGAAATTAGGTCAACTTTTTGGTAATGAGCTATGACGCAGTTCGGCAGCAATCAATCGGAATGTAGAAGTGCTCCGCTTGAGACGATTCCAGAGAGAACGCTGTCCTGTAAACTTTCGTTCCGACCACATTAGTTCCCAAGCAAAATTAGGAGAGGAGAGGTTGATCATTGTGGTGGCCGGTTTGATAAGAAGGCGCGCAACACTATTATAGGCAACAAATTTGCTCTAGAACGCTTGTTTTTCAGCGGGAATACAATTCATTTGCTCAAAACATCACCGATTTGACAAATTGCATTAATGCTGCACTTCAACCAGGTTAAGTCAAGTTCTTTCCATCTATCTCTTTTTTTTTTTTTACTTTCACATTTAAATGATTTCATGAGGCTAATTTATACGGTTATACCCTACTTGTGGTCAGTCAGCACATATGCCGATCAACATGATTGTTTGCTTTGGCCCCTTTAAATAAAGTTTAAAAAAAGACCAAGCATTCGAAATCTTTATACAGCATCGTTTGCAGGACGGCCAGAGCGAAATCTTGGCCCTCTCGCCGGCGGCGGTGTGAACGCACATTAAGAGGTTAAAAAATTCCTATAGGGCTTGCTGTATCCTGCGGTGGACATCCAACCCCGCCCAAATCCAAAACGTCACCTTGTGACTCCCCGTTTCGCCCCATAAACCTGAGTTGTTGCATGTAGGTTTCCGATTGAAAGGGTCTTTAGGCTTAAGGGTAGGTTTTGAGTGGGTTTCAGGCGTAAGGGTAGGCTTTAGTCGGGTTTCAGTACGGTCTGTCATAAAAAGAGAAATATAAGAAGTAAATGAAAAAGAATTAGGTGTGAGGGTGAAGTCTTCTCGATGTTTCTTCCTGTTTCAAAGTTAATGAGGAAGTGCAAAATGTGCAATTCCTAGGTAGGTTTTTTATCAGTTTTGGTGTAGGCAATCAGTACTGTGATTGACATGACCACTGAATTGGTTTGACGTATTTGTACATGACCGTGGCTTCTGACGTCAAACTTGGATGTGGGCCGGGTTGAATGTCCACCGCAGGCTGCAGCAAAACACTTCTCAAGAATGCTGAAAAACTGTAACAGTTTCCATAAAATATTGAGCAGCGCAACTGTTATTGAGCACCAACTCCGCATATTAGAATGATTTCATTGTGACACTGAAGACTGGAAGCTTGTTTCCACCACGGAATTAAAAAATTTAAAGGGTAATTGCGACTTTTATCTCACAGTTCGGATTGTTTCCTGGCAATTGTGAATTGATATCTTTAGAAAAGTTTACTAAAAGCAGCTACTTTGCTATGTGTATGGTGTGGGAGTGGCATAGGCTAGTTGTTATAGCAAGCAAGAAAGGTTGACATGGAGCACGCTAAATCTTGAACTTTTTTTTTTTTTTTTTTAACACCGAACAGAGGAGAGTCTGCTGGCAATGAGAGAACGCGACAGAGCTCGTAATAAAACAAGAATCAACATTGGTTTGGCATTTCGGAGATGGTGAGAACTGAGGGATTGAAATATTGTAAAAGCGAGGCAGAGATGGCGTTTTTATTATTCCACAGGTGAGTAAGGTATTTTATTGTACAGATAAACTTCTCTCTAACAGAGTTCATTGTAAGGCTCTATCTATCCTATCGTGAAGGGTCATTTCATTCTGGTTGTTGTAGCAGTGTGCTGGAAGTGTCTATTAATGGGTATAGCTACAATAATATCTTCAGCTAGTCAGCTTAATGTTTTTACTGTATTTTTCATCAAATAAATGCAGCCTTAAAGAGCATAAGCAGGGCTCAAGTCCAGACTAACACTTGAGAGCAGTAGCACCGGTGCCACTAACTTCTACAGATGGTGGTGCTGGGGGAAATTTTAATCATAAAGTTAATTTAATCATAAAATCTAAATGTTTTGCATTAATAAGTGCAGTTACTAATAATATTACATGTTTGTTTATTGGAAGTTTGACAGTAAAGTACTGAGTTTAAATTGAGATGTAGATCAAATTAACTTTTAATAACAACAATAATGTGCAAAGCCCTAATTTTTATAGGGGAAATCTAAATATTCTTCTCTTATTAATTTTCATATTAATCTCTTATTACATACTGACCGATTATAAAAGGAGCGCTCTTTACTTGCTTTCTATGCAAGTAAAAATTGGGATTTTTTTTTTTTTCATGAGACTTCCTACTTTTTTCTGTATATTAAAGGGTTAGTTCACCCAAAAATAAAAATTCTGTCATTAATTACTCACCCTCATGTCGTTCGACACCCGTAAGACCTCTGATGGCTGATGGCTGAGAAAGGCTTCAGATAGGCCTCCATTGGCATTCAGTACATTTACACTCACAAGACCCATAAAAGGCACTTAAAACGTCGTTACAAAGTCCATCTCACCACAGTGACTCTACAATAATTTTACGAAGCGACGACAATAGTTCAAAATAACGACTTTATTCAACCTCTTCTTGTCTTCCGTGTGTGCCTCCACGACGCATGCACGAGAATATGACGTAGATCCAGCGTTCGGAAATCCATTAAATGCACACTTTAGCCCCATTTTGAGCACCACGCCGAGACCTAAAGCACGATCAATGTAGAATTAAATAGCTTAGATACGCGCGTCTTCCTCTGCTTGTAAACAAATCGCTTCTGGGTCATGTGTCCGAACGCCGGATCTACGTCATATTCTCGTGCATGCGTCGTGGAGGCATACACGGAAGACAAGAACAAGTTGGACAAAGGCGTTATTTTGATTTTTTTTTGCGCACAAAAACTATTGTCGTCGCATCGTAAAATTATTTTAGAGCCACTGTGGTGAGATGGACTTTGTAACGACGTTTTAAGTGCCTTTTATGGGTCTTGGGAGTGTGAATGTACTGAATGCCAATGGAGGCCTGTCTGAAGCCTTTCTCAGCCATCAGCTTTCAACAAAAATATCTTCATTTGTGTTCCGAAGATGAACGGAGGTCTTACGGGTGTCGAACGACATGAGGGTGAGTAATTAATGACATAATTTTCATTTTTGGGTGAACTAACCCTTTAAGGAGTGGAAAGGGCTAATAAGTCAGTAAGTGCTCCTCTGCCGCCATCTACTGGTTATAGTGGTAATTTCATGCATTTTTTTAAAGTGTTTGTTTGCTACGAAGTGTTAGTTTTCCTACATCTTTAAACTTTTAGTTTTACAAATCATCACATTAGAAGTAACATTAAAATTGTATAATATTTAGAGCTTTGAAGTGCTTGAAAAAAGTATGAAGCACTTTCACTCTCAAAAGGTTGTACGAACATAGCCTGACGTCGTCATACTCAGATTCTAGTCATGAATATGAGTCTGATACTGTTCCATTGGGCTGTGATTATGGGGTGTGTTTCAACCGAACCAGGAAAGAAAATGCCTGCACTCAATTGGATGGACCTACAACCAATCAGAGCAACGGAGTAAGTGACGTATGTTGAGCTACGCATAGTTGTCAACAGAACTCAAGAAGGTGAATGCATATACGAACAAGTTCTCCGTTTAGGATTAGAATGAATTCAACCCAAGCGCTCTTTGGTGACGTGGATGATTACGTTGCTGTTGATTATCTGTCCATCATCATATAAAGCCCGCCCTAACAATTTGATTGGTCCAAACTGCTCTGGTTTGAGCATAGTTGCTCCACAATGGATCAAGTCCAGACCATAGACTGTAATAAAATACGTGACGTCACCCATAGGATTCTGAAGAGCAGTTTTGAAGCGTAAAGTAGGGACGAGCTGGCTGTTGCCATGTCGCGTCACTCACGAATAACAAAAATGGGCAAAGAGGCGGGACGTGGGTGGAGCTGAGGTGACGCAATGACTAATAGAGACAGAGTGTATTTAGGCCACGCCCACACCGGGGGGGAAAACAATCCAACGCTCTCCATTGACTTTGCATTGCAGGAGGCTGCCTCATTGTCATTTCGGACTTATAACAAAAAACAGAACAATGTATAAAAGCTGACATGTGACAAGGTGTACAGCAAACAAGCTAAAAAACACAGAAATAAGTTTTTATAAGCTGTCGACCCAAAAAAACGAGCGTTTAAGAAGATAAAAGTGGATACAGGCAATACGAAGTGACGCTTCAGCAGGATGAATGGGTAAATTTGGGGATCCTGACACTCAGTTTGTCTCAGTATGTGTATGTGTGCAGTAAACATTTTGTCACTGTTAAGTCAAATATCCAAATGTCCGTTTTATATATGATATTTCCTGTCGTTGATTACATTCCCCTCTAGTCGCCGTAGTTCTCAGTGTAATATGACCTGTAGAGCTCTGTCTCAATGGCCTGAATCCACTTTTTTGTCCTTAAACGCTCGTTTTTTGGGTCAACAGCTTATAAAAATGTCTGGGTTTTTGCCTCTGGGTTTTGTTTAGCTTGTTTGCAGTTCACTTTGTCACATATCAGCTTTTATACATTGTTCAGTTTTTTGTAATAAGTCCGAAATGACAAGGAGGCAGCCTCCCGCAATGCAAAGTCAATGGAGACGGTTTGATTGTTTCCCCCCCCGGTGGGCGTGGTCTTCAGATTATGACGCGTGTCGCTCTGTCTCTATAGACAGCCGATAAATGGCTATCCACCTGTCACTCAAAGTGGCCACGCCCTTAATTATGCAGAACTTTAAGGCTTTATATAATGTAAACGAATGAGTTATAAAAAATTCACCCCCCTCACCTCACTTCCCGACCTCAAATGTTGTGGGCGGGGCTAAGTTCGGCTGGCATCCAGGCTAGTACGAACCCTGAGAATAATGTAAAAGTATTTGACTATTTCTGCCACAATACCATGTTTATCCTGGTTTCCACGTTCATTTTTATTTTTGTAAAGCATTAAGAAACAGAACAGTGAATGAAGTTCTAGGTCTAATTCTAGTTGGGAAATAATAACTTTGGGACTATTTGCAAATAATATTTGCATTAATTTGCGTCAAATATATCGTTAGTGAATAAATACATAGATCCGCTGTTAACATTCGAATTCCTCGGTGGTCTGGGGGTAGAAGTTTTGTAAACCGTGTCAAAGGTTACAGGTTCTAATCCGCACTCATATAGTTTTTTTTATGATGTTCAATGATTGTATATTAAGAGCATGGACACGTTTGTGTGCATTTTCTTTTGTGCGCTTGTCTTTGTGAAGACTGTGAACGAGCCAAAAGAGATCGTAAACCCCGCCTACTTTGATTTGATTGGCCATCTCAATCATTTTGACATTGACGAGCGCCGTTAGACCTGAGGCAGACCAGATTAAAAATGTAACTGTGTAACAATTGTAACAAAAAAATTAACAAATTGGGCCATTTCTAATTATTTGGGGGGATTTGTCCCCCTCAATGTCTATGGCATGTTCAGGAGCAACTCACACAAGAGAAAAGCTACATCTGATTCTTGATAACACCTGGAGCTGCTCCCTTCACCAGACCAGCTGGCCACGCACTACACCTTTATGACCCGAGTGGTGGTCGAACAGTGAGCCTGTTCATTCACAGGATAAGATAAGCGAGTGAGGGAGTGATAAATTATTGGATAGACTCAGAGTTAGGATGAGCGAGGTGGATCCCTGACCCTCTGCCTCACATGTGCTTGTTTATCAGGAGGTCGGCGGCCATTATGGGATTAGATGTGGCTTGACAGCGAGGATGTGAGGGCTTTACCGTGGTGTAATTCTGACTATGGTTTGTCATTTAGGATGAGCATCAGCAGTCTCTGTCTTTCTTCATTCTTTTAAGTCATTCTGTCTCCTTTTGCTCTTTTGGATGATGTTTCTAGAGCTATAAGTTTAAAGTCTCCACCATATTAATAGAGGCACAGCAAAATAAATATTTTATGGAAGGCATTCTGAAGAATAACCGAAGACTCCAAAAGAGGTGAATAGACCAAAACTCAAATCGGTTAAAAGATGTTAAAAAGTCTGTACACTCTGACAATGAAGGAAAACCAACAAATGCGACTTTAATTAAAATATGTTTATCAGAAATTAAGACAGCTTTTTTTTTATTAAAACATAAAAGTTGGTTTTCCTCCATTGTCAGAGTGTGCAGACTTTTTCGATTTTTTTCCATAATAAAAGTATTCTAAAGTGTTAGTTCAGACTCTAAAATCTAATTGGTTAAGTTACATTTTGATGCCATATAGAGTAAACTATAAAAATAGTGGCCTTATTTCTGGTATTTTTTTCTATTCTTTTGTACACATTACTAACTTCAAGTAAGTATATGAAAATCTTTTAAATAAAGATTCATTTATTAAACAAGCGAATAAATGCAGAGTCGGCCCATTGTGAATGATGTCACCAAATCAGAAACAAGGGCGTAATATAAAAGTATTGTCTATTTTTCAGCCAATTTCCTTTTTCATGGCAACATCAGCTTTTCTGCTTGGGATTCATGGGTAATGTAGTTCTTCACATGGTATTTTTTTTAAATACGTTTTAAAAATATTAAGCCAAAACTTGGAAGTACATATCATAAAAACTGGTATGTCTTGAAAACTTTTTTTGCACTCTATATTCATACCTAGGACTGCACATTAATTGAATTCTGTTTTTAAATTCATTTGGCAAATGTAAACAAAATGTAATGAACTATACTTGCTAGAATATTAATAATAAATGTGATTATTTAGTGAACATATCCCAGCAAGCAATAGCCGTCATTTCAGCGTCTTGGTTAACTATAAACCCGATATAGTCCGGTTATGAGTAACCCACTTCTAGCCAAAATATCTTTTTGCCAAAATTACTTGCGAGATGTATGATATTCCATCATGTAAGCAAAGTCAACAGTGATTACAAGGTGTTTGGTTTCATTTCTTTGACATGTTCATGTTCTGACTTGAGTATTCTTGGGCTATGGTTAAATCTATTAAATTTTCACTGAATGCCCACACTTGCTGGGTTGTGTCGTGTATCATAGTAATGTTTCTAAAAACAATAAGCCACAGCTTTATTTCCATTGATTTCAAATATTTAATTTACAATAACACTGCCATGGTTAAGCAGGATTTAGACACCCTGTCATACCTAACAACGCCGCTTATCAATGGTAAAATGCAAAGTTTCTTATAACTTACTGCTTTAACAGAATTCAATATATCTAAAAACATTACATTATTATCAGTTTCCTTCCCCAACAACTAGTGCATGCTCCAGTAAACCAAAAATGTGTATCCAAAAGTCAGAGATAACATCCAGAGTTCACAGAAGCAGTAGGTGGAAGTGTGTGTGTGTGTGTATGCAGGAAAACTCGCAGCTGATCCAAGCCTCTGGGGTGATGTTGTAATGCTGGTGGCTGATATTCTGGATGTTGAGGTCCTGGTACGGCTCTCCAGGGGCTGCATTCTGTCAGCCACGGCACAGATTTTCTCCTTCACCTTTCTCTCGCTCTCACTCACTCACTCTCTCTATCTCTCTCGCACACAGAGGCACACTCTTTTTCTTTGTTGTGCAATAGCTCTCCACTATCCTGGCACTGTCATCAGTCATACCTCTGCACTTCCTCAAGGCCTGTACAGTAATGAGGGTGAGATACTCTCCTTCCTGGACTCTCTGTGTGGGAGTGTGTGTTCAAGGCTGTCTTTTCACCAATTATATATTCACATTCCTTTATTTAAAACCTCAAATGGTGTGAATTCCAATCTTGTGCTCAGAATGATTTATTCTTATGTAATACTTCATTCAAATGACGAACCCGCAATGCTGTCCAAAATGTTTCTGCTGTTTAATAAGAAAAACAGTGATGCAACACATAGCAGAGATGTTTGGTTAAGCTCTTGCAATGTTAAGCTCAGGCTCAGACTCTCTAAACCTACCAGACCATAAACTGGGTGGGCCAAATGTGAGGAATCGCAAAAGAATAAAGAATTTAAAATATATTAAATATAATAAATCCCATAAACTTAAACGCCTCAATATGGTGCATTTAAGAGCAAAATTAAGATCTCTTTCAGTGACCAAACTGAACTGGACAGAGTTTTTCTTTTCTTTCTTTTCTATTAACGCATTAACAGAAATCTTCTGTTTAGTTGGTGGTTTATAAACAGTTCTTTTACAAATCTATTGAAATGCTGTAAATTTCTGTCCACCAAAATGTTAAAAAAGAGTAACTGCATGGCGAGTCTTGAGTCCCTAAATGCACATTAAAGTTACCATAAACTCAAAATTTACAATACTTATTTTTATTGCAGTATTTTTTATATAAATACTGAATATTGTAGTATTTATTATAAATGATTTATCCATGCACATTATGTTTTTTAATTCATGTGCCCTCATACTCTTTATTCAAAATAACGTCCCCTCACAGCCTCTTCTTGTCTCGTCTCTTCTCGCGTCTCGTCTCTTCTCTTCTCATCTTGTCTCTTCTCTTCTCGCATCTATTCTCCTCGTTTGATCTCGTTTCTTCTCTTTTCGCATCTCTTCTCATCTTCTCATCTCTTCTTGTGTCTCTTCTTGTCTCGTCTCTTCTCGCGTCTCGTCTTATCTCTTCTCGTCTCATCTCTTCTTGCGTCTCTTCTCGTCTTTTCTCGTCTCGTCTCTTCTCTTCTGGCGTCTCATCTCTTCTCGCATCTCGTCTCATCTCTTCTCGCATCTCTTCTCGTCTCGTCTCATCTCTTCTCGTCTCTTCTCATCTCCTCGTCTCTTCTCACGTCTCATCTCATCTCTTCTTGCGTCTCTTCTCCTCTTGTCTCATCTCTTCTCGCATCTCGTCTCATCTCTTCTCGCGTCTCTTCTCGTCTCGTCTCTTCTCGAGTCTCCTCATGTCATCTCTTCTCGCATCTCTTCTCGTCTCATCTCTTCTCGCATCTCTTCTCACGTCTTATCTCTTCTCGTCTTGTCTCATCTCTTGCGTCTCTTCTCGTCTCTTCTCACGTCTCGTCTCATCTCTTCTCGCATCTCTTCTCACGTCTTATCTCTTCTCGTCTTGTCTCATCTCTTCTTGCGTCTCTTCTCGTCTCTTCTCGTCTTGTCTCTTCTCTTCTCGCATCTCTTCTCATCTCATCTCTTCTCGTGTCTCATCTCTTCTCGCGTCTCTTATCATCTCGTCTCATCTCTTCTCACGTCTCATCTCTTCTCGTCTTGTCTCATCTCTTCTTGCGTCTCTTCTCGTCTTGTCTCTTCTCGCATCTCTTCTCGTCTCGTCTCATCTCTTCTTGCGTCTCTTCTCGTCTTGTCTCTTCTCGCGTCTCCTTGTCTCATCTCTTCTCGCATCTCGTCTCTTCTCGTCTCATCTCATCTCTTCTCGTCTCATCTCTTCTTGCGTCTCTTCTCTTCTCGTCTTGTCTCTTCTCGCGTCTCCTCGTCTCATCTCTTCTCGCATCTCTTCTCTTCTCGTCTCATCTCTTCTCGTCTTGTATCTTCTCTTCTCGCATCTATTCTCATCTCATCTCTTCTCGCGTCTCATCTCTTCTCGCGTCTCTTATCATCTCGTCTCTTCTCGTCTTGTCTCATCTCTTCTCGTCTTCTCTCATCTCTTCTTGCGTCTATTCTCGTCTCCTCATCTCTTCTCGCATCTCTTCTCACATCTCTTCTCGTCTCTTCTTTCGTCTATTCTCGCCTCTTCTCTTCTTGTCTCATCTCTTCATGCGTCTATTCTCGTCTCTTCTCTTCTTGTCTCTCCTCTTCTCACGTCTCCGCGTCTCGTCTTTTCTCCCGTCTCGTCTCATCTATTCTCGTTTTGTCTCTTCTCATCTCTTCTCGTCTCATCTCGTCTCATCTCTTTTTGCGTCTCTTCTCGTCTCTTCTCTTCTTGTCTCTTCTCGTGTTGCGTCTGCTCGTCTCATCTCTTCTCGCATTGCGTCTCATCTCTTCTTGTCTCTTCTCGTCTCGCGTCTCCTCGTCTCATCTCTTCTCGCATCTCGTCTCATCTCTCCTCATCTTGTCTCTTCTCTTCACGCGTCTCTTCTCGTCTTGTATCATCTCTTATTGCGTCTCTTCTCGTGTCGTCTCTTATGGCATGTTTACATGTTCACTGCAATAGAAAACAACACCATCCAACCAGCCAATCAATTCCTGATGGACAAAATCAGCCCTACATATTTTCATTTTCAAGAATCCTGATAATCTTCACAATAGGCAAGAAAAGACTATCGCAACTTCCGTTTCATGCCAACTTTAAACTCACAGCACATACATAGATTAATAGATCAATTATTTGTATCTTTCATTGTTTTTGAGACCCATTTTCGCGACCCGTCAGTTGAGAACCTCTGCTTTAAAGAACCAAGAAACTAAAACGCTTACCAAAACCTATAATGTAACCTCAAGAACTTCACCTCAGGACTAACTTTGACCTTTCTTTGTTAATCCAACTTATGTTATGAATTTAGTTCCACTATACTGAGGTTTTCTCCTAACTTTTACTGCCACTAAAACTGATTGACATAAGAAAGCAAACACAACCCGCATGACGAACAGTCTCGCAGGAGGCCTGTTCTCCCAGCTGCAGCCCTAGAGGCCAGGAGGTTAGAGCGGGCAGACTCTCCTCACCCCTGGCCTCTCTAACTGCCACTTATCTCTGGAGAAAACAGAGGACAGGTTGTTCAACGAAGCCTTCTACTGTCCACACGTGTAGCTGCTCTTCAAACTCCACCGCCACGGCACTATAATTCACTCAAGGATGTAGAAGTGGGCAATGAAGGAACCAGCCTTGATTTAGACCCCTCTTAAAATTCTGTCTTTTAGAAGACGGGAAGCCTCGGCACGTGTGGCTGGTGTTTCTCAATGCCAGATCGGCATGTTTTAAACGAAGTAGTCATTGAAGAGGAATCTTTAAATTAGCATATTTCTCTGGGCGATTCAACACTTCATGGAAACTGCAGATGAAACTCAAAACTGTTATTGCTTGTATGTGTTTGTCCATGTGAAATATCCCTTTTGACTTGGAATTATAATTATAATTACAACTATTAATGTCACACTGCACAGAAAAACATCATGAATCATCCATCTTTAACTAATACAATACATTCAGTGACATCATCAACTTAAAATAAAGTGGCCTTTATTTGAATGATTAACTTTGTAATTAAAAATGTTTAACTTTATAATAAGAAATAAAATAAAAAACAAATAATACAATTATTATTATTATTAAAATAAAAAAATTGGGGTCTTATTCTTAAATAATAATAATAATCATAATAATAATTTTATTAATAATACAATATAACTTAATATTATCAATAACAAAAATTATTATTACTGTCTATTAACACCCAATTTAGTTTTTAATAATAATGTTAACAAACGAATTTGGGTGTTAATAAATAATAATAATGAATAATATTATTGTTATTATTATTGCTATTATTGAAAGCAAGACTGGGTTGTCTTATTCTTATATAATAATCATAATAATAATTTGATTAATAATGTAATATATTTTTAATATCAATAATAATAATTGTTATTATTATTTATTAACACCCAATTTAGTTTTTTAATAAGAATAATTACAAATGAGATTGGGTGTTAATAAATAATAATAATTATTCTTAAATGATTATTCTAGTCTTATTCTTAAATGATAACAATAATAATAATTTGATTAATATAATATAATTTATAATAATAATAATTACTATCAATAATATTTAGTAACACCCAATTTTGTTGGTAATAATAATAATAATAATAATGATTATTATTATTATTATTATTACAAACAAAATTGGATGTTAATAAGTAATAATAACAATTATTATTAAATAAATATTGTTATTATTACAAACAAACTTGGATATTAATAATAATTGTTATTATTATTGATTATACATTGTAAATAATAAAATAATATTAAAAACAATAACAACATTGGGTTAGATCAAATAATCTAATGAATATTATCTTCTAAACAGCAAAAGGACTAGAAGGAAAGAGGGAAAATGTAATAAGTCACAGATAGTATTTTAAGACAGCGGAGGTAATGAGTAAGCGGTCTGCATGCTTGAAACCTCTCTGAAATACCTCTGGGAACTCCGTGCCCAAAGTAAATAAAGAATATTGAGTTCCTCCAGCACTCCCAGTAGCAGCTAAAGTTCATTATGATCTCCCCTCGTTTGTCATGGCTAATTTGGGAAAGGGAACAATACTTAGTTTAACAGGGTAAACAATCGCCTTATCGAGATGTTGAAACTCGGAAAAGTCATTTCCACAAAGCGATAGCATCTTGCGCAAATATGATGATTTGCACTGAAAAAAGAACCGTAGTTCACAAGGCCATAGGATGAATATCGCTGTGCAGCTGTTATTGATAGGACCTTTGTTTGTGTTGCATGGAGCCATTTCTGCCCACACTATGCTTTACAGTCATGAATCAAAGGTCTAATGAACATGTAGTTTGTTTAAAGTCTCATGTAGATTTTGGCTTGTAGTGCAAATGCTCTCGTGGTTAACAGGTTTTGCTCATTAAGCAGTTCTGGTGGTTGTTGTATTATTGTAAGATAAAAAGAAATAATAAAAAGTAGGCTAACACATCTGAGAAGGAATAATGAGACTGAATGAGATTGCGTGAGATTTTGGAGAGAAATTAAATGTAATAAATTAATGTAATGTAAATGTAAATAATTATGTATATAATATATAATACAATATAATTACAGTATATTAAATTATATATAAAATAAAAATGTTTATTTAAAATATTATATATATATGTGTGTGTGTGTACTGTGTAATTATTATATATATTTGAATACACACACATGTATATATTTAAGAAATATTTGCCTGTATATACCGTATATATATATATATATATATATACATATGTATGTATATACTATATAATGTATATACATACATACATACATACATATAATTTATATTTTATTTAAATATAAATATTTGTATATAAATATAATAATTTTTTCTTAAATATATACATTCGTGTGTGTATTTATATATGCATAATAATTATACTACACAGTACACACATATTATGTAAACAAACTTTTATTTTGTGATTAATTGTTTGACAGCACACACACACACACACACACACACACACACACATATATATACATTCATATACATATTATATATATACACACACGCATATATACATACATGTTTATATATGTATATATCATTTGTAAAAATTATTGTATATGTCATTGCTTTAAAAATATATTATTAATTATATTTGTATGTAAATACAAATAAAATAAATACTTATTAATAAATGTATTTAAAAAAGATATTTATATTTATAATTATAATATTAAATATTTATTTATTTGATTATATTTAAATATTTATAAAATATCTAATATTATAAACATATACACATAGTAGGCTAGAGGCTATATATTGAAACATAATCAATTATTTAAATAAAATATTGATATGAAATTAAAATATAAGTATTTATTTATAAATGTATATTTATGTTAACTGATTTTCTATTTTATAGGAACTATAAAAGTCTGATAAACTGAATATAATAAAGTGACGCATATGAAAAGATGGAAATGATGTCACACATGAATATGTTCCAGTAGTTCTTCTATTCAGTAACTCAACAAAACCCTCCTGAGCAACTCAAATCTTTTGCTTTTGAGGAAGTGCTTGGCAGAGCTGAAAAACAGCGCACACTATCCTTCTGTCTAGTGGTGAAAACATATATTTTGCTTGGCAAAACTTGGCAAAAACATATTTTGCTTGGCACAAAAACTAACAGGAAATAAGAAACCGTTTCCACAGGACAATAAGTTATCCAAACGAACATGAGGAAAATATAACCTTTGACCATTTCACATGAGACACGTCAATGATATATCACTTAATGGAGGAAAATAAAACGATATCTTTACATATTTTATACAAGCTCAATTCCAGTCATAATACCTCAGTGTGTGGAGTGAAAGGGAGAAGAGCGCCTTCTACTGTCCGTTTACAGTATGACGAGGAGCTGAGAAAGGTGCATTTTATCTTGCGGTGGCAGGTCATTATGAGCTGTCTCTATGGAATGTGACCATAGTTCAGTCTCTCGCGGCACAGATTGATGATGTAAGCTGCCAGACCTCAGCATGCTTTAAATGCATCACAGTCTTGTACGAACACCTGGGTTTAAACAACAGACAATCGTGTGAATGGAGCAAAGCTGTTGGCCTTGCTGGATTTAACCAAGCAAAACAAACATTTTGCTGTAAGCTAGACTAAATAGTATATCACTATAAAGGTTTTATTCTATGTCTATGTTGGAAAACAAACTTTATGTTTCAATATATATGGCCCTGTTTTAATCAAACAGAAAAACTGAGTTTAGAGTCCACGAACAAGGTTTGTTTGTTCAGCCTATAGTGAAAGTCAATGAGGATTCAGATGTCATTCATCAGGCCCATTAAAACAAACACACACACACACACAAACTATCACGCCCCCTCCTAACACATGTCTTGAGCCCTAGTGACCAGAGAGCAAACCTAAAAGGTCAAAGGTCATCTCTTGAGCTATTTATCTGATTTATGGGCTGTCTGAGGAAGCCTTATGGTGAAAGATGAACTCAAAACAGGAACGTGTGTCACAACAAACTGAAGTGTTAATGGTTAGATTTAGTGATGGCGAAGGGAGGGGGCGCTAGTTAGTTAGGCTCT
The DNA here is from genome assembly GCF_949357685.1 of Gobio gobio. Taxonomy (NCBI): domain Eukaryota; kingdom Metazoa; phylum Chordata; class Actinopteri; order Cypriniformes; family Gobionidae; genus Gobio; species Gobio gobio. Next base: position 16,396,796 of record NC_137121.1, on the reverse strand, counting down.
GATAAATGGAGAGATTTTATTTATTTATTTTGCTTAAGACTGCATGTATGTATAATCTGTAAATTGTTTCAAATCCATAGGCTGTTCTTTTTATTATTTATTTGTTAAATAATTGCATTTGCATACTACAGGCTGTTGAGCTAAAAAAAAAAAAGATTTGTAAAAAAGGAAGTAGATGAAATGTCATTCACCTTGAATTCCAGGGTTTTTAAACTGGAGCCCAGGGCAAGGTTATTATCATTAACCATAAACTATTTTAAATGAAATTTTTATGAAAAGCTATTTTATTTGAGCTATATGGTACCACAAGACATTTCTCATTTTCATTTAATTTAACTTAAATTACTAAAACAACTAAAACGAAATAAACTAAAACTATACAAATTGAAAAACTATTTTACAAAATGTTATATTGTCACTGTTCTAAACAACAACACATTTTTTTAAATAAAAAAGATCACATTTAATGTGCTCAAACAGTCTTTGCACATGGAAAAATATATAACTGCCATTTTAAAATACTTATTGAAAATATTCAACACAAGTTATCATCGTGTTTTGAAACAATATAGTGAACTTCAAAACACTTCAAAACTAATCTAAATTGAACTGATATTAAATAAAAATGTATCTTCAGGTTTATTGTCTAATAATGGGTAAAAAACTGACATAAATATTTGATATTATTATAGTAAAAATGTACATTATAATAAAAATGTATATATACATTTGTTTTTTATATTGTCACTGTTCTAAACTATATAAAAACAATTATTTAATAAATAAATAAAAAAATTGTATTCATACTATCACATCTAATTTTCCTCACACTGTCTTTGCACATGGGAAAATATATACATGCCATTTTTTTATATTGTAAATGTTCAACACAATTTATCATCATGTTTTGAAACAATATATATAGTGAAACGTAGTTTAAAATTTAATCTAAATTGAACTATCAAATAAATATTTATCTTCAGGTTTATTATCTAATTATGGGTAAAAAAAACAACACAAATCTTAATATAAAATAAACATTTTATATTATTATAATAAAAATGTACATAATAATTTGTTCTAAAATGTACATAATAATTTGTTCATAAAAATATGTTCTAAACTCAAAATACAATTATTTAATTAACATTTTATTCATAATAGCACATTTAATGTGTTCCTCACACAGTCTTTGCGCATGGAAAAATATATAAAGGCCATTTTTAAATATTTATTGAAAATATTCAACACATTTTATCATCATGTTTTGAAACAATAGTGAAAAGCACTTTAAAAATTAATCTGAAATGAAACCGTTATTATATAAATATTTATATTCAGGTTTATTATATAATGATGGGTAAAACACAGATACACGTAACATAAAACATAATATAAAATAAATATTTTATATTATTATTATAAAATGCACATACAGTAATCATATGTTTTTTATATGTTCTAAACTAAAATATTTTATTATCTAATAATGGGTAAAAAAAACAGACACTGCAGAAACATAGAACTTAATATAAAATAAATATTTTATTATGTTATCATTATTATAAAAATGTACATAATTAATTATTTAATATTTTAACTGAAACATTTTATTCATAATATCACATTTAATGTGTTCTTCACTATCCTTTGTGCATGGAAAAATATATAAATGCCATTTTTGCAAGGAGATCGTTTCACTTTCCAGGTGTTTAAAACAATGCAGCAATGCCCAAGTACATTGTTTAACCACATGGGGGCAGTATTAGTCCTTGTGAGAGTCCTAGATAAAACCTGTTCCTGCATCCGGGATTCGCATCTTAGCTCTTGTGTCCCTGAAAATGGTTCCGCAGTCCTTGGTCATAAAATAAGTGCGGAGTGAGTGAATGTAGATCAAATATGCATGATGTGTATGGGGTTGTGTGTCAGTTAGCATGCAGTTCAATAAATAAGTGAATTATTCAGGTGAAAAAAGCCTTAAATTAAACATGGCCTGGAAGAGAATCGTTTGGCTTGTCCTGCAAAAAACTAAAATAATAACAAAAAGAGATGAACATATGTGCTAAAACATATTTCATTTGATTAAATGTGGGTATTTTCTAGGGGGTAAAACGAAGATGGACGCTTTTGGCACCGTCGTGCCTCATGATTTAAATCAATTAAAATATTTCCCTATGCAGATTTGCACATGTAGGAATAACCCTTGACAAACTGGCTTCAGTGTAGCCTTGTTTAAATAAAGCAGGCCCCGAGGATGCTCCAAATTGGATTACATGTCAGATAACCTTTGTCTTTTGAAAAGAGAGAAACGTATCCATAGTGGCAAAATCCATGCCTGGCACGTTAGCAAGTCAAATGAGCCCATGGTGCATATGCTAATGACACTTTTGATTTGCTCATGTCCTGCTCTGCGTATGTAAATGCTCTTGTTTGATAGAGAAACGTGCCATGTACATCTGGGTGAAACTGAGGGGACTAGCAGCGTTGTGTTAGCGCTGCCCTAAGGCGTTGGACGGCCTCCCAGTTCAGTGCTTGTAAACAGATTACAGTCAGTCTGTTTTCCACCGACGTCTTCATTATTACACAAAGACGGTTTGGATGATTTCAATGAAACAGATGTGATTTATTTGACTGCTGTTCCTTTTGTTGCTCGCAATTAACGTCATTAACGCTGCCATCATCATCTTCGCATATGATTATTTATACATCTGAATTTGAGTGTTAAAAAAATAGTATTAAAAATGAAGGCCAATGGTCAACAGTCATTGTAATTGTCACTCTTGTGATTTAGATGGCAAATGTTTCAGGAAAGACTGCGTTTCTCTTCTCCTAAAAAATTACTTTTTTTGCATTTTTAAAGAAATTCATTTTATGAATTTGGCCTTGGTTTATTTGTCACACACACACACACACACGCACGTCTGGTTCGTTATCTTTGTGGGGACTCTCCATAGCTATACATAATGGTTTATATACTGTATAAATTGTATATTCTATCCACCATATAGACATTCCATGATTTTTATACTGTACAAACTATATTCTAACCATAAACCATCACAGAAAACTGTCTGCATTTTTACTTTTTCAAAAACATCACTTAGTATGATTTTCTAAGCTGTTTTCCTCCTGGGGAACAAAAATGTCCCCACAGTGACAAGGATTTTGGATATTGCCATCTTTTGGGGACATTTTGTCCCCGATAACATAGGGTTTACCAGGACACACACACATACACACACACTACAGTTCTCAAAAGAAACCCATGAAGTGATATGAGAGGTCATAATTAAACATTTAAATACTTGAATTATATTTAATATACACACAGACACACACATACACACTATACCGTTAGCGGGGGTCGGTAAGATTTAAGACTGTTCCGCTCAACAAGGCTCCATATATTTGATCAAAAATACAGTAAAACCAGTAATATTTTGAAATATTGTTATATTTAAATAACTCTTTTCTATTTTAATATACACTATATTGCCAAAAGTGTTGGGATGTCTGCCTTTACATGCACATGAACTTTAATGACATCCCATTCTTAATCTGTAGGGTTTAATATGGAGTTGGCCCACCCTTTGCAGCTATAACAGCTTCAACTCTTCTGGGAAGGCTTTCCACAAGGTTTAGGAGTGTGTTTATGGGAATTTTTGGCCAGAAGCGTTTTTGTGAGGTCAGGCACTGATGTTGGAAGAGAAGGCATGGCTCGCAGTCTCTGCTCTAATTCATCCCAAAGGTGTTCAATCAGGTTGAGGTCAGGACTCTGTGCAGGCCAGTCAAGTTCCTCCACACCAAACTCGCTTGTCCATGCCTTTATGGGGACCTTGCTTTGTGCACTGGTGCGCAGTCATGTTGGAACAGGAAGAGGTCATCCCCAAACTGTTCCCACAAAGTTGGAAGCATGAAATTGTCCAAAATGTCTTGGTATGCTGAAGCATTAAGAGTTCCTTTCACTGGAACTAAGGGGCCAAGCCCAACACCTGAAAAACAACCCCACACCATAATCCCCCCTCTACCAAACTTTACACTTGGCACATTGAAGTCAGGCAAGTACCGTTCTCCTGGCAACCGCCAAACCCGGACTCGTCCATCGGATTGCCAGACAGAGAAGCGTGATTCGTCACTCCAGAGAACACGTCTCACCTGCTCTAGAGTCCAGTGGTGGCGTGCTTTGCACCACTGCATCCGCCGCTTTGCATTACACTTGGTGATGTAAGGCTTGGATGCAGCTGCTCGGCCATGGAAACCCATTCCATGAAGCTCTCTACACACTGTTCTTGAGCTAATCTGAAGGCCACACGAAGTTTGGAGGTCTATAGCTACTGACTCTGCAGAAAGTTGGCGACTTCTGCGCACTGTGCGCCTCAGCATGCTCTGACCCCGCTCTGTGATTTTACGTATAGCCTACCACTTCTTCCTGAGTTGCTGTTGTTCCCAATTGCTTCCACTTTGTTATAATACCACTAACAGTTGACCGTGGAATATTTAGTAGTGAGGAAATTTCACGAATGGACTTATTGCACAGTGCAGGTGGCAACCTGCTGAGCTCCTGAGAGGAGCTCCTGGGAGCGACCCCTTCTTTCACAAATGTTTGTTGAAGCGTCTGAATGCCTAGGTGCTTGATTGAAGAGATTGGAACAATTTGGAGGGGTTTAAGTTCCAATACTTTTGGCAATATAATGTATGTTCAAATGTACTCCTGTGATGGCAAAGCTGAATTTTCAGCATCATTGCTCCAGTCTTCAGTGTCACATGATCCTTCAGAATTCATTCTAATATGCTGATTTGCTGCTCAAGAAACATTTCATCAAACATCAAACAGTTGTGCTAATTAATATTTTTGTGGAAACCATGATAACGTTTTTACAGGTTTTTCGATGAATAGAAAGTTCAAAAGAACAGCATTTATTTTGCATATAATTTTGTAACATTGAAAACATCTGTCACTTCAGATCAATTTATTGCATGTTACTCAAACTTTTTAAGCTGATTAGTAAAATTCTACAGTATATTGAAAGTGTGCTAATGAATATTAAACACAAAAAAAGTTTGTCATAAATTAGGCTACATACAAGAATCTTACATGGTCATATGACGAGACATATTTTAATGCTCTAAGAATCACAAAGCTATTTGACCTTTTCTCAATAAATAGCAGTGTCTGCCAATTGGACCACTTCAAATATCTGCCCCTAGCTCTTGTTGAGAAGCACTCCCTTTGGTCCCAATCATGGGATAACAAGCCTCAACCAACGTTTGCGTAAACTTGCCTTTGGTCAAAATTACATTGACGAAATTCATAGTTAAAAACTGCTTTTTAAGCACAGCCTTATTCAATTTTAGGCCACTGACACCCAAGGGAAACTTTGAAAAATTCCTCAGCACAATATTGGTTAACCAAAGCATCAGGAGGCTTAAGCTAGTATTGATGCTAAAGGCTCTCAGGGGGTCTTGTATGTGTCCTGAGGGCAGTGTGTGATTAATACATCCGACACTACAAAAACACATGGAGCTTTTCATTTAGAGACCACTCTAGGGCATTGTTAGCCTCTTGTGTGTATAATTGTCCAATGCCAGTCTGTCCATCATAAAAAGACGAGAGAGTCAAGAAGGAAAAGAAGAGCAACGACAAATGGCGGCGGATGACACGACAAGGGGGCTGGAGGGAGGGTCTGCGGTGGGTCTCTATTGAGGTAGAATATTAATTAAATGTATTAAACAAACATGGCAAAGGAACGAGGAGGCTGCGCGCCATCTGCCGTCTGTGGTAGAAGTTGGGGGCGGGGGTGGGTGGTTTCACTGAGGAGTCGTCGTGTCCGCCGCTAGTTTAGCTTCAGTGGCACACACAGACAGATGGGCTCCCCGTCTCCAGGGAAAGGCCTACAGACCCTCTCCGCCTCGAGCTCTTTTTCTGTGCCGAAAGACTCAAGGAAAGATGAGCACATGGATTGAAGAGAGAGATGGGAGAAGAACGACGACAGAAAAGACTCAAATCTCAGTTCAGGCAACATTTACACCTGACCCAGCTGTGGATGAGAGTAATGCGTGTGCGTTAATGCGTTTGTCTAGTATATCCTCAGTATTTAAGGAATACTTGAACCCATTAACTTCACCTCTCTGGGGAGTATCTGAAGCAGAGCAAAAAAAAAGAGCCTGGAAACCAGGAGTTTCAACCTTGATATCTAAGCACAATAACATTCATTAAAAAAAACTGCACACTCTTTATGAATTTCTCACAAAATGAAGGTAAATTGGCCCTGAAAACTATATAAATCCTTCAGCTCTTTATAGCTTTACATTATATTTATGAAATTTTAGTGTTGTTATTGTTAACTAAAGCTATTCAAATTTGGGTTTGTTAATTGAAATAAAGCTGAAATAAATAAAAAAAGTAAATATTAGATATGTTGCCTTGGAAAATAACATAAATAAAATAAGTTTAAGTACTAAAATTACTAAAACTTTAACTGAAGCTAATTCAAAAAATGTATAAATAATAGTATAATAAACTATTCCGAACATAAATAAAGAGTTTCGAATATCAGTATGACTGCAGGTAATGAAACTGATTGTAAATGCGATAGCCTATTGCTTTATACAACAGTTCAATAAACAGAGTGGAGAGGTGGTGGTCCAGTGTATTAAACCACTTAACTGATATGCAGAAGGTTGCTGGTTCTATCCCAGCGGTCACCACCAGTGTGTCCTTGAGCAAGGCACTTTACTCCACGTTGCTCCAGGGGGATTGTCCCTGTAATAAGTGCACTGTAAGTCGCTTTGGATAAAAGCGTCTGCCAAATGCATAAATGTAAATGTAAACAAGAAGGCAATATTGAGAAATGTACATTTTAGGCACAATATTGCCAGTTAAAGGGTTAGTTCACCCAAAAATGAAAATTCTGTCATTAATTACTTACCCTCATGTCGTTCGACACCCGTAAGACCTCCGTTCATCTTCGGAACACAAATGAAGATATTTTAGTTGAAATCTGATGGCTCAGAAAGGCCTCCATTGGCACAATGCACTGTACACTCTCAAGACCCATAAAAGGTACTAAAGACGTTGTTACAAAGTCCATCTCACTACAGTGGTTCTACAATAACTTTATGAAGCGACGAGAATAGTTTTTGTGTGCAAAAAAAACCTAAATAACGATTTATATAGTGACGACCGATTTCAAAACACAGCATCATGACGCTTCGAAGCGTTATGAATCAGTGAGTCGAATCATGATTCGGATCGCGTGTCAAACCACCAAACTGCTGACATCACGTGACTTTGGCCATAGATATACATAATAAAGGCTAGATGTCTTACGGCGGAGTCTCTAACGGCCATCTTGTCACAGGCAGGGCTCTGTGGTACCTGATGTAAGGCGAGTGATCTACATGAACACAAATACTCTTATCTCACTGAAATCTTGATGGATTTACAAATGGTTTGGTTTCTTACAAACGTTATTAACATGGCTATAATTCTGGATGCTTGAACAAATTATGAATAATTTTTCTTAACTATGCAGTGTCATAACTACATTTCTGACGTTTATAACAAATCAAACAGTTTGAAAATCGGTGGAAAAATTTAGCAAGTTATGGTTATTTAAAAAGTGCAAGCACCATGAAAACAATGTTACGAGTGAGCGAGCTGCCTGTGACAAGATGGCCGCCAGGTGCGGATGTCGACCTCCATTGGCCAGCAGCGCGGACGAGACATCTAGCCTTTATGATGTATATCTATGACTTTGGCGATCCAAACCGCTGAATCGACTCACTGATTCATAATGCTTCGAAGCTTCATGATGCAGTGTTTTGAAATCGATCATTACTATATAAGTCATTATTTAGGGTTTTTTTTGCGCACAAAAACTATTCTCGTCGCTTCATAAAATTATTGTAGAACCACTGTAGTGAGATGGAATTTGTAGCAACGTCTTTAGTACCTTTTATGAGCCATCGGATTTAAACTAAAATATCTTCATTTGTGTTCCGAAGATGAACGGAGGTCTTAAAATAACCTTTGTATGCATTTTAGAGAAATATAGTTTTTCATTTTACAAAATAGTTTTGTTACGTTCTTCACACATCCTTAACCAGCTAAGAAAATCTCTGAGGAAAGTTTAGCAGATGCCACTTGGTTTGATATTTTATGTATAACATATATGACATTCAGACGATTTTAAGTGTGGCTTTAGTGTCCAAATCATTTTTAGGGCCACTTCATGTTAAGCTAACAGTGTAGCAACAAAATTGCAGTACAATTTCCAATTCAAGGAATACTTTGAATTTAATCACTCTGCAAAGCTCCAAAGTCAGCGTATCCTCCTGGCCTCTGCCAGTCATCAAAGACATTTATTATACACTTACTCATTAGCACTGACACCTGATGCCAATCCTTTGTTGAGTCTTTAAAAAAAAATAGGTGACTGCAAGATGAATCGCGAGTCCTCAACAGGAAACCTGTGATCTATGTTCACTTTCACTGAAAGGTAATTATGCTTCATGTCAGATATAATTTCCCAGGCCTAATTTTCAACCCACAGATGGATCTAATAGGTCCTCATTTGATGTCCTTGTACATCTTCTTGCAGTTTGAATTAGTGTTGTCAAGAGACCAAGGTTGAGGTTTCTTCCTTCTAAATTGGAGAAGGTTAAAACCGGTATGGCTTTAGTCAGACTTTCGGTCTTATTTCAACAGGATGTGCTAATTTCATAGTTTTCATTAAGGACTGACTATTTGATGGGCTTCATCCACTTCCTGCAAGTAAAAATGTCAGCGGTTAAAAGCTTAGTGTGCATTAGTTTAAGCCATAAAAACAAGATCTTCATTGAAAAGTAAGAATAAAAGTACACTAGCAAAAGCTGAACTCGGAACCCAAACAATTGGCATGTAATTGCTTATCAGACATGGGATTTTCTCCCTCAGCCAATCTTCCTTATGTGCTCTAATACACTGTCTTGTAGCTTTTCATGTCACTGCTAGCAGAGAACGCCAGAGCCATGTCAAGATGACACTGAGACGTCGTTAGTTTCATTTAAAATTACACCGAACAAAAGCGAGCATTTAGCTAGGTTATCACCTTCCTGTGTCACTTCACATAATGCCAAACGTCATTCAAATCACAGCAATTTCTGCTCACCCATTCATACGTACATGGAGCACAGCTAATGTTAGCATTGTGTACATTATTGAGACTCAAACACACACACATACACCGCTGTCTCTTATTATTGCAGTCCACATTCCGGCCCTAATGGCATGTGAGGAAAATAAGTGTGACACGCGGCAACATATAATGATACGTAGATGAGATGGAGACCACATCTTGATAGACAGGACATGGAATGGAAGGGAAAATGAAGTCGCTCTCGCTAAAGTCTGCACGCGTTTTGCTCCCTGATTACCACAGTCCATTTCTGAAAGCAAAAAGTAGGAGGACAAATTGGCAGATGTGAGAAAACATTAAATGCCTTGGCTTATTAGAGTGCTTTGACCTCAAAAAACAAGTCCATATCCACAGAAGCGGAGGATCCGCACCCAATTCCATGCCCCCTATTATCACATGTACAGAAGTCCATATTTTCATCTTGCTATCTAGAAAGCTAATGGATGCATTGGACTTCTGAGCTAGGAAGTTGAAAAAACATTTTGCAAACCACTTCAAAATGAAAATTTGCATGCCGTCCAAGATGTTCATGTCTTTCTTTCTTCAGGGGAAAAGTTTTTTGAGGAAAACATTTCAGGATTTTTCTCCACACAATGGACTTCAATGGCAACCAAAATGTTGAAGGTCCAAATCAATGCTGTTTCAAAGGGCTTCAGAGGCTCTGCACGATAGGGTCTTATCTAGTGAAACCATTGGTCTTTTCCAAAAAAATTATAATTATGTACTTTTTAACCTAAATTGCTAATCTTGCTCTGCGACGCACCACGGATTGCGCAATCACGTCGGAAAGTTAGACGTAGGCAGAAGTTTAGGTTAAAAAGTATATAAATGTTTATTTCTTCTTGAAAATGATTGATGGTTTCGCTACATAAGACCCTATTCCTTGTCTGGGATCGCGGAAACCCTCTGAAGCCATTCGAAGCCCTTTGAAACTGCATTGATTTGATTTTGGACCGTCAACCCGTTGGTTGCCATTGAAGTCCATTATGTGAAGAAAAATCCTTGAATGTTTTTCTCAAAAATGTATTTCCGATTGAAGAAAGAAGAGATGGGGGGTGAGTAAATTATCTGGAAATGTTCATTTTAAAGTGAAATAATCCTTTAAATGTACATTGTTTTTGCAAGAATGTATGACGAGAGCAAACATTTTGATAGCATAACCATTCAAAAGTTTGGAAATGTACCATTATTTAACCAGGTTGTGTTAAATAGACCAAAAATTATATTGACCAAATGAATACATAAAGTTTATGTATTAACCTGATTTTAAAAACATTTCTTTTTACAAATGGCTCTTATTTAGTGAACTATAGACCTTATGTATTTATGAATGAACCGCTCGTTTTAAAATCTTCCCAGTCTACTGACATTTATGACATCCGCTTCAAACATTACAATGCTCATGATAACTTTCATTAACGCTACGATAAGTAAATCCACTTCACCAGCTAATTACTCTTCGACAGTGATGCCATTGAAATATACAGAGCTACCACAAAAACGGAAGTTCAGTGTGCTTGTTTCTCTGACGCATAAGGTCTATAGAGCGCAACCAGTCCAATTCTTAAGAGTGCATCCAGACCAAGTCCAATTCTTAAGTGAATGACTCTGATGCGCTTTAATGAGTGAATCATAAAACATACAGCGTGACCAATGAACTCCAATTCTGGGGCAAAGGACTCTTATGAGGTGATTCTTTTTAGCAAATCAAAAACATGCAGTGCAACCAGTGAAGTTTGATTATAGACCGAATAGTCTCAGCCTCAGACATAAGGCACACAAAATGGAAAACACTTCAGGAGTTTCGATTTTTCAAAGTTGTCATCTGATTGATTAATTTCTTCAGGATTTCTGGGAAACGTGTGTGTCGCATTCTTTAATGGTCCGCCTGGAAACAAAGCCGTCGTGAAGCCAAACCCACTCATGGAAAAAGACAGCCGTTGTATCATATTTCAAAAGTATGTAAAGTTTGCAGGGTCCTTGTTGCAGTAAACTTACACAACCTTCATGAATAATTTATTATATGCACACCGGTCTGTAATTGTAGGCACATCGACATCGACGAAAAATTCACTTTTTTAATGTTATTTAAGCATAAGAAACAATATTTATGGGACCGTTCATGTCAGAATTTGTTGCTGATTTGAAATGCTATTTAATTATGAGTTTGGCTAGCAGTTTTTGAGATTTCAGAATTCCCCCATTCAAGTAGATCGCACAAAATAGCCTTGCACATATTGCTACTTTGCACACTTTGCTATAGTGCAGCCAGTGAAGTACAATTCCCAAACTAGTGATTCTTTTTAGAATGAATGGCAGTTCTTTTTAGTGAATTAATTACAGACAGGGTCAAGGCTTTTTGTGCGCGGCTCGAACAACTGAAGACTAATCATAGTGATAGCGGTGTCAACAATTTGAGCTGTTTGTACGTACAGTGGGTATTTGATACACTGCCGATTTTGCAGGTTTTCCTACTTACAAAGCATGTAGAAGTCTAAGAGTGACGGAATCTAAAACAAAAATCCAGAAATTTTTAAGTAATTAATTTGCATTTTATTGCTTGAAATAAGTATTTGATCACCTACCAACCAGTAAGAATTCCTGCTCTCACAGACCTGTTAATTTTTCTTTAAGAAGCCCTCCTGTTCTCCACTCATTACCTGTATTAACTGCACCTGTCTGAACACGTTACCTGTATAAAAGACACCTGTCCACACACTCAATCAAACAGACTCCAACCTTTCCACAATGGCCAAGACCAGAGAGCTGTGTAAGGACATCAGGGATAAAATTGTAGACCTGCACAAGGCTGGGATGGGCTACAGGACAAGACAATAGGCAAGCAGCTTGGTGAGAAGGCAACAACTGTTGGCGCAATTATTAGAAAATGGAAGAAGTTCAAGATGACGGTCAATCTCCCTCGGTCTGGGGCACCATGCATGATCTCACCTCGTGGGGCATCAATGATCATTAGGAAGGTGAGGGATCAGCCCAGAACTACACGGCAGGACCGGGTTAATGACCTGAAGAGAGCTGGGACCACAGTCTCAAAGAAAGCATTAGTAACACACTACGCCGTCATGGATTAAAATCCTGCAGCGCACGCAAGGTCCCCCTGCTCAAACCAGCGCATGTCCAGGCCCGTCTGAAGTTTGCCAATGAGCATCTGGATGATCCAGAGGAGGAATGGGAGTGTGTCGTGGTCTGATGAGACAGAACAATTTTTGGTAAATTTTTGGTCTAAACTCCACTTGCCGTGTTTGGAGGAAGAAGAAGGATGAGTACAACCCCAAGAACGCCATCCCAACCGTGAAGCATGGAGGTGGAAACATAATTCTTTGGGGATGCATTTCTGCAACGGGGACAGGACGACTGCACCGTATTGAGGGGAGGATGGATGGGGCCATGTATTGCGAGATCTTGGCCAACAACCTCCTTCCCTCAGTAAGAGCATTGAAGATGGGTTGTGGCTGGGTCTTCCAGCATGACAACGACCTGAAACACACAGCCAGGGCAACTAAGGAGTGGCTCCGTAAGAAGCATCTCAAGGTCCTGGAGTGGCCTAGCCAGTCTCCAGACCTGAACCCAATAGAAAATCTTTGGAGGGAGCTGAAAGTCAGCCCCAAAACCTAAAGGATCTGGAGAAGGTCTGTATGGAGGACTGGGCCAAAATCCCTGCTGCAGTGTGTGCAAACCTGATCAAGAACTACAGGAAACATATGATCTCTGCAATTGCAAAGAAAGGTTCCTGTACCAAATATTAAGTTCTGCTTTTCTGATGTATCAAATACTTATGTCATGCAACAAAATGCAAATGAATTACTAAAAAATCATACAATGTGATTTTCTGGATTTTTGTTTTAGATTCCGTCACTCACAGTTGAAGAGTACCTATGATAAAAATGACAGACTTCTACATTCTTTGTAAGTGGGCAAACCTGCAAAATCGGCATCGTATCAAATACTTGTTCTCCCCACTGTATAAATTTAACAGGGGTTAAAGAAGTTGTTTCTATTTTGGTCATTCCAAGTCCTTAATGGACTTGAAGCTCATTCTGCGACTGCCTGTGAAGTCAAACTCTTTTAGAACAGCCTGCATTTACTGAAATATGGTGATGGATGTTAATCAGATAAAGTCTAGTCAGTCTTTTGTCATTATATTCCTGAGGTAAGTCTTCAGGCGGTGTAAACAGCTGAACGATCGCTATGTGAATTTCTGTTCGTTAGGCGAACCATGAATCGCTAGCTACCAACTCCCAAACGAGTTGGTTCTTTTTAGTGAATCACAAACATGCATGAATCCATTGGAGCAGTTGATCTAACTCACTTTCTGAATCACAATTAATTCATTTGGTCATGTCAGGCTTCATTAATCAAGAACTGACTGATTGTTCATATGACAATGTGCGATTTAAAATAGCCTACACATGAGTTTTGTCAGTGATGTTTTATAAAAGGTAATAAATGAATTATGTTAGCATTCTCTTATTTGTTATTTAAATTTTATTCCAAATATTCCTTCTGGGAACTGGAATTCCTTACAACCCACCACTAGTTGGCCTAAATGATGACAGCATTTACATTTTTGGCCACACTTTTTAAAGGGATAGCTGACCAAAAAATATACATAAGATTTCATAAAAAATATCTTCATTTGTGTTCAGAAGATGAATGAAAGTCTTACAGGTTTGGAACGACGTGAGGGTGAGTAATTGATGACAGAAGTTTCATTTTTTGGTGAGCTAACCCTTTAAGAGAAAGTCCCGATATGTCATTTTCGGGATTTGACACATTCCTCCTTCATTAAAACGCATCTTTGTTTACTTGGTGAGATGAACAGATTAAGCAGTTACATATATGTGAATGTCCCAGTTTGCGTGATCAAATGAATGGATTCAATCACTGCCTCAGTAAACATCAAAAGCATATTTTTTAATTCTCGTTTACTATGATGTCACAACCCCCTCCATCTGTGTGTGTGTTTTTTTTCAAGCAGGTGAATTGGTTTCAGAAACTACTGAGGCAGAAAGGTAATCCCATATAGTCGGTAATTTACAATAATTCAGGACGAATGCACATTCCTTTTTCATTATGCTCGTGGATAACAAACACTTATTTTCAGTGCTGAATAATTTATAATTCTTATTTGTTGGCTGCGTCGCAGGAGTAACAATGTCAGGGCTGCGATGGTAAACGGTCAGGCCTATCGGCTCACCAGCGCTCAGTGTAAATCAACACCACAGAGGAAAAGATGTGGTAATGAGGGCCATTTCTCTTTCCAAATAGGAGCAAAGGACTTATTAGGCCTAATTTTCAAGGACGTACAGAAAACACGGCAGGGTGTCACTCTGCTGAGGTGAGATCTCAGGTTCAATGGGAAACTGTCTGTTTGGTTGGGGGTGGAGGAGCTCACTTGAGACATGATATTAGCTGGATAAGGAAAACGGTTTAATGAAGGGCAGAGGTCAATGAAATCTGCCAACCTCCTCCATTACCCCAATTACTGACACATCCTCTGTGGCCGCTCCTGGCCGAGGATGCTTATTAAGCCACTATTTGTCAGAGATTAGATAAAGTAGCTGTCAGTCATGTGAGCGGACATCCTTTTGGCTTCAGAAAGAACCCCCTGAAGATGAAAGACAAAGCACTGACAGCCCCTTTGATATGACTGCAGATGATCGTATAATTGGAGCGCCACAGAGATACTCGAGGACTGAGTGACAGCAATTACTAAAGCTCGGAGCGTATGGAGGGATTTCGCAGAGCATAAGGCTGAGGTGGATTGAGAAAAGTAAATATCTGTCCCACCTTTATTGGTGATAAATAACCTACTTAATGCAACTTAATTGGTTTGAACGCCACACTTCTTTAACCCTCTGCATGGCTTTACCCACCCCGCTTATCCCTTGGTTATTATAATTTTTTAATTTCTAAGCCTTAGTAAAGTAACGTTTCACACCTAAAATTTTGAAAGCCAATTAGCGCTCTGGCTTATGAAACCCTATTCCAGTGTAAGGTTAGCAAAATTAGTGGTAAGCGGTGCCAAATGTATACAGTTAAACTATGCAGTGCAAGAATGGCGCAGAGAGTTGCTTAGCAACCAGTTAGACATGGATGGATGGATGGATGGATGGATGGATGGATGGATGGATGGATGGATGGATGGATGGAATATGGATTGATGGATAGGTACCTGTAGATAGATGGATGGATAGAAGATGGCTGATTAGATAGATAGATAGATAGATAGATAGATAGATAGATAGATAGATAGATAGATGATAGATAGATAGATAGATAGATAGATAGATAGATAGATAGATAGATAGATAGATAGATAGATAGATAGATAGATAGATAGATAGATAGATAGATAGATAGATAGATAGATAGATAGATAGATAGATAGATAGATAGATAGATAGATAGATAGATAGATAGATAGACGGATGGATGGATAGATAGAAGCTGGATGGATGGATGGATAGATAGGTAGATAGATAGATGATAGAAGATGGCTAGATAGATAGATGGATGGATAGGTGGATGGATGGATGGATGGATAGATAGAGCTGTATGAATGGATGGATGGATGGATGGATGGATGGATGGATGGATGGATGGATAGGTACCTGAAGATAGATGGATGGATAGAAGATGAATGATAGATAGATAGATAGATAGATAGATAGATGGATGGATGGATGGATGGATGGATGGATGGATGGATAGGTAGATAGATGGATGGATAGAAGATGGCTAGATAGATCGATGGATAGATAGATAGATAGGTAGGTAGATAGATGGATGGATAGAAGATGGATGGATAGATAGATAGATAGATAGATAGATAGATAGATAGATAGATGATAGATAGATAGATAGATAGATAGATAGATAGATAGATAGATAGATAGATAGATAGATAGATAGATAGATAGATAGATAGATAGATAGATAGATAGATAGATAGATAGATAGATAGATAGATAGATAGATAGATAGATAGATAGATAGATAGATGGACGGATGGATGGATAGATAGAAGCTGGATGGATGGATGGATAGATAGGTAGATAGATAGATGATAGAAGATGGCTAGATAGATAGATGGATGGATAGATGGATGGATGGATAGATAGATAGAGCTGTATGAATGGATGGATGGATGGATGGATGGATAGGTACCTGAAGATAGATGGATGGATAGAAGATGAATGATAGATAGATAGATAGATAGATAGATAGATAGATGGATAGATAGATAGATAGATAGATAGATAGA
The DNA here is from genome assembly GCF_949357685.1 of Gobio gobio. NCBI lineage: Eukaryota > Metazoa > Chordata > Actinopteri > Cypriniformes > Gobionidae > Gobio > Gobio gobio. The sequence continues at coordinate 16,380,332 of NC_137121.1, read as the reverse complement.
TAGATAGATGGATGGATGGATGGATGGATGGATGGATGGATAGGTAGATAGATAGATAGATGGATGGATAGAAGATGGCTAGATAGATCGATGGATAGATAGATAGATAGGTAGGTAGATAGATGGATGGATAGAAGATGGATGGATAGATAGATAGATAGATAGATAGATAGATAGATAGATAGATAGATAGATAGATAGATAGATAGATAGATAGATGGATGGATGGATGGATGGATGGATGGATGGATGGATGGATGGATGGATGGATGGATGGATGGATGGATGGATGGATGGATGGATGGATGGATGGATGGATGGATGGATGGATGGATGAATGGATGGATATAAGATGGCTAGATAGATAGGTAGATAGATTGATGGATAGATAGATAGATGGATGGATAGGTGGATGGATGGATAGATAGAGCTGTATGAATGGATGGATGGATGGATGGATGGATGGATGGATGGATGGATGGATGGATGAATGGATGGATATAAGATGGCTAGATAGATAGGTAGATAGATTGATGGATAGATAGATAGATAGATAGATAGATAGATAGATAGATAGATAGATAGATAGATAGATAGATAGATAGATAGATAGATAGATAGATAGATAGATGGCTAGATAGATGGCTAGATAGATGGCTAGATAGATGGCTAGATAGATAGATAGATAGATAGATAGATAGATAGATAGATAGATAGATAGATAGATAGATAGATAGATAGATAGATAGATAGATAGATAGAAGCTAGGTAAAGATGGATGGCTGGACGGATGGAAGATGAATGGATGGAAGGATAGGTAGGTAGATAGATTGATGGATAGAAGATGGATGGATGATAGATATATAGATGGATGGATGAATAGATAGATGGATGGGTGGATAGATAGAAGATGAATGGATGAATGGATGGATGGATGGATGGATGGATGAATAGATAGATGGATGGGTGGATAGATAGAAGATGAATGGATGGATGGATGGATGGATGGATGGATGAATAGATAGATGGATGGGTGGATAGATAGAAGATGAATGGATGGATGGATGGATGAATAGATAGATGGATGGGTGGATATATAGAAGATGAATGGATGGATGGATGGATGGATGGATGGATAGCTATTTTCCTCATCTTCCTTCAGCACGATACAAACAGCATCACCGCCGGCCCGGCCTCCTCATTCTCCACCTGGAACCAGATGCCCCTTTGGCACTTCTCTCACGCTCCCTGTGCCCGACGAGTGCCAGCATGTGAAATCTCAGGTGACAGTCACCTGGAAGCCTCTCAGCCTCATAACAGCTGTAGGGCCTTGATTGCCTGCCTCGCCCATGTCGGCCGTGAGCCGGCCCACTGGCTCTCTCACATCAATCGGCTGTCAATTCCTCTCAGCCTTAACCAGAAGGCACTCAAGCAGCTAGAACGAGAGGCGGGAAGGGGCACACGGGGGAAAAGACTGGGAGGACGGGGACTAGCCGAAGAGAAAGTAGCGGCCGCACAGGCACGAAGGAGAAACGATGGAGGAGAGGTGCGGGGAGGGGCGGCGGTCGCTTGCCAATGGTTCAAATTAATTGCTACATAAGGAAAAATGGGGAGATAATTATTTGTGCTTTCCTGTCAGAGCTGGAGGGGAGATGACCTCATTAACTTGCAGCTTGTACACAATTCAATTACCGAGATATGGAAAATGCATTTTTGATTACTTTGGTGGCTGGGGCTCCATTCATCTCCATTTCTGTCCTCTATGGGTGCCATGAGAAAGTGTGTGCATCATGTGTGTGACTGAGACAGAGGGGTTGCGCGCCTACTGACACTCGTGTCTAAAGCGCTTTTGGTATATGTTGGGATGCCTTAAGTGGCCTTGCTAGATTATGGCTCTTCCCCTAATTACATTCATCACTCACTGTAAAGGAGAGGGATAAATGTAGCTTCATGCTTGAACCTGCAGGTCCTGTTTGTTTTTTAACACTCCATGTATGAGCAGTCCATAGTCATTCCTACTGTGCAGTACATGTTCACGGCCCCGTCATATATGTTTTAATATACTGAATAAAAAATTAAAATCACATCATATTAGCCTTTCGGTTACTTTTCTTGAATTTTACATAATTTCACGACTTTGGTTATTTATTAAGAAATATTGTAGGTGTTCATATATGTACATGTACCTGACAAAAACAGTTCCTTTATCATGTCATTCTGAAGGAAGTGACATCATTTTTTGTGGGGAAACAACGGCCCAAGCATCTATACATTCTTTACAGAAGGAACACAAAGGGAAAAAAGCCTCTTTCTTCGTTGACTGTCATTTCAATTTGTTCAAATACAACACAAGCATAGGCATCTATATAGTTATACAACAGTTCTAGACCTCGAATCTGATTGGCTGAGAGCCTTTTCCAGTCATGCGATATTCTCCCAGTATCAACACTGGTACCGTTTCACCGCTTGCAACGACTGTCATGGCAGTCGAGTCTAACATTTTTTACAAATACTACTGTTATTGTGTCACGGAATGCAGTTTTACATTCAAATATGTGACTCCTAAATAAACATCAAATATGTGACTCATATGTAAGTTTACATTAAAATATATGACTCATATAAACATCAAATATGTGACTCATATGCAAGTTTACATTAAAATATGTGACTCGCATATAAACATCAAATATGTGACTCATATGTAAGTTTATATTTAAATATATGACTCATATAAACATCAAATATGTGACGCGCAAATAAACATCAAATATGTGACTCATATGTAGTTTTACATTCAAATATGTGACTCCATATATAAACATAGCGCCTATTTTACAATTTGTTTAGAAGTTTTGGCAGATGTGAGCTCCAGGCCGTCAGCGGCCGTTCAGTGCTCATGTACCCGCAGAGAACAGCTTCATCTCGGCCAGTCCTTCGGAAATTTTCCGCTGGCTCATATGTAGATTGTGGTTAAACCTGAGATATAATTAATTTGGGGTATATTAAACTGGCAATATTTGGTCTTATTAATCTATTATTTGTTCCAGAGCAAATTGATTCGGCTAAGTTTGGCATATTTTGATTTAACTGAAATCTGTAGGTTACTATAAAGCTGCTTTTGTACCTTTTTGACTGAACTGTTTGCTTGTGTATATTTCCTATCGTACAAACTTATTATACTTTTATAATGGTTAATATTGTTTATTTAAATATGATTGATCAATAAGTAATATTTTATATAAATAACATGCTGTATTTCGTATCGAGAAAGGGTCCGTTTGTGATTGTGATTTCAACTTCAGTGAAAGTTACATTATTACACTAGATGGCAGCAAAGACCGTCTCTATGAGTGAGTAGCAAGGACTTTTATTTTGAAAAGGAAGGAAACAAGGACGTCGTTTTTACTTTAAACAACACTTACAAATGCATTGACTGGATGTCATGGGAAATCCCCTTAACTGGACAAACACAAAGCCTTTCCCCAGAAGAATATCATCTAGACACAGGTAATGCACTCGCTTAGTCTATCTCTCTCTCTCATAATACTCTAAAGCTTCAATGAAGCAACTCAGTGTTCTTTCGTTACTGGTTCTAAAGAGATGTTTTAGAATTACGCCCGTTTCACACATACTCCGTCTGCAGTGCGTATGCGGTGCGTGTTGCGGTGCGTATGCGGTGCAGGAGCAGCACGCGCTGTTGTGCTTTCATATATGCTGCGTTTGCAGCGCGCAACTGATCCGCGGTTGTATACCACAAACACAGCATTTATTCATTATTATTTTCATTTCAAATCCATAAGTTGTTACTGAACATGGCTTGTCAGAATTGCAATTCTCTTTGTTTACACTTTCATAGATGTCACGTTTTAACGTAGTAGGCTACATTTAAACAACGTTTTATTCAACTCATTACTTTATATTTATATAGCCTATATAACTTTATATAGCCTATACTTTAGCTCACACAAGTGGCAAAACATTGAAATATAACTTATAGCCTATAAACATTTTAAATTAGAAACAATAGAAACAGTCGACTCTCGTCTTCTCTTTCGTTTTTAAACCCTTTTAAAAGCAGGTCCTAAAGACCTTTGTTTTTCCACCTCCAGGAACGAACGTGCTCTTCATTATTTACATTTTTTTAACCTAAATGCCAGGTAAGGTGTCGTTTCCTTGCTTTACCCGAGAAAAAAAAGCCATGTGTTGACTTTGAAACAGAGTATATTTTAAATTACATACATCTGTGGTAAAATTACTAGATTTTCGTGTCAGTACATGTTTATTTTAAAGCGAACAATGTGCTGTCACTTTAATTCCGCAGTGCAGCACAGCAAAAAATAGACTCGGTACGGAAACGATCGCCGGACTGCTGCAGACGCACCGCACCTGGAACGGACTGACGGACAGCATCCGCGCGCAGTGTGAAAGCTGTAATCCGTTAACATGGGTACGGAAAAAAATACGCACCGCATACGCACTGCAAACGGAGTATGTGTGAAACGGGCGTCAGTAACGGAGGCTTGGCCTCAACTGTTAAACTTGAGATTTGAATCCGTGGTGGAAGGAAGTAGTTCTGCACAAAAGAGGGTTTTTAAAGACACTCCGTTGTTGTTTCTTATTTATTTACACACTTGTGCTGTTGAACTGTTGTATAAAAGCAATATCACACGGGTAGCACGGCTACTCATTTACGGAGTTCAAACGGAATGACCCAGATCACTGAACGCAGTCTCCCATTATACAGTAGGTCATGTGATCCACAGATTTCTTATCTTGTAATATTTAATGGCTTGGGCTCATGTGTTTCTTTTATTTAGTCCTATGAACATGATCCTAATCAAATGAAACGCTCATGCTCCCTTTCTCCTCCAGAGCTTCCTAGAGTAGAAGTAATGCTGATAAAGAATCTGTATGTTCAAAAAGGTATTTTTCGTCTTTGTATATCACTGTATGAAAAGACTGTTCACTACATCACTGAACGTATATACTTCCAAGAACAGTCTTGAGTTCTTCTGTGAAGGTGCCACACAAATATTGTTTATGTGGAGGAAAAGAACAAAGAGATCTAAAACTGCCATAGGGAGTTCCAGGAGTGTCTCATTTCAGATGTTGAATTTCCATTAGTTGAGTTTTTCCTACTAGATTTATGAACCACTGACATTATTGACAATCCCATTAAGACGGCACAAACAAGATCGACTGGCAAATGTTTATGCAACTCGGATTCATTTTTACAGTAGATTATACTCCCCAGTGACTCTCACATTGCTCTTCCCGGGCTCACTAGTGTAAATTGTTGGCTGACTGACATCCAGTTTAATCTCCTGATACGAGGTCAGGTAAACCCCATCCTGTCTGCAGTAGATAATGTGTCTTGGGTGTTATTAATGCGGGATTGGAACTAAAAATAACAGCGGCTGTGGTGTTTCCAAAAGGCCACGGTAATCTGCTTCTGCTGGGGTGTGCGGATTTTGTGTTCAGGTAAAACAATGAGACTCTCTCTCGTTTTCCTTCATGCATATCCAAATAAGTATTGTAATTGAAATCTGACTGTCTCATTCTTTTCACAGACCGCTGAGCGCTGTTATTATCCATTTCTATACATAGATAGACACCATTGGCTAACAAAGATGTAATAGGAAACAGTGATGCCCATGTATTATTTAAGAATATTGTATTAGGCTGCATATTCTCATTTAAGTTGAATTTATTATCTGAGGTGACTTATAAGAACTTTTGTGGTAGCAATGCTAAGCTACGCAGCTATTCGCTACCAAAAACAATTTCGTGTTTATGTGAATTTGAGATGGGAACATACATTATTATATAGCACTTTTTTGGGTTTTGAACTGCATGTTTGAAAGCAACATACAGTGGGGCAAAAAAAGTATTTAGTCAGCCACCAATTGTGCAAGTTCTCCCACTTAAAAGGATGAGAGAGGCCTGTAATTTTCATCATAGGTACACTTCAACTATGAGAGACAGAATGAATTCTGGCTCTCACAGAACTGTAACTTCTTCTTTAAGAGACTCCTCTGTCCTCCTCTCGTTACCTGTATTAATGGCACCTGTTTGAACTCGTTATCAGTATAAAAGACACCTGTCCACACCCTCAAACAGTCAGACTCCAAACTCCACTATGGCCAAGACCAAAGAGCTGTCAAAGGACACCAGAAAGGACACAAAATTGTAGACCTGCACCAGGCTGGGAAGACTGAATCTGCAATAGGTAAGCAGCTTGGTGTGAAGAAATCAACTGTGGGAGCAATTATTAGAAAATGGAAGACATACAAGACAACTGATAATCTCCCTCGATCTGGGGCTCCATGCAAGATCTCACCCCGTGGGGTCAAAATTATCACAAGAACCACACGGGGGGACCTAGTGAATGACCTGCAGAGAGCTGGGACCAAAGTAACAAAGGCTACCATCAGTAACACACTACGCCGCCAGGGACTCAAATCCAGACGTGTCCCCCTGCTTAAGCCAGTACATGTCCGGGACCGTCTGACGTTTGCTAGAGAGCATTTGGATGATCCAGAAGAGGATTGGGAGAATGTCATATGGTCAGATGAAACCAAAATAGAGCTTTTTGGTAAAAACTCAACTTTTGTTTGGAGGAGAAAGAATGCTGAGTTGCATCCAAAGAACACCATACCTACTGTGAAGCATGGGGGTGGAAACATCATGCTTTGGGGCTCATTTTCTGCAAAGGGACCAGCACGACTGATCCATGTGAAGGAAAGAATGAATGGGGCCATGTATCGTGAGATTTTGAGTAAAAACCTCCTTCCCTCAGCAAGGGCATTGAAGATGAAACGTGGCTGGGTCTTTCAGCATGACAGTGATCCCAAACACACCGCCTGGGCAACGAAGGAGTGGCTTCGTAAGAAGCATTTCAAGGTCCTGGAGTGGCCTAGCCAGTCTCCAGATCTCAACCCCATAGAAAATCTTTGGAGGGAGTTGAAAATCTGTGTTGCCCAGCGACAGCCCCAAAACATCACTGCTCTAGAGGAGATCTGCATGGAGGAATGGGCCAAACTACCAGCAAACCTTGTGGAGACTAAGGTTTGACCTCTGTCATTGCCAACAAAGGGTATATAACAAAGTATTGAGATGAAATTTTGTTATTGACCAAATACTTATTTTTTTCCATAATAATTCTCATTCGGTCTCTCTGATGAAAATCTCTCTGATGAAAATTACAGGCCTCTCTCAACTTTTTAAGTGGGAGAACTTGCACAATTGGTGGCTGACTAAATACTTTTTTGCCCCGCTGTACAACTTGAGTAAACACAGTTGTGTAATTGGACCTTTGACTTAAAGTCTCTGTTTCTCAGTTTCTGACTACACTGACCATACACCGTTTCATACAACATGAACAGAACTGGGTTTTAGCCCATAGGCAAACACATAAGCGATGCAGTCGAGCAAACTGTATGCACAGATGTGTCTCTCTGCTGTAAGCTGCTATTCAGCATTTCACTAGACTCTATCACCACACTAGTCTTTTGTTTATACAGACCAGAAGTGTTGCATTGTTTCATTGTCTGGATGTTTGGCGTGAGCAGAGACGAGATGAGGGCAGAGTCCTTGCCCCCTTGTCTCTCTTCAGAGGGGAGTTTATGAAATAAACTATTTTACCCAGTTTAAGTTCAAATGTGTCTATATATAGTGTATATACAATCACTGGCCCCTTTATTAGGTACAACTGTTCAACAGCTTGTGAGAGCAAATATCTAATCAGCCAATCACATGGCAGCAATCAATGCATTTAGGCATGTAGACATGGTCAAGATTTTCTGCTGAAGTTCAAACTGAGCATCAGAATGGGGAAGAAAGGTGATTTAAGTGACTTTGATTGTGGTTGTTGGTGCCACACGTGGTGCCAGACGTGCTGGTCTATTTTTTTGGAGTGTTTTCAGAGAGTGTTGATATATTGGGATTTTCAAACACAGCCAGAATGGGCTGAAAAAGAGAGAATTTCCAGTGAGCGGCAGTTCTGCGGGTCAAGAAAAATGGCCAGACTAGTTCAAGCTGATAGAAAGGATGATTAACCGGTCTTACTCAACGCGCTCCGAATGGGATTCGAACCATGGGAGGTACGCTAACAAGGACGCTAAAGATTGCAGCCACTAGTGCGCCAGGAGAATCAGGTTTAAACGCACAGATCTTATTGGCCTACACCCATTACACTCACCCCCCTAAACCTCACTCCCATAGTCACGGCACCAAATGTAACCATTTCTTCTTGACCCGCTCCAAGCAGGATTCGAACCGTGGTCTCCGGCAAGGGAGCTGGGTGTGCTAACAAGGATGCTAAAGACCGCAGCTAGCGTCAGTCGCATCTTGAGGCCAGGGGAGCGAGGTTTACACACACAGCTCTTACTGGCCTACATCCGTTGCACTCACCCCCCTAAACTGGCTCACTAGAGAGGCGAGCACACTAACAAGGGTGCTAAAGACCGTAGCAGCTTGCATCAGTCACTAGCACGCCTCTTGAGGCCAGGAGAGTGAAGTTTACACGCACAGCTCTTATGGCTTATGTCCGTTAAACAGGCGACAGTAACTCAAATAACCACTTGATACAACCGAGGTCTGCAGAAGAGCATCTCTGAACGCACAACACATCGACCTTTAAGCAGATGGGAGCAGCAGAAAACACACCGGTGCAACTCCTGTTAGCTAAGAACAGGAAACAGAGGCTATGATTCGCACATGCTTACCAAAATTGGACAATAGAAGATTGGAAAAACATTGCCTGGTCTGATGAGTCTCAATTTCTGCTGCAATATTCAGAATGAAAGCATGGATCCATCCCTCCTTGTATCAATGGTTCAGGCTGTTGCTGGTGGTGTAATGTTGTCTCAGCCTTAGACGTCACACTCACGGACCGTTGGCTGAACGTCTGATGCATACGGCATACTTTTCTGGAACCACTTCAGGAGTTTCAAATTCGTCATCTGATTGGTTGAATTCTACAGGATGTCCGTGTGACGTGTGTTTTGCGTTCTTTAACGGTCGGCCTGGAAACAAATGCCGTGACGCCAAAGCCCCTCATTGAAGAAGAACCCCCTTGTGTTTACAACTGTGACAATGAGCGCTTACCAAGATCAACTAAACACTGGATTTTCAAAAGTATGTGAAGTTCGCGGCTCCATTGTTGCAATAAACTTGCACAACGTTCTTGAATGAATCATTTAAAGATGCACACTGGTCTGTTATTGCAGGGACATCGACTTTACATTTTCACGCCTCTAAACATGACGCGGAACAAAACAAACTGTGATTGGTTGCGTTACATGTCAGTCAGACGTCATCTTGGGCAGTCCTTGACCAATGAAAGCTGCCATGGAGTCCAGACCTTCTTCCGTCAGTCTGAAGGTCTGGCCACGCGAGACTAGGTGTAATGGTGTGCGGGATATTTTCTTGGCACTCTTTGGGCCCCTTAGTACCAATTGACCGTTCGCAAAGACCCACCCCCCTTTAGTTACTGTTGCTATGTCCGACAAGCCATTGACATTTTTTAATAAAATAATGAGTGCTGTAAAATAAATACCGTTTTGTGGCTCTTTAATGTGTCGTGATCGCTGTAGCGCCTCAGTTAAAAGCTGCTCGTGAACTTGCTCGTGAATCATCTCAAACTGGTTTCTTGAACATGACAATGAGTTCACTAAACTCAAATGGCCTCCACAGCCACCAGATCTCAATCCAATAGGTTAGGACCAATATGGACCAACATGGAATGTTCCCGGCACCTTACCACAAATAATTAAGGCAGTTCTGGTGGCAAAAGGGGTTCAACCTGGTTCTAGCAAGGTGTACCTAAAGTGGCCGGTGAGTGTGTGTATATACATTTTCAGTCTAAAAACTGCTGTTCAACAAATGTAATAATTTAGAAATACACGACATAAGCCTATATTGTAGGATGCCCTAAACAGACCATAGAGAGGACTTAAAAGAGTGTTAAGAAGGCACTGGTTACAAGAACTTGCCCTAGTATGTATCACTCAAAGGGAACATGTAGGCCAGCCATAGCAGGGCATCTGCCAACCCTCTTAGGCCTTGCCGGGAGATATTGGCCTGAATCAGAAAGAGAAAGAAAAAAAGAGAATAAAAGACTGTAATAGGATTACATCTGTTAACATCATGTAGATAAGAGTTTGAGCGGGGGCTGAGCTCAAGGGGACCCATCCTCCCCCAGTCTCATCTCTTCTGCCTGCTTCCTCCATCCTTGCCGATAGGAAGCAGACACAGAGAGAGGGGCGGCTGGGGAAGAGAGGGAAGAAGCCTTCAGGCAGTGGCCTCATGTGCGACAAAAGCCTGTCTTAGAACAGAGAGAGAGAGAGAGAGCTGGTCTCCTGAGACTAGTCAGATCCCTGAGCTCATTGTCATGCGGACTTAATGAAAATGTTTGGCTTGCTCTCTTAATTAAAGATCATTTCCATTTCCATTTGGAAATCATGTGATCCATACACTCAAAGAGCTCTCAGAAAATCATCCTTTAATGGCGTTAATATTTGATCACTTAATGTCCTGTGTAATTATTCAGCTCTTTCAATCTGGCTAGTGAACAAACAAGTTTCCATTGCTGTTGAACTGCAATGAAAGTCTCAGTTTTTAGTTTTATGTTTTGGAGTCTTAAAAATGGGTCAAAGTAAGTGATGCATATCTATTAAGTTATTTAAAAATACATTTAAATCCAAGTCATAAAAAAAAAAAAAAAAACTTGGAACAACTAAAATGTTTACATTTTTAAATAAGAATTCATTTTAGATTTATATAAATACATTTTTGTATAAATAAATTCATACATTTATTATGTTTTTGTGCAGCTTAAGTTAAATATCTAGGTAATGTATTTGCCTATAAATTAAGAAATTTGAATAAATGTAACGCTATATATACATACACACACTGTATGTGTGTGTGTTTGTCAGGATCAGTAAATTAAAAAAAAGGATTATATTTATTAAATATATTTTTATTTATATTTTATTAAACATTTTAACCTTTTTTGTAAAGTGGTAAAGTGGACAATTTCATGATATTTGTAATAATTAAAACATTTAAAAAAAATCTTGAACATCTTTATTTGTTGCTTAAAACAAAGAAAGACTCATTTTCAAACGAACGTTTGTGCAGCTTTCAAATGTCTTTGTGACATCACAATGCTGATATGCCGAATATTCAAATGAAAATGAGCTCTTCTCGTTTTTGTCTGCTTAAAGCTCATTAAATAATATTGTTAAAGAAAAACAATAGCTGAGCTAATCATGCTCACTGCATGAGAGAGGAGATTTCCCAAGGGGAAAGGGTATGAATTTTACCAACACGGTAATTCAGTCCGTTAATCAGCTTCTGAAAAGGCCTTGCAAATGGACGGGTGATGTAAAACCATTTGATATCAAATCAAACCCTCACTAGCGTGTCTAAATTGGCTTTCTTCCCCTAAAGATGGTAAAAGTTAATTAAGCACTCAACGGGTTTATGGTGTTTAAATTAAAATATATCGCTCTCATTGTGTAGCTATCACGGGAAAAGACGCCTGGGCGGCTAATGGCGGGATGAAAATGCATAATGTAAGACAAAAAGGCTTGTTCTGCATGCTGGTGAGTTCATGTCCCTCAAATGAGCGCCTGTCATTGCTATTTCTGGTCTATAGGAGGAGTGGAGGGCCAATGAGAACAACCTTTATTCAAATGATGAGGGAGAAATGAAAGATTCATGCAGGTCCCTCTGTCATATGCATTCATGGAGAAGCGCACAAACTCTCTCACACACTACAAGGAGTTGCAGAGTCCATTATATGCCTTTACAATGTAGATTTTCAATCTGATCCAGCACTGTAAAAAAATCATTGTTGGTTTAACTTTAAAAAAAAGTAAGTTACCTGGTTGCCTTAACATTTTGAGTTCATTGAAATTAAATATTTGAGTTTAATACAACAAAGGAGATTGGTTTAATCTGAACCACATTAATTATCTAAGTTGATCTGACAAAAGATAAAAAGTTGTGATAACCATGTTGGATTACAAGTAACATGCATTACGTAATCAGAAGACTTTTTTGGTGTACTAGTAAAGTAATGCGTTACTTTATAAATGTATACATTATTATTTTAGTTACTTCTTAAAACAAGTAATGCACATTACTTTTCAGTTTAATTTATTTGCTTAATATGCGCTCTCATGTGTGCTCGGCAACTGACAAAAAGTAACTAAACACATTAGTTTCAACTTTCAATAAAAAGAGTTTTACAGTAGCTAATGTAATCCTAATGTTAAGAGGTCTTTTGTAGATCATTTGTATTGCATACATAGCTCTAGTAGTCAGGAAATAATGCAATAAATGTGTTTTTAAAAGAAAATCAAGGTGTATGTTGTTGAAGGATTACTGCATTAAACACTTGCAAAAAACACACATGCAAGGCCTGGAAGAGAACGAGCCTCAGCCAGGTGAGAAAAAGTAATGTAACGCATTACTTTCCATAGAAAGTAATTAAGTAATGTGATATTGTATCACTTTTAAGTTACTTTTAAAGGGATCGTTCACCCAAAAACGACCCTACGACGTACCCTGACGCGCACCTCTCCAAAAATGTAACCACGCGTCAATTCTACGCGGACCGCAAGCGCTGTGATTGGTCTGCCAGAACCCTTCCCTCAGGTCAATAAATAAATAAAAAATCTGCGATAGGAGTGTGTGTCCAGATATGGGATGATAGTTCCACGTCTGCTATAACACAATATTTTGTAGTCCAGCGATTCTTTATGGTAGTAAATAAATACTTAGATCCGCTGAGTATAGTTTATTTATTTTCTCATTAAAACCAAAGATGTTAATCAGTGATTGCATATCAAGAAAAGGGACACATTAGGGTACATTTCGTGAATGAAGTCTCCGCAACAGCAATCGATTGCTCGAGCCACCGCTACTGAAAACAGCGGCCACGAGCACTCTGCATGATTTCACAAACGCATTCCAGCGCCAGATCGCCTTATTTAACTTTACTAATCAACTAGAGATGCTTAATTTGTATTAGATACAACAGCTCAAGCTGCAAGAAAAGCCGCTCTCTCACTGCTGCTGATAATCCGACATGAATGTACACATTCTACACAATAAGCTGCTTCTTCTTCAGCTGTTGTCTTGATTACACCAACATGCCCGAGAACACTGCCTACTAGCGTCTGCATGTGTAATTGCACATTGACGCGGACAACAGTTCAGAAGTATAAATGCTCATGACGGCGTCGGCTACGTGCGTAGCCTACGGCGTACACTACGGCGTACACTCGACGCAGAAGTATAAATTGGCCTTAAGGCATCCAAGATGTAGGTGTCTTCGTTTCTTCAGTAGAACACAAATGAAGATTTTTAACTCCAACCGTTGCTGTGTGTCACTCATATAATGCTTGTCAATGGGGTCTAATTCTATTAGAGTAAAAAAAACATGGACAGACAACTTCAAATTAAACCCCGTGGCTCGTGATGACACATTGATGTCTTAAGACACGAAACGATCGGTTTCTGAGAGAAACCGAAAGGTATTTATGCAATTAATTTCACCTCATATCAGACGAATGCTTCAGCTCTCCAGACTGCCATCACTTCCCGTCAGTGAGGTCAAATAGCAGCCGGGTCATAGATATATACATAGATTCCTCATTAGTGCCTGCGTGGATCGCTCGAATGAGGAATCTACGTATACATTTCTATGACCCGGCTGATATTTGACCTCACTGACAGGAAGTGATGGCAGTCTGAAGAGCTGAAGCATTCGTCTGATGTTGGATTAGTTGGAGTCCAACGTCTTTCATTGACCTACTGTGCCTGCTGGGCTTTACTTATAAAGATTCAACTCAAAAAACAGCTCGACTTAAGCTCAACTTAACATATCTTAAGTGCGTGCAACAAAAATATTAATGAAAACTTTATTCATGTCAACTATAGACTTACAACTAGATTAAAATTTGACGTATTTGTGAGTTGCGTGATATGCTACAGTTAAAATGTAAAATTAAAAATGTTATGTCGGTTCAACTCAATTATCTTTATTTAATGTAAATGAGCTTAAATGTTAAGTTAACACAACTTGCAATTACTTAGTAGATTCTATTGTGTTCTATAAATTTTTTAAGTAAAGAATGACGAGTGAATTCATGTATTTAAGTACATATAAAAAACGTTTTCTTGTTCATTTTAAATTAAACTGATCCAAGTTGGATTTACTTAAAAAGTGTGTTGCAAAAATGTTGCATTTATATTTTAAGTAAATTCAACACATTTTTTTTCAGTGTAGAAGGATTGCTCACCCCCAAAAAGAAAATTCCATCATTTACGCACCATGTTGATTCAAAACAAATATTTTAGACAGAATATCGATATAATTAATGAATGCAATTAAAGTGAATGGTGACCAGACTGTCAAGCTTTTAAAAAAGGCCAAATAAAAGTCTATACGACTTAAATTTTGGTCTAATCTTCACGCAAAGCTATTATGACTACAGAAGACTTGGAATTTATAGCATACAAGCCATATGGATCACTTTTATAGTTCTTTCATAAAGCTTTTGGTCTTTTTTCTTCTTCTTGGTCACCATGTATTCGCTTTCATTATATGAAAAAGAGCAGCATGCTAAACTTCTCTGATTGTGTTTCACTGCAGATAGAAAGTCATATGGGTTCATTTACTGACAAAAACATCAGCCTCACAGCAAAGTCATTTTAATGAACATATATATATATATATATATATGCGCTAAATTCCTCACCGATGTAGAGAATTTCTGCAATTGTTTCACCAAGAGTTTGTTTTAGGTGGAATGAGATGGCTGATGTGATATGCAAATGCCGGCTAAAAAAGCATTAATATAATTCAGCGGGGTGAACGTGTTAATATTTTACTCTGCAGGGCCACGAGGGGTGAGAACCACTTTGCCTCGCCGTTGTCCGTCATTCACTCGGGCCGGGGAAATGCAAACCAATTAAGATTAAGGTTAATATACGATCAGTTCTACCACATGAAATTTGTGTCTTAATACCCTCTACGCCTCTATTAATATTGTGGATGCCCAACATACAGTCTAAAATAGTGCCATATCTCAGGAATCACTTATGGGAAAGGGTTCTCTGTGCAGTGGAGATATGGAATATCTAACACTTTGTCTCCATTGCAAGCAAATGATCTATAAATGGGGTACAATTATGTATATGTGGATGTTTTGTGATGTTGTACGGTTTATTAAATAGAAAACAGTAGTATCATGTTTATTTAAAGGGACAGTTCACCCCAAAAAATGTAAACTCTTTCATGATTTACTCACCTTCATGTTGGTCCAAAACTGTTCAATTTAAAATAAAGCCTACTGAACCATTTTTGATACAAAAATTTCTAAAGCACAAAAAAATGTTTATTTTTATACACAATTTTTGTACTGTCCACTTTTTAGTGGTGGTAAATCTTTTTGTGAAGTAAACATAATAATATATTGTAATATATAAACATCTTTTTATATTGTTAATATTTCAAGATGAATATACTGGACTGAAGCAACTTAAGTTTACTTGATTATCCACATATAATTTTTTTGATTAAAATGTGACGAGAGATTTGATCATAAATCTAAGCATTTAAATATCGTTATAAGGCATCTGGATAAAATGTTCTTCTTGAGCATGATCTTCATATTCTCATATATCATATGGTCCATAACAGCCTGATGTATCAAATATGGTAAAATGTTTAATTAGATATTTTTTAAACTTCTTTTTTGGTTAAATATTTTTCAAACTATTATCAGGCTTTACTTAATTCAATGAAAGTCAATGAGGTCCAAAAGAACTCTGGACCCCATTGACTTTCATTGTGTGGACAAATTTTCACTGATTTTTAGGTGAACTGTCCCTTTAAATATAAGAATGAAACGTTTTCCAATGTGTAGCGGTCCCACCGTTTGGATTTACTCCAATCCAATTTGTTTAAATCTTTTAATGGATATGTTTTTAATATTATATTTAAAAATAAAAAGAGGTACAGGCTATTTAAATGACAAATAAACCTAAAGTTACAGCCCTTTTGCCCAATCCATCTGAGTCTCCATGTTGGTTTTTGCACAGAACAGCAGTTTTCACCTATTTATGAATTCAGATCTTTGGAATGTGCTTTTAATGTGACCACATGGCGAATCTGTAATTAAAACACCTTAGTTATCAATGTGTGTAAACAGTCTCGCTCATGCCTCCCCCAGAAAATGCTTTGTAAGGACTTTCTCTCGCTTTTTTTCCCATTTAGTCAATTGACCTTGACTGTGCCAGACATTCCTGGCAATATTACACCCTCCACCCCTCTACCTCTCTTTCTCCATCACTCGTTCTCTGATCATCCTCTCTCCGAGCTTTAAAGTCCCATCAACAAAATTATCCCCATATCCTGATTATACCAGAAACTGGCTGATATGGAAGCTGCCACATTCAAATATTAATATTCAAATTAAAATATAATTTATTACATTATCTCGCTTCTCAGACCGACTCTGTAATTTTTATTGGAGGCACATAATTTACATAGACGTTCGCATAAGACCTGTCCACAGCCATTAAATTAGCCTCGCCTGAATAATTAGATACTCATCTTAAACTGAGAGGGCCTGTGTAAAAGATAAGCGTATGGTGAACTGTGGAAGACCTCTGCGATTCACACATACACACACACACATTCCCAGTCACATGTGACAAAGTACATATGCTCGCAGTGGAGATGTGGAAGGAAGTCTTTTAGTACTAATTAACACTGCTGGCCTGCTAACGAACACAAACGGATTACACAGAGAAATAACACAGGCCTTGGGCGTCATTAAATGAACTCGACGTCGCCAATGGACTGTGCTTAAATATAAATGTACACAAAGCCCAAAGTAGTTTTCAGGAATCTCAGGGTATGTTTACAAGGCACCGTTTTCAACGGAAAACTTTTTATGCACTTTGGCCATTCATTAACAGGACAACGGAGTATTGGGGCCTGAAAATGCAAGGTTGATGCCTTTACTGTCTCCGTGTAAACAACAAAAACGTGATTTTGTGAAAACGGTGACGCCATGCGCTTGCGTATTACATGTTCACGGGGTGTTTCTTGTCAAAGTGACATCGTCAACTACTGACCTGGCATGCATAATACAGCCTTTTTAGTCATTTTCGCAGATCCGTGTGAACGGGGATTGTTTTTACATGGTAGTCATCTATGGCAAGCCGTTTTGACTTTTATTCATTCACAGGATATGAATTCTTGATATCAACAATTAAATTTTCACTAGTTAAAATGCTAATTCTTGATATCAACAATTGAATTTCAACTAATTCTTGATATCAGTAATTGTATTTTCACTAGTGAAATGACACCATAGGCTGCCATTCAAATTCAATTGTTGATATCAATAATTCAATTCCTGGTATCAATATAATTTCAGAAAATTACTCTCTTACTAGTAACAATTGCATTCATGATATCAGAAATTAACATTGTTACTAGTGGCAATTGAATTGTTGATATCAACAATTGAATTTGAATGGCAGCCTACACTCTAAAAAATGCTGGGTTAAAACAACCCAAGTTGGGTTGAAAATGTACTAACCCAGCAATTGGGTTGTTTTAACCCAGTGAATGGGTCGTTTTAACACAGCGATTGGGTTAAATGTTTGCTTAGAACAACCCAATCGCTGGGTTAAAACAACCCAATTGCTGGGTTAAAACTGCCCAATTGCTGGGTAAGTCCATTTTCAACCCAACTTGGGTTGTTTTTAACCCAGCATTTTTTAGAGTGTATGGTGTCATTTCACAAGGGATGCACCGAATCTAGATTTTTGGGATTCGGCCGAAAACCGAATCCACTGGTTAAGATTCTGAAAAATCCGAAACCGAATACCGAATCCCATTATCACAGTAAACACATTAAGGAAACGTCCACAGCAGTTTCTTTTTTATTTTAATTTATTTTAACTGTAAAAAAACACTGGCCAGGATGACTTTCCTTCCTTTGCCGTACCTGAAGTTGCTGCATTTTGGCCGCTGTCTGTAGATTCCTTCATGCACAACTATTATTCTTTCGGATGTTTCATACGTAAATGTTTTAACAGCGGCTATTGTTTAGGGTCCTTGTCACCACGAGACAAATCGGTATTACAAATTGAACATGTAGCTCGACTTGAATCCCCCTTCTTTTGACTGAAAGTACTGCCAAACAACACTTTTACATTTTCACTTTCTCACAGTCTACTGCATTCGAACGGTCCACCTAGTAAACACCTTCCCGTACTCTCAACGGCGGCGTCATTACGTCAACCAGCGTAGCATGCCTAGTGCAAGCCTGGGGTTCGGTGGAAAAAAATTTAAAAATTCAGAAACCGAACCCAGTCAAAAAGCCCAATATTCAGCAGAATCCGAAGCCGAATCCTGGATTCGGTACATCCATTTCACTAGTGAAAATACAATTACAATTAGAGTTTTTATTAGTCTAAATTTAATTTTTGATCCCATATCCTGTCATGGGCGTTGGAACCATTGTATGTGGGTGGGACAAGACTCGCCCTCTTTTGAAGACCAATGATATTGGACCCATTCACTTTTACCTTCTCTAATTCAGTGCATGTTTGTTCACCTACCCCTAACCGATACACACGTTATTATTAAACACACGCTATCAAATATTTTCTTAATTTTTATTGAAAATAAATGCCTTTCCGATCTGATATGTGAGGGGAAAAGGGAGTAGAGCGAGTTCGGCAAAAGGCGGATTCGAACTTCGGATCAATTTGCGTCAACATTTTCTGCCATGTGACTTACCACTATACTATTACCGCTGTAAATAATTTAGACTCCAGAGTTTAGTAAACAAGGCGGTCGATTTGCACTTTATGTACATGTCATCTACTCCAGTAAAAAAAATTCTGGGGGAGGACCCGCCCACATTTTTTTTTTCTGACGGCCATGTATCCTGTGAATGAATAAAAGTCAAAACGGCTTGCCATATGTTGTTTGTTTTTAGTATATCATTGTCATGTAAACATACCCTCAGTCAATGTGACATATAACAATAAAAAATGTTTTGTCTTTTACTAAATTTCACACTGCTAATTTGTCCTTTAACAGTTTGAAATTGCATGTTTTAGATTTTATTATTTAATTAGGCTATTTAATAAATAATAATAAATAATGTATTTTTATTTATGATCATTTTACATATTAAGAATATAATGAATAATTATTTAATTAGATTGAATTGTAAGTATATAAATACTAAATAATGTATATATTTATTTTAAAGACATTTATTTTATATAATAATAATTATTAAAATAAAGTGTGCTAAGTATTTTATTATAATTCAGGTCTTATTATTTAGTTTTAATACTAAATAATGTATAAATTATTTAGCCTGGCGTCGTCATACTCAATTCTAGTCAGAATTTGAGTCTGATACTGCTCCGTTGGGCTGTGATTATGGGGCGTGTTTCAACCGAACCAGGAAAGACCTCAATTGACCTATCGGTAAGCCCGGCCCCCCTTAGTTACTGTTGCTAACTCGGACAAACAAACGGAGTTGCTATATCTTACAATGTACAGCTGTCAGTGTGAAAACCTTAGCCCAAGATGTTTTTGGACACAGAATGTAGCGTATACCCCTTCCGAATGATTGCCAAACTTTACTGATGGTTTATCAAGTTTATTACATCGTTTTTCACTCAAAAAAAATAATCGTAAGAGCTGAACAAACAAAGCATAAGAAGTGCGCATTAACGTCTCATTCACAAACTCTCTCTCTCCGTGGCATTACCATTAACATACACAGCAAATTACACAAAAACACACAAAAAAAAAAACATATACACAGACCTTACGCCTTTTCGGGGGTGCAGTTAATAATTGGTGAACTTTGTATCTGCAAAACAACTCCGATAAACTGCGTGCGAGCTCTCCCTTTCACTAGCCGGAGACTATAATACCCATCAAAATAAGAGTCCTCTTTATTAGACAGATAATGCAGACATTTAAACATATCTAAACTCACAGAAATAAAATGGGAATAAAATAAATATGGTGAGAGATTAATTTGGAAGCGATGGTTTACAGATCTCAATGCAAACGGGAGAAGCCTCTTGTTACGATCGCAGATGATAACATCCAGGATCAACACTGTTCATGTACCGCAGGGTAAGATTACATAAATTCACATTTAATCAGTTTAATATGGAGAGATGCACTGAAATGTAGACCTTCGTGTTTCTGACCTACACCGTTGCATGAGAACAGTTAGTTATAGTTAGTCCGTTTGTACGTTAGCAGGGAATTACTAACTTTAATCGTAACTTAATGAGAGTATGACAACCAGAAAATCCTCTCAGGATCCCTGGAAACAGTGTTACAGTACCTCAGGCACGACGTTTACCATTTCTGTAGCATAAACACCATCAAAACGATGAGAGCTTCGGATTTTCCAATGCATCTCTATGGCGCTAACACCTAAAGATGTCCGAGTTCCGGTCCCAGCGCAACTGATACTCAACTGCCATTGGCTCATCGGCGTTCGATGGGAGGGGCTTACCGATAGGTCAATTGGATAGACCTACAACCAATCAGAGCAACGGAGCGACGCATAACGTTAGTTGTCAAATGTCAACAGAACTCAACTGCCCATGTGTTGCCATGTTCACGGCTTGAAGCGACCCCAATTATGTGATATACAGACCCAGGAATGCGAATTTTAGCTGCCAGCCCTGCCAAAATAACACATATTTTACCCCCCAAATGCCTTTTTTTCCCCGGAGAACCCCCCTGGAAAGCTATTGGGCTTGTTTTTGGCTAGGTTTGAGGAATGTTAGCAATTGGGCGGGTTTTGTTGTCAAGACTTGGCAACCCTGTCTGCACGCACGCTGGAATAAATTAGAAGAAAAAGATGAGTGTAAACGATCTTTGCCGGTGTTGTAAAAAAAGGATACACAGAGTACTTACCAACACGATCATCATTTCTGAGAGAAATAGTAAAGGTGAAAGCATATACGAACAAGTTCTCCGTTTAGGATTAGAACAAATTCAACCCAAGCGCCTTTGATGACCTGGATGATTACGTTACTGTTGATCATCTGTCCATCATCGTCTAAAGCCCGTCCTGACAATTTCATTGGTCCGAACAGCTTCTGTTCGGGCATAATTACTCCTCTACGGATCAAGTCCAGACCGAACTGCCCGTGTAAAAATGTTGTGGGCGGGGCTAAGTTCGGCTGGCATCCAGGCTATAAATTATTATTAATCATCGTTTTATTACATTTTTAATAAACAAACAAAACAAAAAAAAATTATATATATAATTTGAAATGGCATTCTTATCACCACAATATGAAAAAAAAAATATGACAGAGTAAAGTTAGGGTTAAACTATTGGCACTAATCTGAACCTGTTTACATTACATAATTAATCAATAGAGTTTGGAATGTATGTAATTTCTATCTCAGTATGAACATGAGGCGTGTGATCGGAGGGCTTCTCACAGGCCCGTCTCGTCTCTCACACACATACCTTCTGTCCTGCTGCCGAGCAAATTTAGTGCCACTCTGGCCGGGTTCAATTAAGCGTGAGTTTTTAACCTTTCCTCCTCTGAATCTTCCTGCCTAAAAGGTCGGCTCTCTTTGGGCCTCCACATGCCCATCTGAAAGCACTTTGACTGCATTATTCATAGGACAGAAACTCTTACTGTATATATACTGTGCTTCATGAAAACACCGTTTTGGGTCATTTGGCTTGGTGGCACTCATGCACCTCTCATCAGCCTTTCTCTAAGCACCTTTTTGAGGGGCTTCGGTGCTAGTCCTACAGACTCAACTTGTAGTACTACTAAGAACACTTAGTAGTACTTCTTTTAAAAGTAAGCCTCGCTAGTGTACTGTAGTTTTAGTGAGGAAAAGGATGAAATGGATGGATGGATGGATGGATGGATGGATGGATAAAGATGGATAGATGGATGGATAGATAGGTAGATGGATGGATAGATAGATAGATAGATAGATAGATAGATAGATAGATAGATAGATAGATAGATAGATAGATAGATAGATAGATAGATAGATAGATAGATAGATAGATAGATAGATAGATAGATAGATAGATAGATAGATAGATAGATAGATAGATAGATAGATAGTCAGTCAGTTCCAGGATGTCAGATGAGTCTTGTTAATTCCTAAATTTCTGTCATGCTACTTGAGCGCTCATGTCCTCGTCATCCATGGCACATTTCTGACACGTACAGGCCCTCCCCTCAAGAGAGCACCAACATGAGGTGAAGGCTACCAGGCCCAACCCGGTCCAGCCTCCAGGCGAGGAAGACAGAGCCTCACCACGCTATAACAAACGCTGACAACTACCCGGTAATTATCGGAAGGTAATTTCACTCAATGGACCTTAATTACAGAGCGGGAAAGTGTACTCCTCCATTGTGTTGCTGGCTCATGGGGAGCGTTCCAAATCGGCCATCTTAAATTGCGGCCTGACGCGCTGGGCTTGAGGAGCTGTCATCATTTCTCCTCCTTCCGTAGTTAGCCTCCTGGGGTCATTACCAGGTAACTCTTAATCACTTACCTGCAGCAAGCTATTAATTGTAATCCTGCAAATTAAAGATAATCCTAATTAGGTGGCAGGGAGGATATAACTCAGAACTGGGGAGACATAGGAGGTGGATGGGAGAATAAAGCGATGAGGCTGCTTTGACACGACATCCTCAATCCATCTACTGGAGATTCAAAACACACAGAAACGGGACTAATCATTAATGCTGCACACAGGAGAAGACTAAAACAGGACTGTTTGCATCTCACTTACTTAAATGCTCTTTAAATCCATTAGAAGCTGGTAATTTTCCCCCTACTGCAACTTATAAGAGTTTAACCTCACTCCCCTGGCCTCAAGAGGTGAGCTAGCGACTGACACTACAGACTGCAGTCTTTACCGTCCTTGTTAGTGCGCCCGCCTCCTATTCCGGCGATCCCGGTTCGAATCCTGAACGGTATGGTACCTCCATCCTCATGTCATTATGAACAAATGATATTATTCTTAAATTTAAAGTAGATATGAAACAGAAGTTGCAATAGTCTTTTCATCCATATTGTGACGTATTTCCAAGTGAAACGTCTCCTTGAACAAGAAAAAATGTAGGGTGGGACTTGATTTTGTCCATCAGGAACTGATTGGATCGTAATGGTTTGCTATTACTGTGATAGCATGTGATTGACAGGTTGCTCTGCCTTCCTGCCAGTAAACGCATCAGAAAGGAAAGGATGGATCTGCAGGAGAGAGGGGAAGTTTATTTTGATTTAAGATTACAAGGGCACATGAATTTAAAGGCCCCCTGGAATCAAAATGAAGTTTTTTAGCTTTTAGTATGACTATGTTAGCCTTAAGGTTATGAATAAGCTGGTGTGCTCCAAAACAATGACAAAATTCGCATTTAGGAGATATAAGCATTCGAAACTTCCGTTAAGATTTTGATGTCATCATAGCAGACGTTATCTTCTCATCACATCTTCTGTCCAATCAAATGCTCTCTAGAATCTGAAGCGTCCCGCCCCCTGCATTATAAATAAACGCTGAAGCTGCGTCTGTAATCAGTCAGTTGTTCACACATTTACTAATTTCTACATGGTGAATGGCACATAGTGCACTATACTTGCGACTGGAAACGATTCAGACATGTAATGCTTTCAGTGTGTACACACTTACACACACACACCAACGGCTCTGGTTTAAAGTTAGACTAACGTTAGATACTCGAGAGCGCAGCACGGATCATATGCACGAGTCGGCGCAGACAACAAAACATATCGGACCCATTTAAATTCTGCACAGAATGCTGTATTTCAAAGCGATATGGATGAGAATTTGATGATAAACAGTTAGAGATTAGGAAGAAACTGGCTTTACCAAACAGAAAGGCTCTAGTCAAACTGTGGTATTAACGAAACGCTATTGGCTGTTTCAAAAAAGGGGAGGAGCTGCTAACAGCTGGAGCCGTTTCAGGGGAAATTACGTCAACACACTGAATAATGCTGCGGGTTTCAAGGCACTTCAGTGGACCTTTAAAAAAATATTCCATAAAAAAAGAGTTTCTAATTTTGATTTCATTGTGACTTTCACAATAATGTAGAATAAATATAGCGTATTTACATTGAATCACAATTTTACAACACGCCCCATTGCCGCTAAATTTAAACTTTCTAAATAACATAAATCCAGAAAGAGGAATCCAAAAAAAATATTCCATAAAAAAAAAGAGTTTCTAATTTTGATTTCATTGTGACTTTCACAATAATGTAGAATAAATATAGCGTATTTACATTGAATCACAATTTTACAACACGCCTCATTGCCGCTAAATTTAAACTTTCTAAATAACATAAATCCAGAAAGAGGAATCCAGACTATTTCAGCTCAAAAAGACAATTTCACTTCCAATTTGACGTCACTACGTCTCATGGTTCCCATATTGAAACAATTAAACAGTGCAAGCTAATTTAATAATACATACCTTTAAGTTCAGGTAATGCCACTATAGACTTCAGGCCTACTTACCCATATGGTGTTCCAAACCTGAATGAATTTCTTACTTCTGCTGAACACAAAATATATTTTGAAGAACCAAAAAGTTGATGGGCCCCATTGACTTCCATAGTATTTTTTTCTCCATATTATAGAAGTGAATGGGGTCCATCATCTGTTTGGTTACCCATATTCTTCAAAACGTCTTCTTTTGTGTTCATTGAGGTTTGGAACAACATGAGAGTGAGTAAATGATGACAGAATCTTCATTTTTGGGTGAACTATATCCCTTTAATAATTTTAATAATCTTAATGTTTTCCCCCACATTAAACCACCTAGTCTAAACTTCTCATTGATAAATGAAATGAAGGGCTCAACGTTATAACATCTTTCTCTTAGTACACAAAGTCAACGTTACAGACTTGTCAAAATAGCCTTAATATTTAATGGAGATCACGCTTTCATAGACTTGAATATGTCTGAACTTACTCTGGTCTATGTGAACACTTTAGCTCAATCGAGGGGAGCTGTTTTATCGCTCTAATCTTGCTTTTTTTTTATGCAACATGTTTTCACCAACATGAATAATTAAGATGTTAAAGAGGGTTCTGCAGTTTTTATGAAATCTGAAGTCAGAGTGCATTAGTCCAGAACATGACACGCAACCTCCAACCCTGACCAGATGAAATATCTGTGAGATATAACCCCACTGACACACAGTTCAAGAGAAAAACTGCCAAAACGATTACACTCATACCACCTTCTTAATGTTTAAAAGAGATTTACATGACATCAAGTACAATACTACTTACTAATATATTTACTCACCCTCATGTCATTCCAATTATGGATGGATGAACTTTTCGGGGCTTCAAAATCTTGGCTACCATTCACTCCCATTGGAAGAGCAAGGAGATTTTTTTAATATAACTTCGATTATGTTTGCCTGAAAGAAGAAATGATGGCTTGAGGGTGAGTAAATTCAACATTTTTGAGGGAACTAACCCTTTAAAGGAACACTCCACTTTTTTTGAAAATAGGCTCATTTTACAAGTCCCCTTGAGTTAAATAGTTGAGTTTCACCGTTTTTGAATCCATTCAGCCGATCTTTGTGCCTGGCGGTAGCACTTTTAGCATAGCTTAGCATACATCATTGATTCTAATCAGTCCATTAGCATCTCATTCAAAAAATGACCAAAGACACTTTCAATATTTTTCCTATTTAAAACTTGACTCTTCTACAGTTAATTCGTGTGCTAAAACCAACTGAAAATGAAAAGTTGCGATTTTCTACACCTATATGGCTAGGAACTACTTTATCATTCCTGCGTAATAGTCGCGGATCTTCGCGGCCGTACCGTGGCTGCAGCGGTGCAATGATTCGTTGGTATTCTGTGAAACATGGTGGTAGTATACACCTTCGACTTACTATCACAGCCCTTTACAACACACAGAACCATGGCTAATCACACAGGTAAATCCACAACACAATTTGTCGGCTGCAAGCCTGAAACTTTCTCTGCAACTACACAAACTTAGTGCCGGTCACATTGAAAGTTACCTAGCTGGGGGCTACTTTTAGGCGCTGTGTTCCATCATTGCGCTGCTGCAGCCATGCTACGGACGCGAAGATCCGCGACTATTACGCAGGAATGAGAAAGTAGTTCCTAGCCATACAGGTGTAGAAAATCGCAACTTTTCATTTTCAGTTGGTATTAGCACACGCATTAACTGTAGAAGAGTCAAGTTTTAAATAGGAAAAATATTGAAAGTGTCTTTGGTCATTTTTTGAATGAGATGCTAATGGACTGATTAGAATCAATGATGTATGCTAAGCTATGCTAAAAGGGCTACCGCCAGATACAAAGATCGGCTGAATGGATTCAAAAACGGTAAAACTCAACTATTTAACTCTAGGGGACTTGTAAAATGAGCTTATTTTCAAAAAAAGTGGAGTGTTCCTTTAAGCTAACCATAATTGACAGAAAAATCTGGCTGGTAATACCTAACCCTATATGTTAACACTGCAGTGACTTTCACGCTTGACTATATTAGTGCAAACAAAGTTAATTTGAGACATAAATGTTTAATAAACCTACCCAGGGTGTCCTCTTCTGATCTGGGAGTACCTGTCTCCCACAAGCCCATTGCGTCCTCTGAAACCGTCCTTTAGCTTGAGCCGATGCTAGCGCCACCTTAATGGGCTTAGGTACATGGACTTAAATGTCTCCATCTCCTCCGGGTGGAACAAGGTTCTTCACGGATGACTGCCACACTATCATCAAGGTCACGGTATCGCTAAGTTTTCCCCTTTACTCCTCATGTTTAGGGCTGACAGGTTGTACCGTTGGGATGTTGGATCATGGGAGATCTTGAAAGACTGTCACCACTTCAGAAAATGCCATAAAGGACTGGTCTCGTGTATGAAGAGCATCAAATGCATCATTTCTCACCAGACATGACAGAACTTCATGTCTGAAGATAGTACGCTAGCTATTTCACAAAACATGGCGTTTATATGATCGCTTCGGTTTTATTTTGTAGCAGCACATTCCTCAAGCCACCGGAAATGTTACTTTATGAATGAATGGCGATTTTTAAATGGTCAATTTACATCGGGTTATAAGAAAAGAAAGACAGAGGTAATATTCCTTGTCTGAATGGAGCTAGCATAATTAAAAGACTGTATAATCTCTGCTGTTTTAATTTGATTCAGGCCTATCTCATTTGGCCGTCCAATCTAATCCAGTTCACTTGCGCTGGCTGTCAAACAGACGAACGATATGACATAAAATGTCGCTAATCACCTTTAGCGGGGGGACAGCAGAGGTTGAGCGATGAACAGAAATGAAGGAAATACTGTATCGCTATCAGAAGCTATAATTAAGAGGTTGACATCAGACAATAGCAGCAATGACATGATGTTAGCAGCCTGGATAAATGTGTTCTTTTCAACATGAATATTTCAGGGTGAGAGCGGGGAGGGGTGATGAGGGGGGGCTGGGCGGAAGGAGTGTGTGATTCCGCTAGAGAGGAGAACACTGTAAATCAGTGATTTAATTAAGTGAAAAGTTGTGTTTAGAGAGCAGAGTGGCTTCTATTTGGAGCAGCGTGGTGTTTCCATGTCACTGTAGGATCAGGTTCACGCTGGGAATCGTTTGGACGCAACATATGTCCAGTGTTTTTGGGGAAAGCGCAGATGTACTGAAAGTGCTACTGTGTGAAAGAGGAACGCTGGAGTTTTTTTTCTTGATTTAGACACTTGGTTGGACCTGGCGGAGACAACTGAAGATTACTGTCCACAGTTAATCAGTCACAAAGCAATTACAAACCAACACCAACAACAAGCAGTGGCTAACAGGGGTGTAAAATTATATTATGCATTCATTTGGAAGCTACTTTGAAACTGTAGCTACAATCTAATCATAATTTAGCTACTGTTTTAGAAAAATTTAATAGTTAGAATCACACTACCATAAGAGGGTTACACACTACCATAAAAATGAATGCACCTCTGATGGAAAAATTGATGGATTATTTCCATCAAAAGGTGCATACATTTTTGGTCAAGATCTTGTATTGACAATGCAAGAGTCCAGCACTCTGTAAAGTCTCCTCCAGCACATCCCAAAGACTTTCAATGAATTTAAGGTCTGGACTCTTGATTCTTCATGCTCCCTCCCAACCATTCTTTCCCAATCTGAGCCTGATGAATCTCGACATTGTCATCCTAGAATATGGCCATGAAGTGTCTTCCTAAATGAAAAGCTACACACTCCATCAAATAGGGTTAGAATAAATGTTTCCAAACATATAACATGCTAGAAACATAATAATCACTGCTATAATGATCCAATCATAAGCATTTTCCTATTTAAATCCAAACAGCAACTTTCTTTGGCCAGGCAGTGTTTATATACAACACGATCTCATGACAATGCGTATCAATGCAAAAACTCATTTTGGCGTATACATTCCACGACATTGCACACTCGCATTATTTATATGCATTTTCGTGAGATCGGGCTCATATATATATAATTGTATGATTTAATCAATGCTGTATTTTTGCTGACATAAAAATAACAAGGGGTTTTTAATTAAGACGACAGTACAGTAGGCCTATCAAACCTGAACAGGCATGTATACTAACAATATGACAAAAACATGCTTGCCTAACTTACAAAACTGCATAAGATTGCAACTCGAGAATTGTTTTTTAATCCGTTCATTTTACATTAACCCTGCGAAAGGAACTGAGTCTGACCCACGAGAATCATACTTTTCAACGATACATTTGATAGAAAGAACCAAAATAAGGACAAACTGATTCACTGGAATGAATCATACTTTCTAACACTAGATACGAGACAGGTCTGTTTTGAACGAACTGATTTACTAGAATGAATCAAAATTTTCAACGATATACATGCTTAAAAATAAAGGTTCTTAAAGGGTTAGTTCACCCAAAAATGAAAATTCTGTCATTAATTACTCACCCTCATGTCGTTCGACACCCGTAAGACCTCCGTTCATATTCGGAACACAAATGAAGATATTTTTGTTGAAAGCTGATGGCTGAGAAAGGCTTCAGATAGGCCTCCATTGGCATTCAGTACATTAATACTTAAAACGTCGTTACAAAGTCCATCTTACCACAGTGGCTCTACAATAATTTTACGATGCGACGACAATACAGGGAGTGCAGAATTATTAGGCACGTTGATTTTCTGATCATATTTTTTTTCCAGGCACATTTGACCAATTCCAAACCACAGTAATCATAATAACTACTATTGATTTAGTATTTAATAATGTATAAGTGATATATAATTGTTCATGAAGGCTGGAAATGAAAATCACCTTATATTCAGGTGTGCAGAATTATTAGGCATGTTTGCTTTTACAGATAAATTGAGCCAAAAAAGAGATTTACCTCAGACTGAAAAGTCAACAAGTATTAAATGCCCATGAGAAGGATGCAATACTAATGCAATACTAGACATTGCAGTTAAGGCATGACCATTGGACAGTGAAATGCTCGTTGGGTCAGCAGGATCTGACAAAAACATGTGGCGGAGAAAAGACACCTGTTAACTGCAAAAGAATTAAGAATTAAGGTGAAGAATTAAGGGTGAAACCATCAGGAACCCTTTAGTCTCCAGCGCCACCATTTTCCAGAGCTGCAACCTACCTGGAGTCTCCAGAAGTGCAAGGTGTCAGGATCTCAGAGACTTCAGTTAGGTAAAGAATCCTAAAAAATGACCCCCGCTAAATAAGAATCATAAGCTGATTAAAGAACCTTTAATATCCAAAGAACCTTTCCATTGCACAAAGGTTCTTTGTAGCGCAGAAAGGTTCTTAGACTATAAAATGGTTCGAAAAAAATGGTTCTTTAAAGAACCTTTTACAAAACGGTTCTTCAGGGAACCAAAAATGGTTCTTCCTGGCACCTTTATTTTTAAGGGTATATGTAAGAGAAAAAACATACTAGGACCAAAAGATTGACTGGAATAAATCGAACTTTCCAACGTTACATATGAGCAGTGTTGGGAAGGTTACTTTGGAAATGTAATCTGTTACAGATTACAAGTTACCCTATTTAAAATGTAATGTAAAGTAGTGTAACTATTTCAATTACTTTATTAAAGTAATGTAACTGATTACATTTGATTACTTTTTTTTTTTGTAATGCACTTTTGTAAGGCAAAAATTTCAGCGCCAATGAGGACCGATGTAATTGGCAGATGCGCTGCAAATTCAAGAGAACCAATCAAAAGCATCAGAATAGCATTGCTTTACTAAACAGCCTTTAAATGGCAGTAGGCATCGTGCACATCAAAAACAGGCAACGCAACAAATTAATATTATTATAAAATATAATATTATTCAACATATCCTAGCTTTTACAGAAAATATTCAGATGTAAAAAAAAATCCCAGTAACTGTAACTGATTACGGTTACATTTATTTTGTAATTAAATTACGTAACTGTGTTACATGTAACTTACTCCCCAACACTACATATGAGAGAGGTCCGTTTAGGGCGAACCGTTTCACTAGGATGAATTGGACATTTTGACGCTAATTACGAGAGAGAGGACCATATTAAGCAGCTTTTTACTGGAAAAGCTAAAACACTCTGAAAACAGCAAACAACTGTCACAATATAGCAAAGAGTAGCATCCTTAGATACAGCAGCAAAAACAATTGACAAAAATATCTGGAACATTATATAGTTGATTTCACGACAGCTGTGAACGCACATAATTGCACATCAACATGTGCTAAAACACTCTCAAAGTCACCTAATAATAATCTTAAAAGGAATGATTTAACCCTCAGTAGCATTACAATGCTCGGATTCATAATTTATTGCTCGTAAAAGTTGATATATCTAAATGTTATTGGTACTGGAGTTGCCCTAACCTGGCCCTAACCAGATCTTCAAATAATAAGCGGATCAATTCCTTTTCGACGCATATGTTGATTAAATGGACTGAACTCAATATAATCTCTGCCATAAAACATGTAATGGGGCTTGTAGGGCAGGGCTGGCGAGGTCAGAAGGACATGCTGAGTTGACGTGTTTATTGGATGGTATAAATTAGGTCCGGTCAAGCACGTTTTACCTGCCAGAGGGCAAACATGAACCATGAGCTGTAGGCCATTCCACTTGATGTGATACTTTAGTGAGTAACTGAAGCAAGTGGGCCAATGCTGATAGTGCAGCACGGAAAAAAGACCAGGCTGGTTACATACAAAGCCAAATTACTGAATTACGTTTGAAGTTTTTTCAAACTTAACCATTTAAGTGCTCCTATTATGTCTTTTTTGAATATTACCGTTAATGCAGTGTGTAATAAAGCTGTTTGTGAATGTAAAAGGCCTGCAAAGTTTTTAAGATCAAAGTGCACGACAAATAAAGTTATTGTCTCCTAAAAGAAAGAATCGACTCTGAATTGCCGAAACACTGTAGTTGTATAGCTGAGGCCTGGAAGAGTTTGGTTTGTGTAGTCGACATGTCGATAAGATGCCGTTTTCAGCATTGCGAATCCACTTTGTATGTATTTCAAAAGGATATGGACTCGCTGGAATTGATACGGAAAAACAGACACCATCATTACTGTTCGTATCAAGTGCTGAGGAAGCCTCTGGAGCGGAAATTCAGATATGGTAATAAGCATTTTGTTTCTGACACGCGCTGTAAACAATAGACCAATCAGAGCAGAGTTGGCTCTGGGAAAGGAGGGGTTTTGAGAGATGGAATCTTCAGTCTAAACCGTTTTCAGACCCTTTCAGAAATTAGGTGATATGCAATGTATGTTATGAGAAAATTAAAGTGTTTTCTGACCATGGATGCACGTAAATCTGTTGTAGGATTTACATGCAAATCCTACCCCCCCCCCCCCCCCACCACACACACACACACACACACACACACAAAAAAAATTAGGAACCTTTAAAATAACTTTAATACGGTCAACTTCTTTCTTCTACTACAGTGTAAATTTTTGTTTCAAAGGCCACAGTAACAATAGTCTTGAACTTCATACCAGCATGTCCCAGCATGTAATGTAGCATCAGGCAAAAATAAGAGACACACAAACCACATACAATCCATTCACTGATCTTATACATACTTCACACAAAAATAAACAAATACATGTTAAACAATTCTGGAAACTCTGGAAAATCAGAAGTATATACCAATTTTACTTAGTTTTATTTTTTCCTGAGATTGATATGGCTTAACTTGAGTGCTTTTCCCCCCATTTTCCAATCTATTAGTTTGGCATAATCTATTTCAGATAACCCTGCCCAATGCCCATAAACAGCACACATAACCAAAACAAACTGTGGTTGGTTGCTTTAGTCACGTGGTCTCCTCCTGTCTAGATGGGCAGTTTTGGACTAGACCAGGGGTCTTCAACTAAAATTTCTTGAGGTCCAGTAAATTAACCCTCCTCACCGCCCGAGGTCCGGACAATTATATACCTAAAATCAATCATTTATGTTTATTGCCAGACTAAAGAAATTAGTGTAGATAGCATTTGTTCTTAATTGAACAAAATATAATATGTTCTCAAATGGACAAAACATGTCTGTTCATATTGTTAAAGCAAACATAGGTAATCCTTCACAAAATTGATCTCATTTTGTTGTTGTTCTGTTATGTCCTTTAAGTTGCTTTGGTACAAAATATCTAAATTCAACCAGTAACCATGTCTGACAAAAGTATGATGAACTAAAAATGCCTTCATCTCTAAATCTGAACCGAAAATACATTCATTTCAACATTACTAGCAACTAAAGTGCTTTTTCCCTGCTGAACTAAGATAAATAATAACAATCAATAAACGCAAACCCCCCTGGTAAAAAATAAAATAAAATAAATTCAGAAATCTCATAACACATTTTATGTTCATTCACATGTATAGTCTTAGCTTAATGTGTCTAATATAACACTGCTCTCTTCTGTGCTTCACATTGCACTGGTAAAATATCATTAGCAATATTAGAAAGATTAGATTAGATTCAACTTTATTGTCATTACACAAGTACAAGTACAAGGCAACGAAATGCAGTTTAGGTCTAACCAGAAGTGCAATAGCAGCAAGTGCAGGATATACAATGGATGCGTAAGTGCAGGACATGGATATGTACTGAATATGTATAAATATGTATAAATAGAGAGACGTTATTACTATAAACAGAACTGAATTTACAGGTGAATATGTACAGTGAATAAATATACAGATGGCTATTACTATAAACAGAATTTACAGGTGAATATGTACTATGAATACAATATACAGATGGCTATTACTTTAAACAGAATTTTACAGATAGAGGTATACAATAATATGCTAGGCTAATATGAGGAATAGCAGTGGATTAGGGTAGTGCAATAAATTATGGACAGAGCTATCCGGAAAAAAAAAAGTGTAAAGTGCAGTGGAAAGTGGTTGCATATTACAGTTAGAAGTACAGTGCAAAATGCAAATGTAAACATTGGTACTATAAATACAGTCGGCAGTGCAAATGAGCATAATCCAGTTAAGATATGGCAGTGCAAGATGCATATGTAAACAGTTGTTACTGTGATAAACAGTCGGTAGTGAAAATAACAAAGTGAAGGAAGATGTGAGGTAGGAGAGTTATCAGTTTATGAGGGAAGTGGATCAACGGGGGTTTGAGTTCAATAAAGAGACAGCTCTGGGGAAAAAACTGTTCTTTAGTCTGCTGGTCCTGGTCCGGTGGATCCTGAAACGCCTGCCGGAGGGCAGGAGAGAAAACAGTCTGTGGGCTGGGTGAGAGGAGTCCTTGAGGATGCTGCGAGCTCGATGCAGACAGCGTTTCCTCTGGATGTGTTCGATGGCAGGCAGTGGAGTCCCTGTGATGCGCTGGGCAGTTTTCACCACCCGCTGCAGTGCCTTGCGCTCCGCAACAGAGCAGCTCCCATACCATACTGCCACACAGTTGGTCAGGATGCTTTCTATTGCGCAGCGATAGAAGTTCACCAGGATAGCCGAGGAGAGCTGATTCTTCCTCAGTGTCCTCAGGAAGAAGAGGCGCTGGTGAGCCTTCTTGACCAGGCTGGAGGTGTTGGTCGTCCACGACATGTCCGCCGAGATGTGGATCCCCAGGAACTTGAAACTGGAGACACGTTCAACAGCCATTCCATTGATGTGGATGGTGTCGTGTGTGCCTCTTGACTCCTTCCTGAAGTCCACGATGAGCTCCTTCGTTTTGGTGGTGTTGAGGAGCAGGTTATTATCAGCGCACCATGTGGCCAGGTGCTGGATCTCCTCCCTATAGGCAGTCTCATCATTGTTGCTGATGAGCCCAATCACCGTAGTGTCGTCCGCAAACTTGACGATGGAATTAGATCCATACACAGGCTTGCAGTCGGCGGTGAAGAGGGAGTAGAGAAACGGACTTAGCACACAGCCCTGTGGTACACCAGTGTTGAGTGTGATGGATGTGGAGCAGGTGAATCCTGAACGAACATTCTGGGGTCTGTCAGTTAGGAAGTCCAAAATCCAGTTACACATTGAAGTGTTGATGCCCAGGTCTCCAAGTTTGGCTATTAACTTGGATGGGATGACAGTGTTGAATGCTGAGCTGAAGTCAACAAACAGCATGCGTGCATACGTGTTCTTATGGTCCAGATGGGTGAGCACAGAGTGCAGTGCCATGGAAACGGCATCCTCTGTGCTCCTATTGCTGCGGTAGGCAAACTGGTGTGAGTCCAATGTGGATGGTATAGAGTCTTTTAGGTGTTCCAGGACCAGCCGCTCAAAGCACTTCATGACAATGGGTGTGAGTGCTACAGGGCGGTAGTCATTAGGGCACCTCGGGTTAGAGTGTTTCGGCACTGGCACAATGGAAGTGCGTTTAAAGCATGTCGGTACAGCTGCTTGGGCAAGAGACAGGTTGAAAATGTCTGTAAAAACCCCAGCGAGCTGCTCCGCACATGCCCTGAGCACACGTCCAGGGATGTTGTCTGGTCCAGCAGCCTTGTGTGCGCTGATCCGGCTCAGTGCCTTGCAGACATCTGTGGAGGAGAGTGTGATTGGTGGGTGGTCAGCTGAGGGTTTGAGCTTGGTGGCAGTTTCTCTGTTGTCTCTTTCAAAACGAGCATAAAAGTAATTTAGCTCGTTCAGGAAGTTGACATCAGTGGCTGCGGGGGTGGAGTGGGTGGGTTTGTAGTCACTGATGGCCTGGATGCCCTGCCACATGCGTCGAGGGTCAGAGTTGGAAAAGTGACCCTCTATCTTTAGCTTGTAGCAGTGCTTGGCCTTTTTGATGCCCCTCTTCAGGTTAGCTCTGGATGTACTGTAGGCTTGTGCATCACCTGATCTGAAGGCAGTATTGCGTGACTTTAGCAGGAGTCGAACTTCCCTGTTCATCCAAGGCTTCTGATTAGGGTATGTGGTGATCTGTTTCTGGGTTGTAACACTGTCGATGGTGGTATTGATATGATCCAATACAGAGGAAGTGAATGAGTCAATGTCCGTGTGAGCGCCACTGGTGGCTTGAGAAGCAAACATACTCCAGTCTGTGTTTAGAAACCTTTCCTGGAGTGTGGAGTCTGCCCCCGCAGGCCACACCTTGATGGTCTTTACTGATGGCTTCACACGGTTGATGAGGGGTGAATATTTGGGTGATAGAAACAAAGAGAGGTGGTCTGACTGTCCCAGGTGGGGGAGGGGTGTCGCAACGTAAGCGCCAGCCATGTTTGTGTAAACATGGTCTAAGGTTTTGTTTCCTCTGGTGTGGCAGGAAACATGCTGGTGAAACTTGGGTAGCACTGACTTTAGGTTTGAATGATTAAAGTCACCTGCAACAATAAACGCAGCTTCCGGGTGATCAGTCTGTTGTTTGCTGATGGCTGCGTGAAGTTCTTTCATAGCAAGCTTGGCATCAGCATCCGGGGGAATATAGGCTGCAGTGATAATAGTGGAGGTGAACTCCCGCGGTAGATAAAACGGTCTACATTTAACCATGAGAATCTCCAGGTTAGCTGAACAATGACTCCCAACAATAGCAGAGTTTGTGCACCAAGCTTTGTTAATATAAATGCACAATCCACCCCCTCTGCTCTTCCCGGAGCCATCTAGTGTTCTATCCGCCCGGAGTGTGTGGCGTCCCGCTAGCTCAATAGCGGTGTCCAGTATTCCGCTGTTTAACCAGGTTTCAGTGAAGATTAGGACGTTACAGTTCAAAAGTTTCTTACTGTGTGTAATGCTGAGT
The DNA here is from genome assembly GCF_949357685.1 of Gobio gobio. NCBI lineage: Eukaryota > Metazoa > Chordata > Actinopteri > Cypriniformes > Gobionidae > Gobio > Gobio gobio. Next base: position 16,343,984 of record NC_137121.1, on the reverse strand, counting down.
CGAATCTCCTCCATTTTGTTCACTAGCGATCGTACATTGGCAAGGAAAATGCTGGGTAAAGAGAGCCGGTAAGGAGTTAGCCTTAGCTTAGCTCTTAGACCTCCACGCTTACCCCGCCTTTGTTTACGATCACAGCGCCGCCTTCTAGCACTTCCGCCCGGCCGGGCAGAGCGCATCGCCTCGCGATCTCAGGAAGGAGTTGAAGATTGTCCATAAAACTGTCGGAAATTCGCAAACCAATATCCAAAAGCTCACAACGGGTGTACGATGTAAAAGCACAACTGTTGTCTGTACGAACAGACCCGAGATGAACAAGAAAAATACCGCAAAATTGCAGAATCTGGAGAGACGCTGAGCCTCGCGATCTACTCGCGCCGCCATCTTGGTCGATGTCATTCAGAAACACAAACAGGCAAAAAAAAAAGTGCCACCAGTGTTGGACAAATTAAAAAGTGTGCAAGAAACATTTTATTTAATGTTTCCACTTTTGACAACTGCAACAGAATCAGAGCAAATGAGACACACAGGCCTCGTACAGGATGCAGGAAGAATAAATGTGATTTTTTTTCCCCCACCCATTCATCACGGAAAACTCGGTTTTCAGCGTCAACTTTCCTCATTTTTGAAAATGCCATTGTTTTTGCACGCCGCTTTCTGCTCTCAGTCTCTTCTTCACTGCATGCGTGACAACGCGTCTGAACGTAGCAACAGTGAGCATGGAACTGTCATCGCAACCCGTGGCGACATAGGACCCAAATGGTTCTACTGAGCTGCCTGATATTAATGTGATTTTTTTTTTTTTTTAAATGTATGGCATTTGGCATTTATTTATTTATTTTATTACGTCAAAAGGCTTCACGGTCCGGATGGACGCATCTCGCGGTCCGGATTCGGACCGGAGTCCGCTAGTTGGCGACCCTGGGACTAGACCTTAGTCAAGTTAGAGGCCATATTGAATTTACCACAAATGAAAACAAGACTGTGAGGGATAGACGTACAGTCTTTACAATTTCACACACTGTATAAGGGTCCTAGATCACGTGATTTTCATCATTCACAACTTTTATAACGGTTTACGGAGTTGTCGTCTACTACAAAGTGTTGTGAAACCATTGAACGCACGGTATTCTATCCCTCACAGCCTTGTTTTCATTCCTGTCAAAAATTAAATATGGCGCTATACCCTGACTAGTGACTAATGTCTATGAGCAGCAAACTTTATGGCATAAAGTTGACTATATAAGACTACCAATGATAACGTAGAAGCAACCTATTGCCAATTATTAATTGATTCTGCTCCAGTAAATACTATTTGGCTGGGCCCCAGATTAGTGACTCATTCCATGTAAAATCCTTTTTCTTCGGGTAAAACTTTTTAATGAGGAAAAATCACTTTTCCTATAACAAGAGCCTCTCTTCATCCGTTTCCTCCCCCCTATCTTTCCACATTGCTCATTTGAGAAATGTTAATGAAGTTCTCTTCAAAACTCCACTTCTGGTTTAATCGCTATAGTAAAAACTGCATAATCAAGGGCCGTCCTCCTCGTGACATTTTCAAGCTTCCCCCTGCTATCGGCTCCACTTGTGGGAAACAAATGGCAGCCGCGTGTGCGCTATCGAGATTGAGTTTTTCCCCCTCCGACTCATTACTTCTGTCAGCGGCGGCCATTTCTAAATTGAAAAATCTGAAACAATAAATGATAGCGACGCCGTTAATAACTGTTAAGAAATCGCATTTGGAAAATTGCGTTTAAGCAATAACCTTTTCTCCCTGTAATTAAATGACAGAAAGGTCCCAGCTTTTAATTAAGTCAGCAATTTACAGTTATGAAGCTATACTTCACTATGCAGATTAGTGGATGATAGGTCACCGAACACCCTGCCTGCATTTTTAGCAGAGCTGATCTGGTAATTACTCCCCTGTTTCGGCAGTGACCACGTTGAACCCGGACCGCCGCTCGCTCACTCATTTAACTCAGAAACAGAGACTGAGAAATTAAGGACAGGGATGAGAGAGAAAGAGAGAGAGTCCTTTGCTCTGATGTATGCTCTGATGTATAGCGAGCCAACATTAGTCACTCTTCCGCTGTTGGCATGTCAAGCATCTTTAAATTGAAATAGATTTGAAAAGAGGGGCATCAATGGAGGGAATAATGTTTGAGGAAGAGTGTGTGCGTGTCGGGATGAATGGCCCGATGGGCAACGAGGGAATATATCATTGTCCTTCTGGGGTTTTATTCCTCGGGTCTTGACTGCGGTCGGCTGCAGATTTATGGGGAAGTAAAATCCTAATGCTGGAGTATTTATAAACATATGATAGCATTTCATCTCTAATTCATCCCATTTCGATGAATTATGTAGCACATGAAAAAGAGATTAAACAGTTTTGAGCAGCGTCAGGGGCTTCGTTTATACCACCCTCGCAATTTATTTGACTAACCCCTCTCAACTCCTACAAAACACTGATTATCCAGTTGTAGGATGTATACTCATGGAAAAATTAGGCTTGAGGTTTTATGTGGCCTGAATGTGAAGTTATTTAAAAAGCACTGTGCAATTGGCAGAAGTGCAGTATTTTGGTACCCTCTGGGAAAATGAGACTCTAAATAAAACTATATCCTGCACAAATCTGTCAAATAGATCTTGTTCAGAGCAGCGCCATGACGGGATAGACCTACCGTGTTTTCAGCGGCATCCGCTGTAAAAAGATGTATAATGCTCCTAGATCACTTATAATTTTCCATAGCTCATGTTGACTGGAGTTTTTTGTCTGCTGAAATTACTTGGAAAGAGTTTCATCAGCAGAACGATCCAAAAACAGTACAACCCACTGAAGAGATGTAGCCATGTCTATCCCTCACAGCCTCGCTTTCATCCCCGGTTAAATATGGCACTGCTGTGAATAAGGTCTATAAAGGCTGGCAAAAGTCAGATGCTTCATTTGATGAATTGAATAAATGTTCAGTGAGTTTAACGTATGTTGTAGGATGCAGATGATGTTCATATTGTAATTATGTATGATAATACAAGAGCAATAACTTGCTTGACTTAGATAACTTGATAGACTTAGAGTGTGTTCACATTCTTTAAGTCCGGACCAAAAAAGAAAATAATACATTTACCCCTGGTTTAACTTTAGTCTAGTCTAGTATATTACATACAGAAAAAAACAAGCTCATATTGACTCCCATATTGTAAGCCTTCTCTAAAAGGTAAGTTTTAAATTTTACTTTAAACAAGAATTCTGTAGAGATTAACCTAATAGATAACGGTAGGCTATTCCACTGTTTGGGGCCGACTATGGCAAAAGCCTGGTCTCCCTTTCTTTTTAAACCTTCAATAGCTTTTGATTTGATGACCTTAAACATCTGGCAGATATGTTAATAGTCACCAGTTCAGATAGATAGGAGGTGCCAGCCCATTTAAACCTTAAAAACAAAAAGTAAAATCTTAAACTCTATTTTCAAACACACCGGCAACCAATGCAGAGCGAGTAAGACGGGGGTAATGTGTTCATATTTGCGTGTGCCCGTGAGAAGTCTCGCAGCTACTTAAATATCCTAATTGAACTAAGGCCTAATCCTGGCTTAATCTAAGGCCTGTCTGTGAAACCAGGCCTTAGTCCTGGTTCACTTAATGTTAACACTGTCACTGTCAAGACCGAACCTAAAGATGAAAAAAAAAACAGCTCTTATGACGTTTATTTTGCAACGGAACTTGTCGATTATCTAAAACAAAGCTGTGCTCGAACTTTGTCAGGCCATCACGGGCACGCCCTTCAGGGAAAACTCAAGATCTTCACAATTTCACATCACCATGGCCTTAAGATTAGATTGACCAAATATGATGTTGTTCTGGTTAAATCTGGGCTAAATGCGCTCGTTGTATGTGCATACAAATGATGCCATTTTTACCAGCTGAGAACTCAAGAGCTTGCACCAGGAATTCCTCTGTTACACACAGATGGAGATCTGCTGCAAGGACACTTAGCATGTTTAGCTCGATTAAAACGAACCCTGGTGCGATTTGTTAGTGCAAATGCAGTTAATCTGAATAAGTGCACTGTAAAAAATGTTATGTGCTATTTGCTTAAATAAATTATGGTAACAATATTACACATAATATTTTTGAGAAGTTTTGGCTTGGTTTCTTTAATTGAATCTACCTGAATAAATCATGTAAAATCTCCTAAATTATTTATTCTACGAAACAATAAATTAAATATTTTTAGTGACATGTGCTTATTAATTTTAAGTTGACTTTAAAAAAAAGGGTATAAAATAGAGGGAATGGAAATTACCTGTTTCTATTTGACTTACGTTATAGAATTAATGGACTGTATGCTGCTAGCACAGCACAAGCAGAAACAAACTTGTTACTGCACTGGCATTAGCAAAGTTATTGCTCATTGACCAAAGCAACATGCTTTATAATATTAGTATACATGCAGTTATCCACAACCTAACCATAACGCTGCCATCCGATTTTATAAGCTCTTCACAGGTTCTCAGCTGGAAAAAATATATCATCTATGTAGGCTATGCACATACAACCAGCGCATTTAGCCCAGCACACAGACTTGCTTTGTATGTTCGGTAAGTTCTGTTGCAAAATATACGTAATAAATGCAGACCAATCAGGTTGTGAACATATCCCTGTGCCTTTAGGTTCAGTATCTTTAGGTTCGGTGTTAAAATGCCAGTGTGACAAATGTGGGCCAGGACACATTATTATTATTATTATTATTTTTTTGGTCTGGACCAAACAAACCGAGTGAACCGAACTACAAGTGTGAACACACCCTGAGACCCACCTTTTCAGGAATCTCTGCAATATTTTTCCCTCTTTTACTAAGTCATAAAATGTTATTGTGGATTTTATCTTTTGCTATTGGAGCAAACGGGAAGGGAAACAGTTTTTTTTTTTTTGTAGGTTCTATTTACCACTATAGAAGTTTACCCAACTTTGATTTCCGTTGACCCTTTGTGATTCAATCATTCATATAAAGACAAATATAATAGCATAATGATTTAACTTTGGGTAAAAGTCACTGAAAAATATTGGATGCCTGATGATATTGGAAATGTAATTGTGCATGCTTATTGCCCCTATTTTATCATTAATATGAACTTCATTAATATCTGATTCATATTTTCATCCAATTCTAAATAAAGGTCACCTGAATATTATCAAATGCTTACTTTGCCACGTATGCTCTCACTTTAAAAAAAAAAGGTGCTATATGGCACTAAAAGTGGTTCTTGGCTCGTAATCATAGGGAAACCACTTTTGGTGCTATATAGCACCATATCTTAACAGGTTCTGTATATGGTAGCGGTGCTATATAGCACCTCAGTCATCCCAAAGAACCAAGATTTGGTGCTATACAGCACTTGAAGTGGTTCCCCTATGATTACGAGCCAAAGAACCACTTTTAGTGCTATATAGCACCATTTTTCTTCAACAGTACAGTTATTTAATCAAAGACACTTGGATAAAACAAAAAAATATAATATTAAGCAAATCTCAACAACAACAAAAAAAAACACAATTTTTCATTGTACATTATAATATTGTGATGCCTTAAAGCTACACTATGTAACTTTTCCGTCCACTAGAGGTCGCCTGTTCAAAACAAAGGCGTAGTTTGATGACGCCACGTTTGAGCGCAGAATCTTGGGACATGTGGTCCTCACCTCACAGCCTGTGGGAAACAGTCAGGATAGGACTCGGGCAGAACTCATGTTCATGGATGCGATTATTAACATTACTGTAGTATGAAGTAGAGCAGGACCGAGTGTTGTGGTGCTGAGCAAGGCCGCAGGAGCGATTGAAGAGCGGGACTGTTATTATGGCATAGTCGCCGGAGGGACTTTAATTATGACACGGTCGCCGGCGCCACTTCCTCTTTTCCAGTCATGAGTATGAGGTAACGCAACTCTGTTTATCGTATTAGATATATCTGAGTGTGTTGAAAAGGAAGTTATGACGTTCGCTCGGCGGCTGCTATGACACTTGTTCACACTGCAGTGAAAGTACAGCGTTTCTGCTAAATAAAACCGGAAACGGGTAACGCAGATATGACGCAATCGACAGGCGACTCCCTCAAACGCACAGCTCACACATCCCGGTTCCTTGGTTAAAATAGCAATTTCTCACGATTTACAAATAGTTGGAAACATTTGGGATATTCTAAGTACTCAACTGAACAAAATATAACACTGGCCAAGTGGTTTTTGGATATTTTACTGCAAAAATCTTACATAGTTCACCTTTAATTGAACATTTAAAACAATCTATTTTATTTTAAATTATAATTTTATTAAGATTAAATTATAATAAATGTTATATTGTTTATTTATCAGTTATCATCCATAATTTTAAAATAATTCGCAGACAGAATTTGAATATCGGTGCATCCCTGTTATATACGTACAAAGTCTACAAGGATACTTTACTTCATGACAATATGAGATAGTGGCTATAAACTGAAAAAGTAGAGTGGATTATTAATTCAGACGGCACAATCTGAGATAGTCAGATGAGTGAAAGTATAGCTGTGTTTGAAGACTTGCATGGCTCCTTGAACACCTGCTTGCAAAAGCATCAAAGGGTTACAATATGCTGAGCAGAATCTTCTGCTGACGAGAGTGCGTGTGCGTGCGTGTGTGTGTGTGTGTGTGTTCTCCTGTCTGTTTACCACCCATAATGAATCTGGCTCCGCAATAAAGCACATCAGGAACAAATCTCACGAGTTCCTTTGAAAAAGAGAAATCATTAGACTTAGCGTGCTGAAGAGCATCAAGCTCAACAAATGAAATCATCTCCTCGTTGCAGAAATCAAAGGGTAATCCATCTTGCCGCACAGCCGGTTGTAGGCAGAGTCAGAGGCTGGTGGTTATTACCTGACAGAAGAACCTGTAAAGAGTTGTCGGGCTTGCAGTGATACAAAGGCCTGCAGCTGGCAAACAGGGTGCGGGCAACATATGCGCTATCCCAAAACCATCATGTCCTCTCTCAGCTGTTCGGCTCCCATGATCACTGATCAATGGAGCGTTACAGGGCTAAGAAAACAAGCACATGCAGAGTGAATGTAAATCAGGAGTAAAAATGGTGCTGCTCTCAATTATTAGCTGCTTTCATAACAATCAGCCATTTATTAATGATACTTCTCTAATTACATGCAGTTCACTGGCCAATCAAGCCTTTTTAACTTTAAAGCACAAATAAAGGCCTACCAAAACATTAATTTGTCTTAAAGGTGCTGTATGTAAGTTTTTGACTGTAGTAAAGCATAAAAGAACCATTGTATATTTGCAGATATTTAGGAAACATACTAAAGTTCTCACTCATTTCTCTGAAAAACAATGCTTTTTGTTTTGGTCTGTGCGATATAGCACGTTGCCAGTTTACCCAATAGCGTCAAGTCTGAGGAGGAAGGGGCGGGGCAAACAATATTTTGAATTTGGACTGCAATACCCATTTTCAACCACTAGCTTTAATTCTTATATACAGCACCTTTAATGTGTGTTCACACTCTTAGTGCGGTTCATTTGAATAAGCGTGAACGCTGCCATCCCAACCCTGGTGCGCACCAAACAAGCGGACCGAGATCTACATTCTCGGGGGTCTCGGTCTGCTTCTAAACAAACTTGGGTGTGGTTCAACTGAAATATGAACACAAAACAGACCTAAAACAACAAAATAAACCAAAAACAGGGTGTGATGTTACAAGATATGACTCTAAAATTGGGTTTCAATCCAAACGTGAAGCAAGTCTTTTCAAAGTTCGCAAAAGAAGAGAAAAAACAAACAAATGCGGATTAGGTGCATTTCCATCAAGTTGTTTAAGCGGATGATGGTGGTATCAGCAGAAACAGTGGATTACTCGCATGGGTTTAATTTTCGCTAATGTTCAAATGCATTTCCATCTCCCATTATTTGCAATGACTCTTTTTCACACAAGTTAAAAACCACCTCAAGTGAGCATAATTTTTGTTTCTCGAAATTTGCCATGTCCATTAATCGTTTCTGATGCGATACTTAAAAATACGCATTCAAATAATGATGAAAACATTGCTAATATACTACATGCATACTACATTCATCATGTTGTCATTGTCATGTGACCAACCAGTGTCAGTTGCGTCGCTTCACTTCCATTCACAAATCCATTGTATGATAGTAAGTGTCCATCGTATGCAAACTTCCGAATCTCGGAATCTCTTTTTGCCTACTCTTTTATGAGTACTGTGAATTCTGACATACTACATACTGTTTTTTGCATACTATGAACTATGGGATTTCGGATGCAGCCCTGCTTTCTCGCATCATAGAGGAGCTACGTTGCCCATTACAGTCTGGGACAGTCATCGGAACAACCATCTTCTTCCAGAAGATCATCGTATGTGTGCAACAGAGGAATTTCTGACGCTGTTTTGACTCCTTTACACATTTTCTCAGCTGGTAAAAATACCATTGAGCGCATTTAGCCCAGAACACCGGATGTAAGGTAAGTTCAGTCGCAAAATACACATCATAAGAGCTGTTTTTTTGTTTTTGTTTTTTATCTTTATGTTTGGTGTTGATAATAAAAGTGTGAATGCTAAGCGAACCAGGACCAAACAAACCAAGAGAACCGAACTACAAGTGATCAACCACTTCCTTCATTCAAGCTCTATCATAGTCCAATCCGCCTGGACTCAGTGCCCACTTTCATAAGATGTGTGTGTGCGGTTAAACCGCGGCACATCTGGCTTTGCAGGGCTGAGCAGCGTGCTGGATATGCAGCATGGCGGGAACAGATGCACAGTTGGTGTTGGAGGTAAATGTGAGTGATAGGATCAGAAGTCCCATATGCTGATAATACTCCAACCAGAAGGCCTTCTACAGCCCATAAGCTTTCAGCATGAGCACACTCTGGCTTTACACACCTACAACCCTAGTTTATTTTTGCAGCGGGTGAATGGTCAGTAGCAGTGCCTGAAAAAAAAAAAACGTATACTAATATATACAAGCAAATAAAACATTATTGTTGGTTTAACTTAAAAAAGTTACATTGAATTCATTGAAATAGATAATTAATTGTTGCATTAACATTTTTTTTTACGTTGATTTAACAAAAGATAAAAAAATCATGAAAATACATTTTTGCTGTGTAAATTCTGGCCTACACTAATACGCTGTTAATTATTTTGTTTAAATATCAATCATTTTAAATTCTACAGTGCATGGATGAGCAGTTGAAACAAAAAGGTTGTGACTCCCCTTAAAATATTTGTTCAGGTGAGGGCTATTCTATCTGACAGAAATCTTCATCATACTGAGGACAATGCTTCATTGATTACACAAGCTAAGACGTCTACCATGAATAATCACATTTCTGTGTTATTAATAGGTGCTTTGGGCAGCATGGGATCCCCATTGTGCTTAAGGTCACACCGCAGAGAGCAATGGACAGAATATCTTTCATGGGAACTCTTCTGGCGACTGTAAGAAAACAGCCTTGTAATGAGTGTATAAAAGCCTCATATTTCATGGCAGGCCGAAACAAGGATAATTAGGAAAGTATATTTTAAATGAATTGATTTTACAGTACTGCTTTCATTGTGAGAGTTACGCTTGTTAGTATTAATATAAGTTTAGTAAAGTAATATATATTAAGACTTCCAGTGCAAAAGCCTCTAAAAGCCACCTCAGTCAAAAATGAGAGGATGATACTGAGTGAATGCTCGCCGCACATAGGATACGTTCATGAAATACTTTCACTTCAAACCCACTAAATCCCAGCCTCAGCCCATTCAGAAGTACCGGTACTTAGGTAGAAACCTATAGGAGCCTGACAAAATTTTTAAAGAAAACCGTCAGAAGGAATTCATATATATAGTGCTGTCAAATCGATTAATCGCAACCAAAAGAAAAGCTTGTGTTTACATAATATATGTGTGCGTACTGTGTATAATTATTATGTATATAAATACACATTCATATATATATTTTTTTAAATTGCATGTATATACTGTATATATATTTATATAATTTATATTATACATAAATATGAATAAATTTACATTTATGCATTTGGCAGACGCTTTTATCCAAAGCCATTCAAGGTACACATTTTACATTAATTAATTGAATAATTTATATATAAATATAACTTTTCCTTAAATATATACATGAATGTGTGTGTATTTATATATACTTGATAATTATACACAGTACACATATGTAAAAAAATAACTACGGACCCTTTCTGTACTGTCCGCAAATCTTTCGATTTGAGCCTCCTACACTAATATGAAAGATAATTACTTAATTTAGGGGGAGAAAAACACTGCCGGGCAGAAAGTTATTAATTTAAAAGATTATTTAATATGTCCAGTGAAAGAACACTTGATACATTTTTTAATCGATTAATCGCGATTAATCGATTTGACAGCACTAATATATTTATACATATAGTTTATTAAGTTTATTTTTAACTCAATATGTGACACATTTAGTGGCCTACTGACTGAAAACCTCAATCTTTGAGTACTAGGAAGCCAACAATAATAGTTTGTCCTTCCGTATCCCACACAACGGAGTGTGTTCTTTATACTGAGAGGTCTGCAGTATGTGGTTACAAGAGCAGAGAGCTATTTTTTGGGCATAGAGCGGCAGATCTGACTGGATGTGTGCTGTAGGCCTGTAGGGAATGGCAGTGTGGAGGCATATGCTGCCTAGCGGGTGAATCCGCTTTTGTTCCAAGTCCTTCTCTCGCTCCCTGCATACGTGCCTGGCACTGAGTTCAATAACATAAGCATGACCTTAGCCCGTCACCTAGAGCAAACTTTTCCCACTCATACATCAAAAAAGACTCAGCTCGAGTGGAGTGCTTAGAAAGTGGAGGACAATCTTAAAGTTGTTAAATCAATGGCAAAGTATGTATTTGATCAATAGTCAAGGTTAAAAAAAAATGAAAGTTTGGGTCCAACTTACAGCTTTTTTAAATGTCAGCAAACTTCACCCCAGCCTTCTGTAAAGCATGATGATCCACATCCATCATGTTCTGACAATTTCAAGTCGTAGCAAAACATTAGTGCTGGTTCTCTTAGCATCTCCGTGAAGATTAAAGAAATACTTCATCCAAAAATGAAAATTCTGTCATCATTTACTCACCCTCGTGTCGTTCCAAACCTGTATGACTTTCTTTCTTCTGTGGAACACGAAGAAAGATTAATGAAGAAAAAAATGGGGTGTGTTGGACACCATTGACTTTCACACGGACAAAAATAGTTCAAACATATATCTTCTTTTTGTGTTATGCATGAGTATGCGTATAATGATCCCTTTAATCCAGTCACACAGAACCCAACATAATGATCTGACGGCAAACATTTCAACTCAATGAAAATGTTTTAGCCAAAGCGTAAAGATGTCTCGGAACAAATGTAAAAATAACTACGGACCCTTTCTGTATTGTCCACAAATCTTTCGATTTGAGCCTCCTACACATGAAAGATAATTACTTAATTTAGGGGGAGAAAAACACTGCCGGGCAGACAGTTATTAATTTATAAGATTATTTAATATGTCCAGTGAAAGAACACTTGATTAATTTTTCCTTTTCCCCTGCTGTGTTTATTAGTGGTTGCATTAAAGATTAACCTTTTAAATATGTCTGACATTTTCCATGTCCTCTCAAATGCAAAATTAATGCATATTTTTTCATCATTAGTTTAATTTTCAGCATGATACTTTTGTTCTTTGGGCTGCTGAGTGGTTGAGTGTTACAACCCTTCAGATTGTTTGCCTCTTCCTGCCACATTTTTGAATGATAATTTCACTTTTCCGAATACTTCATTAAGCATCATTAGCCAAGCGTGGAGCACCTCATTTAGTAGAGATCATCACCGACTTATGCTAGCTTGACACAGTTTTTTTTAAATAATCAGTGAAGAAAATCTGCAATCTACCATAAAACAATTTAAATGTAATACCGTGGCTTGAAATCGATAAGGAACAGCTATAGCTTAAAGGGAAAAGTTGTACCTCAAATGATAAATGACTGATAAGCTGATGTATTTTGCTGTGTATATTAGAGGTGAAATCAACAAGAAGACAAATGTCTCATATAATTCCATCATTCCTACAACGTGTAGCCATTTTCTAACCAATTACTCTTAAAAGTACATCAGATCTGGTATCACTTTGAGCTCAGTTCCTCATCAGTGTTGAGACAACAGTGTATTTCATGCATGTCATCCTACAGAATTAATGCAATGCAATGAATCATGAAACGACTGCAGAAATCAATCGCTCTCTCTTTGTAATTTACCGGGCCTTGAACACCGAAACATGACTTAGACATTGCAATTCTTTTGCTCACTATAGACCGGTGCACAGCTCTCATGTCAGAATCGAGAAGAAATTGCATTCTAGTTACACGACAGCTGATGACTAGTGAAGTGCATTGACAATAGTGTTCAACATGATAAAATGTTGGAGTGTGTGATTGTATGCGTGAAGGAAGGATTTATGATAGGCTATCCTAAATATCCTAAATTATCCTAAATAATATTAAAGGAATAGTTCACCCTAAAATGAAAATTGTCATCATTTACTCTCCCTCGACTTGTTCCCAACCTGTATGAGTTTCTTTTCTTCTGCTGAACACAAAAGATTGATGGTCCCCAGTTGACTTAAGGGGGAAAAAAGACTATGGAAGTTAATGGGGACCAATTGTCTGGGTACTGACATTCTTTAAAATATCTTCTTTTGTGTTCACCAGACAAAAGAAACTCATACAGGTTTGGAACAAGTTGAGGGACAGTAAATGATAACATAATTTTTAGTTGACCCTAAAATCCTTTAAATCTCTGTTTCTGTTAAAGGGTAAGAATTCGTATTTGCTAAAAGTTTTGGCATAAGCAAACACACGCAGACGCGTAAAATACAGTCTAGCACACTGAACAGTGATGCTGCAAGGGGGGGAGAAGCGTCCATTAAAAGTAACTCTAACCTTCCCCGACCCTCATTAAAACACGGGAATGCCTTGTTAAAAGACAAGCCGGATTTGTGTTTAATGATCTCGAAAGAAATGTAATTGACTGGGCATTACCATCCAAAAGGTCCCGAAGCACACTGTGCACACTATTTATCAAAAAATAGTTCCGCAAACTTCGTGGATTAGCTGTGAAACTCAAGTGATGCAAAGAAAAAGGAAAAACTGATAAACTGCTTTAAACTGTAAATTCCGTTTTTCCTAACACAACACATCCTCAGAGTGTCACGTGATTTTAAATGTAGCATAGCCTATAATATGTCCATAATAACAAATACCATACACAACGTTAAGATTTCAATAGATTTAAAAGACAGAGACAAGTAGGCTAATGTTAAAGGCGAATTCAACGTAACCAACATCGTCTCAGTTGAAAGTTATTTTTGAGCGCCTATTTTAGCGCATTCTGACTAACTTTCTTGGTTAATAAAATGTTGTTTTATGTATAGGCCTCCTTATATGTTAAACGATTAACACCCCTAACCCCCTTACTTTCCCTCCCCATCCCCATTATTGGCACCCGGTCGCTTTATTACTTGTCGCTGTCCTTTCAGCACCACGAGCGCCTCACCATTGAAGAAGTCAACAGAAATCAGCCCGTCCACGATACTAATTCCTGTAAATTACGTAACATACATCTTTAAGAACTGATTATGCATATGTCAGAACGCATAATTACAAAAGCGCGTGGAAGCACATCTACAGGCTATATATATAGGCGAATGTTTTTCCCCCATAGGATAGCTGCAAAGACATTTGGCCTCAGTGAGTTTGAGTTTCGCTTGCAAGAGAAACAACGGGTTTGGGATTTTTACATATTGATTATATTGTGTTGGAAGCAGAGCGAGGCGTCTAACATTACATTTTAGTGCCATTTGAATACGCATTTGTGTTCAAATCAGGCTATGTTTTGTTGTTACTTCATTTGATTTGTGCACGTGTGTTGACTTAGTGTTTTAATTCATTGAGCATGCTTTAATCTCTTTTTCTCTGTGTTCCTCTGTTGCAGATGAACCGCTAGAGGGCGATCAAGCATTGTTGGAGGCGATTAACCCAACTCGCACTGACTGAAGCATCGGTACCGTCCACAGTCAAACGAATGCAGAAATCCACACAGCGACATGCATATTCTACAACTCATCATACATTGATACCTTTTTATTAGTCACTACATGCATCAGGCGAAACATCAGTATAACGTTATGAGGAAAATGCAACTTAAAGTTGCACGTATTCTAACGTAATCAGTAAAATAGCCCTATAAACTTCTAAGCACGGTCTCTCACGGATTTACTATAACTCACGAAAAACAGTGTCTTTATATAATTCAGAAACGACATACATCCATGTCTAAAAGGCAAATAACAGCAAAACATATAGGCCTACACATTTTTTTTTTTTTTTTTTGCATTCAGTTATTCATATTTCACTAGCTAAGTAGAAAGTATGAGTAGCCTATTTGTAAAAAAAACTGTATAAAATACTTACAAAAATAGACATTTAGCTTGTTTTACATGTTTTGGTTAAGCTAAAATCGCTTAAAAGTTTCAAAGTATAGGCTAAAATGATTAATTTTCAGCATGGTATTTTTGTTAAAAGATAAAGATAAAAATAAGTAAAAATAAATACATGAATTCAAGTTTACAGTCCAGCCATTTTGGGTTGTTTCAACTTTACTGCATAGCCTACTCTCAAAAATGATAATACAAATTAATTTGAGCTGAAAACAACCACAGAGACATTGTAAGTAAACTGACAAGACTGTTATGCACGTGTATTCTTCTATTTCAGTTTTCAGCGGGTGAATTTCAGCGGTGTTTATGCTTAGTTATTCTTTGTAGAAATCACCCATAAGGCCTATAGGCCTAAATCATATAATAGTTTACAGTAATGAGTGATGAAGCAATGAGCGTCAGAATCTAAATTATCGTATATCAGATTTGTAAGTGACTAAAAATTGACTAATTAGACCTTTTATTCATTTATGTGGGAGCCAAGACAAGCCATCACATGGTCTCTCAACATGCGCTCTGTAGGGCCCCAACGTTCGAGTTATGCCATCAGACTAATGCGTTGTGACTGCTCCTCTCTCTTGTGACAAAGTCTTACAGCTGCCTCCAAATCAATGGATGTCAAAGAAATATGAAAACAATCATGACGGAGAAGAAGATAATCAAAGACGGTGTTTCACAAAGCACCAGATGAATTCAGTGCAACTTCGTTGTCTTTTATTTTCTCCCCATTACAGACGAAGGCCCCTTGTCACATCTGTCGGATTCGTAGTGTAATTTGTAATTATTGCTCATCATGAGGTCTACAGCTTCATCCCGTCCTTAATTAAAAGCATATTTAAGGTTCTGTCAGAGGCAGGAACGTAAACAGATGGTTTTCTGTCAACAGCACGCGCTTTTAAGAATTCATTCGATGGACCCAGATTATGATCTCGTTTTGTACCGCGAGAGAGCACAATACTATTAGGCTACTAACAACAACAAAACCTTCATTCGCGTGTTATCGGTAAAACGTTGTTTTTATGTGTTTATATCACATTCGTTAAACTCGTGCAACTGATATGATTTAGATATGTGTTTGGAAGTTTATATTTGCCTTATTTTCAATATTTGGAGCCTCACAGACACTCAGTGTTGAAAAAAACGGACGTTTATTTTGACTTCAATCTAAATGCAATGGATACGAGATAATTTGCATTAACAACTCGTGACGTTGTTTGTAATATCACTCGACAAACTGAATAATGATTTAAATTGTGCATTGTGGAAAGTGTATTCTGTTTTACAACGCTGTTCAGAAATTCAGATGAGCAAGCGAGCAGTAGCTAATCAGTTCAATTATCTTCAAAATATTTACTTTAGGACAAAATTTGTCAGCTAGATAAAACCGGAAAAATCTCATTACTCCATGAATCTATTTTCCAGGCGGTTTGTCGTCTGATTTAGTGTTAGTATCCCTGTTATTCAAACAGCGGCGCTGCAGCTGAATCTATTTAAATGTATCAGCCAGATTTGTGTTGAGTTTGTCACTTTAGGTGTTTTTACATTTCGTCTCCGCTTCGCTGGGAGCAATGCGGCCCGATTTAATGACCTTAGTTTTATTCATAATCTCCTCCCTCCTGTTACGCAGGTTTCCTAGAAAATTGCTTTGCCGGTTTCATGAAACACAACAATCCTCGGTTTTTCTCATCACACGTTTAACGAGATTTCCAGACAGACAATGTGGCTAAATGGGCAAAAGCGTAAAGATTGTTTTGAATTCTGTTTCCTCCATATTATCATAACGTGGAGGTTAAATGTACGAATCCATATAGGCTAGGCTACCAACAGAATGCATGTGTTCTCGCTTCATTTAAAATTACACTTTCTATGCTGGTCTGTAGCCTACTTCTGCCATTCATAAATCCTTCTCCAATATTCATTATTAGATTGACATTAACTTTGACCTTCAATGTCTTCGAAGATTATTGTCTTGTGGACATGCAGTCACTGGGAAGTTGAAGATCAGAGAGAGAGACAGAGAAAGAGATGTTTATTTGACTCTTATCTAATAATAAGAACTGTGATAACTTGAATTCCCAGCAGGATAAAAAAGTCACATCAGTCATAATGGTGCCCAGCATGCAGCTTTATTCCAATGCATGCATTGGGAAAGAACACCTGGAGGTGCGCAGGCCAAATTAGCATGGATTAAGATTGGGATGGAATCCTTTCGGTTATTGGCAAGATGGGGGATGCTAATTATAAGAAATTGCCAAGGGTCGTGGTCTCAGCGGACACTCTGATACCCCAACAATGGTATAAAACACCCAGCAATGTGGCATTTGAAATTATAATGTAAATGGACAGAGTCACCAGGGAAAACAGGCAAAAGGGAAACCTAATTCTCCGCTTGATGTCTTGCTTTACGTTACTTACTCTGCATGGGTCCAATTTATGGGAATGGAATCATGCCCACTGTTGAATGGTAGCAGGGAATGTCATCTGATAGGACAGTGTTTATGTTTACATTTCTATAAATAAAACTAATAATTGACTGCTTATAGTAAAGTAAGGAGCTTATATGGCTTTCAACACTGATGTAAAGTGTAGAATATTTAAGTAGGCCTATAACCTCTGCACAACCATGAGAAGAGACCGTATGCATATCTTGCAATTATATAGCATTCATATCTGATTCAATGTATGAGACTCAATTGCTTGTGAACTTGGATGGCTTCCAAATCCAGGCCTTTGTCTCTATGAACAAAACTTTGATTAGGTGCAATGCACAGCTGTCCATCAATAGCAATTATGGAAAGACATTTAGAAATCGAGACACGTTGACATTTAACAAACAATGTTTTGGTAAGGCAAAAAGGATCTATATTCAATTCAAACTTACAAATTATTCCAGGACAAATTGATCTGTTTGCCTGTTTCCTTTTAGGTATTCACACTCACACAATTGTTAAGGGGCAACTAGGGTCACTGGTGTTTTGCGCTGAAAAGGTAAGAAATAAATGCACAGAAATGGATCTAAAAGCAACAGTGCAGAAGCATGAATGATTATGGCAGCTTTCCTCATGATGAGGAGGATGATCTCAGAAGAAGGCAGCTTTTCCAGAGGCACGAGGCATATGTCTGACCTAACTGATCACAAACAACACTGAATTTGTCCATTTATGGAGTGGAATTTTGGATGGAATAGTCTGCCCTCATCATCTAGTCATTACTCAATTTTTACATCACTGTCTGCAATAGAAATTCTCCTCCAACTCATTTGATAATCTTAATGCGCAACTTGAAAGTTGATATGTTCCGAGTAAAATAGACACCAAAAACGTCTGTACTTGTATCATTTTACTTTGACATGGATCTGTAGACAATTTCAGACTGTATAAGGGCATTTGGATTCATTTTAAGCATGCACACAAGATATACATTTTTAATACATTCAAAATTATATTTAAATTTTTTTTTTTTGCATGCTGTAAGCATAAACACACATCAGCCCATGTGGTAAAGCATGATTGGCCAGTCAAAACGCCCATGATATTAAAACAATTCTGTGCACCAAAAAATCAAGTACTCCATTAATGTCAGTCATGTAGGTACAATAGTGTTTACGTTTGTCCTTTTTTCTTGACAAGAAAATGACAAATGTGCTCGATCCATTCATATAATTTTGTTGTACTATGCAGGTGTCAGTCTTGGCTTTATTCTATTGGTCCCTGTCAATATCTAATCTCAGTCTGAGCTCTCTCTCTCTCAATCCAGACGCGGTTACGCGCAGGCTACATCTTTCTTAGTGCCTCTGAATGCTGCGGTGAGTCTTAATGAAGATAACGAAACGTATTTTGTTGCACTCAAACACTGCGTCTTCAGCAAATACTTTAGCATTAGACGAAAATAATCAAAGGTCTTTCCGCTTGACGCGCCTTTAAATACATTGAATATCGAACTCAGTCTTGTCGCGTTGAGCAGAAATGAATTTCTAACACACAGGACGTAGCTGTCGACTTTAAGCAAACTGCATCCAATCACCCCGAGGGAATTCAACTAATGTCGTTTGAACAAATAAAACCGTATATACACACACAAGCAAGCTTATTAAATTACTTCATAATCACCAAAAATCCACCTCCAATGAAATCACGATTAGTGCCATAAATATTTTGTCAGGTGTTTTCACAAGTCAGGAAAGCTTTTGCTATGGATAAATTACCCACATGAGTGATTCTGTGCTCATGATGAATTAAACAGGCCGTCACGGAATTATTATTATTTTTTTTTTTAAATCGAAGTAGTTTTTGCTTTGATTAGCCACTGTTTATTACAGGGGCACAACATCTACAAGCATAGAATTGTCTTTAACATTCAGCAACCAGATTATTTTCCCTTCAGAGAAGAAAATGCATTTAGCCATTTAGTAAAGGCAAACTATCCCAATGTAATAATTTATGTAATAATGTAATCTCACACACAATAATAATCTCACACACACATTTCAACAACAACAAAATATCGACTAATAAAACGTAAAAGAGTGACTGGGAGCGTGAAGTCTTCAGAGTAGTATAGAAGTTTATTTATAATAGTTTATATTTAAATACTTATGTTATATATATATATATATATATATATATATATATATATATATATATATATATATATATATATATATATATATATATATATATATATATATATATATATATATATATATATATATATATTTCTTAACAGATAATAAATAAATATCAATAAAATATTGTTATTGGAACTTTAACACTCGATGGTGTTCCCCTAGGCTACAGCCGGAGGAAATAAGATTGTTTCCCGTGATAAGTATATGGTTATGAGTGTCGGGGGCTCCCCTTGCTTTCCTCTCCCTCTCTCTCTTACACACACACACACACACACACACACACACACACACACACACACACACACACACACACACACACACACACACACACACACACACACACACACACACACACACACACACACACACACACACACACACACACACACACACACACACACACACTCTCTCTCTCTCTCTCTCTCTCTCTCTCTCAACACACACACACATGCTTGGAAGCAGAGGGTCGGCGTAAGGGAAAGCTGGCTGGACAGATTTAAGTTTACGCCTGATCGCGCTCTGGAGTGCAGGCCAGCGGAGAGAGGGAGAGACAGCACCTGGCCCGGCTTTAGCATCCCCATCTCGCTTTATTGACAGCCTGATAAGCGGGGCCAGGCCGTGCGGTTTCCAGTGGAGATCTCAAGAACTCTGCTGGGTTGCATCGGTTTCACGAGGTCTAAACGGTGGCAGCACTTGATTATCATGCGCTCTCCCTTTTGGAAATGTGCATAGGCCTAAATGTATGAATCTGATGTAATCTTTTGTAGAAAAATATATTTAATCAGACGATTAACAGTTATTAATAGTTTGTGGCGTTGCTCCTACAATAAGCTCCAATTGCAGAATACGCCGTTTTAATGGGCTATTTTACATGTGCACATCTGACAACATGATATAAAGCGTTTATGTTATGCGACAAACATCAATTCCATAACATGTGCCTGTGGGGTCCCATGACACTGTTATTTTGTGTTGTCATTCGGAATAAATAATCAAACGAGCTTCCTAAAGCAAACATAGCGAGTTTTAAGGCACTTTTTACTGGCCCAACTATAAATATAGTGTGGTGGTGACAGATTTAAGCAGCATAAATTAACTGCAATATTCCTATTTCTAAAAACAAATATGAATCTATAGCCTAGGTCTATTGAATCACAACAAAAAGTGCTCTTCTCTGTGTTAAAGAAATAATTGGCTACAAAATAATACCTCTCTAATTCAAACATTCTTTTCATGACGGTTGTTACATTTAAGACTAAACTCATTAAATCGGAGGAACCGATTCTATGGCTTGTAAGCGCACACAGCAGACAGCCGTTCCTTCAACTTCCCGGTTTGGGGAATGATAAATGGCGTCAATTGTGACGTGGGCCGTCACTCTAGCCAATCACTGCCAGGTTGAGGTTAATATTTAGAGAAAGTTGATGGCGAGACGGGGACGTCTTTTTTTATTCCGAACCACGATTAAAGTGAGGTATTTTGAACTCATCGAGGCAACACAGTTAACGTGCGACGTTTGCGTGTGTCGTAAGAAACACGAGGGAGAGTCCAAAGTTGGACCCGCTTTCATCTGTTAAATAGGCTAGTATTTTCATCAACACTACAAAGAGGGGTTTTCAATCTCTCGCAACTTTTCCCGTGGTTCCCTTTTCGGCTTGTTGGACTGGATATTATTTACTTTGGGAGTAGTTTTGTGAAACGGATCCGGAGGGGTGCTTTCTAGACACTCTTTACCCTTGTCTCGAAACTCATTTGGAAACGTTCCTCTCATAACGAAATCACTCACATGTGATTCGCTAGCGGAACGGGCGTTTATTGAGGTAAGTTTGCAAGGTTCTAAATTCTACTTTATAGTTTTTAACAAATGTTATGGCACCACATTGTTGCGCTGACATCATTTTGGGCTCTGTTAATCTTAACATAAATATGAATGGCATGCAGCGATTTCTTTTCCCTCAAACTATGCTGTGAAAATCATTTATTCTCCTTCAATAGGCTACTTAACACTCGTTTTTGACATTATGCCAGAAAATTGCTTTATGTAGGCTACAAGGTAAAGCCTTGAAAGACATCTGTAAACAGGAGTTCCTCACGAGGAATGATTATAAGAAATATAGCATCTGTCAGATGAGAGTAAACATCATTGAACCAATCAAGTAACAACATTTTCATTACTAAAAAAAATATGAGACATCGCGTATCAGTAAAGCTTAATTTAATATTACAAAATAAACAAAAAGTAGCCTACGTATTTGAAGTGTTTTATTAATACCTGCGCCAGTAAGTTACAGAATAAAAGAAAATAAAAATGCTTCAAAATATACACTGATACTAAATATAAATAACAAAATTAATTAATGAATGATCTTTTTACAATTTTGTATTTGCCAAAAAGGAAATCTTTATATAGCTAATATATCAGCTATTTTCCCATAATACAATATCATTCTTCTCATAAAGCAGAATTAGAGTAGGCCTAGTTAAAAACCTGTGTTTAATATAAGATAATAAATAGGCCCATTTTAAGTATTATTATCAATGGCTACTGTGCAAATTGCATTTACAGTATGGCTAGTGATAGCCTATATAAAACACAGTCGTCAAAAGTTCCCATTTGACCTGCAATGCATAAACTTTGCCCGAATGCAGATTTACACGTCCCATAAACTCACGTCACAACTGAAACACGTCATGTTATCGTTATATATAATAATTTAAATCTTCTCTAAAATAGTTCTCTCTTTTCTCCAGTAGGCCTAGTCAGTAAAAGAAAGAATGAAAATAACAATTACAATTATCAGCCCAAGATAACTGTCATTATAGCCTATTGAAATAATGTGTAACTTGCTTCTTTTGGATCCTAGAGTTACATAGCAGCGCCCTTTGCCAGTGCGGTGGTCTATGTCGCTGTGGGCAACCACACACACACACACACACACACACACACACACACACACACACACACACACACACACACACACACACACACACACACACACACACACACACACACACACACGCACACACACACACACACACACACACACAACTTTAGTAAGTCCCCTCCCCCAGAACATGGTGACTGGATGTGGGGCTTGCACTGGCCATAACGATAAACTTTTCCCACATTGCCTTCTTAATAAGAGCCCCTCTCTCTCTCTCTCTCTCTCTCTCTCTCTCTCTCTCTCTCTCTCTCTCTCTCTCTCTCTCTCTCTCTCTCTCTGACGTCAGTTGTATTCAGTCCTCTCCCCGCCCCTGATTATTAGGTTTTTTTTTCTCCCTGTTGAAAACTTTTAGAGGGAGGCGAGGCACCGTCTATTTTGCCTGAGGGAAATAACGACAAGATTAGGTTCTTTTTCATGACCAAACACCGCTGACTGCTAATCCGAACTGTGCTAATTGATGGGAGGACTACAAGAGTCCATCCGTGTGAAAAGTCTCGAACTAGTCAAATATTTGATTTAAAAGCTTCGTGGTTAAAGAGTAAATATATAGACACGTCTCTTGTCTCCATAAGAATGTTTTTATTTTCTTTATATAGGCCTAATATACTCTTAAAAGTAAACGTTCCAATTAGAACCACAAAGTTTCATTCATAAACACTATTAAACTATTAAAAACAAATAGGTGGTTCTGAAGAACATAAGCTAACGAAACATGACTTTTAAAACAGTTTTGCTGAACCAGGAGCAACTATTAAATAACTATTTTTTTTAAAGTGATTAAAACTGATCTATTTTTAGACTTAGCTTGATAATATTTTATTAGCCTAGGCTATATATTTTAAACAGTATGGGGTCGTTTAGCATACACACACACACACACACACACACACACACACACACACACACACACACCAAAACACTAAAAACAAACGTTTGAATCTCAGTGCAGTATAGCACAACGTGTTGCATTTCGAGCCGACTCCTTCACCAGCGAAAACTGGGGAGGTGAGGGAAATTATTGGAAAATATCAAACGGCGTGGCGGGGTCGCACCGCAGGACCCGAGATGACAGTGCATGACGGTCGCGCCAGCTCATTATCCGACTCCCATTCAAGCGGCCTTTCATTGCGATGCAGACTCTTTGGCAGTGTCGTTTGTTTCCTCATTGTGCTATAGTGGGGAATGCAATGGTTGTCAGAGCTCGCATTCACTTTCGCGATAGTTTATTGATGAGCTCCGACTTTTAGCACTTTTCACATGTCAAAACGAAGTCAAGTGTATGCAACCACAGCTTAATTTTATGCTCCGTGCGTCCCAACACATTTTGTCTCTCTTTAAAGCTGTCCCACCATGCTATAGGTCCCCCCTCCCCTCTCCGGTGCTTGTATCCCAACCCGGAATCTATTCCACTCCAGTGAACGGGTGGAACACCCCAAGCTGCGAGTGGCGAGCTGAGAGTGCAGCGCATGTAACCTCGAACACAGGCGCGGAGGGGTTGCTTTGGGGTTTACCGAGGTGTGTGCTAATGTCCAAGCAATCAACAAATGTAGTTTAAGTGTCCGGCCATGGACGTAATGATATTTTCATTTCCCCCTTGGCAACCCACGACACAGAGTTTCTTTTTCTCCCGCTGAAAAACGACAACAAATCACGCTATTAATGTAAATAGTATGGGGTCTCCCAACCGATCATTGAGCGCGCGCCGTGAAGGCTGATGGCATTCTCAGACACCAAGTCAACAATGACACGTGGAGAAAGTTTGCGCTCGTTTCAATGGACAAGAGTGGCGGAAATGAACACAATATTAACGGAGTTAAGTAGCTACAATGTAAATTGAAGCAGGCCAACATTACATGGTAACACTTTATTAGACAGTGTCCTTGATACATATGTTACATGTACAGCCAACAGTAAATTATGCATAATTAACTAACTCTCACCAAACCATAAACCCTATAGCCTACATGAAATTACTAAATATTACTCCGTGATTAAATATATAATTACACTGTAACAATGACACCTTAAAATAAAGTGTAACCTTTTATTTTAATGTGTTTTTGTTACACTGTTATTACACATTTAAGTACTGAGTAATATACTTAGCCTATAGGGTTTGATTTGGTTTAGGGTTAGTTGCATGTAATTATGCATAATTTATAGTTATTACTATAGTAACTACATGTAACATATTTAACAATGACACTAAAATAAAGAGTTACCTACTCCCTTGCCTACTGCCTTGCGTAATATAAAATGTACAGTTTCAGTATGGCGATGCTCATTTTAAATCGAAACCATGGTAGTTCCAAGAACATATCTTAGCCTATGTCAAAAACTTTTTTCGATAAAAGTGTCTAGTCACCCAGAATTCAATAGCCCTAACGCCCAAATGCTTTTCAATGGGAGAGAATCATATGCTTATGAGGAGTGATTAAGTAGGGTTAAAAACTGGATTTTTTTTGCTCGGCCCTGTTTCCCGCTCTGTCACCGGGGCAGGAGGAAGTGTTTTGCTGGGAGATGATGACAGAGGTCAGGCTCAGCTAATGGGCCACTGAAGAGGAGAGGAGGCGAGGCACAGACCAGGAACACATACATTAATACACGAGTGCTATCACCAATCAGCATAGGTGCGCGCCCTCTCTCTCTCGCTCCCTCTCCCTCTTTTCCCCTCTCTCTCTCTCTCACTCACTCCCACGAGCGCACATTTTTCAGTCTCGCGCAGTCTTGACATCCCCTTTTATTGTCAATCTCTGTTTCCTTCGCAGGGAATTAAAATTTTCCACCCGAGATCAGTTGGAAACTATAAAAGACAAACTGCTTGAGGACGATTTTCTTCAGAGTCTTCTTCTTATTGTAAACGAAGTATATCATCGAGGATACGAAAGCTGTTGGAACTATGCCTCAAAAAGGTAAGTTAAGACATTCTTCTCTTTTGAGCAACTCAATCGCTTTAGTGGAATTCTTTACAAAAGTGGTTTTGTAAATAATAATTACGAGGGGGGAAATCCGACAGCTACTAAAGTTGTGTCCTTGAAAGAAAAATAAAAAAAACTAGAACAGAAAACTTAAAGCTGCATGGCCTCGTGGTGTCAAACTAAATCATTGATTTTCACGGACGCGCTTTGCCTTTTTATGCTTCAGCTATGTCGAGTTTTGTGCCAAGCAAAGTTCTTATTTATGACAGAGAAAGCAAAAAGTCACAGTAGGCCAAGACCGCGATCAGTCCTGAAAATGGGAACGCAATGACCCGATGAGGTGGAGTGTCAGGTTGAATCACACCATCACATTCAGCCGGGCGCCACCACCAAATCGCACCGTGAACTTGGTGTTTTGCTTTTCAGTCAGGGGTCTGCTGCTTTCTTTGTCCCAGACTTGCTATTTAAAAAGCAGATTTGCATTAATGTCTAAACCAAAATATTAACCGTACTTCATTTTGTTGTTTAGTTTGTATAAAAAAACGAACAGAAAAACAGGCCTGTTATCGAAATTATTTTTGTGTCTAATAAAAATCTATGTGTATATGTTGATACATAAATATTAAATTAGACACTTTATTTGACATATATGCTTTGAAATTATAATCTAAATTTAATTTCTTTTGATTTTAAACTGTTTATAAACTGATTTGATTTTTAAACTGTCTACATTATATCCGGTAGGCTATAGTAGTTTTCTGAATCTGTTGTGATATAAATCATCATCGTTTTCAACTTTCTAAACTTTCACTCTAATGTACTTTCAGAATATCAAAGGCTTGAATAAGTGTGCTTAATTAAGAGCCTTCATGTTGCACATTAGAACGAACAAAATGCAGATTAGGCCCTGTCAAATACAGACAGCACTATTAAAACAGATCATTAACTAAAAAGATGAGTGCAGGCAGAAGACCTTAAATAGCCCACATAAGAAATACTAAATGATTAATAAACATTTATTTGCAATAAAAAAAATTGCCGTGTTTGCAGAAATTTGAGAAAACGTGAAACGTAAAAAAAAAAATTAAATAGTTAAAATCCAATATTTTAAATTATAAACGAGTTACACGTGCAACTCTACGATGGCGATTAGCCTATGTGTTTATTTGTTGCAGTGCACTGTAAACCGCGCACACAATCCATCTACTTTAAAAGAAAGAGGGAAAAAAATCAAAGCATGGAGTATTTCTTCAGTGGCCTCCTTTTCGGTAAATGTATTGAATGGGTTCTTTATTGCAATTGTCTTTTACCAATTGAGCGCCCCACTGCGCTGTTGTACATTTTTTACAGCCCTTAACGACACATACCAGTAACACAATTACCTCCAGATACTTATAACAAGAAATTACTTTTCTATTTCGCGCAACGAGACAAACAAAAAGGCTTTGAGGTAACGGGCACCGGGTCATAGTGAGCTGCACTGGCTGATGCGGGTGAAGGGGGGGTTATGCTGAACCGGAGGAGGAAGAGGAGGGGGACTCGCTCCCTTCAGCTCTTTGTATTTTCTGAGAGTTGTTGGTACGTTTAGTTGGAAGCGGTGTAGCTAGTTAGGGAGCCCGGGTTTTACTCTCTGGGTTTTGGTGTAGAGGGAGAAAGAAAGCTATTGTTAAAATTCAGCGGGGCTTTGTCGGGGACCCCTCACCCCTCCTGGCTTTACTTTTCCAGCGCAGCCAGGCGAGGTAGACAGCGTGTGTCACCAGAAGAGAGTATCTGAAGGGGAGAAGAAAAAAAAAAGAGTAGGCCTTGCCCACAACATTTGAAGTTTTCTAATCATGCAGAAGCAGATGTACAAGTCGAAAAATATTTAAATCTTATATAATGCGAAATCTTAAAAATCTTAATAAACACTGAGGAGTAGCCTATATTTTAATTAAACCGAGTAAATTAATTATTGTATAAGTCATACAAAAAAACAAGCTAATATTAGATTTAATTGTAATGCTAAATATATAATTACGGCTAGGTGTACTAATAAATTGTTTTGCTTTGTCCTAGGGATATTTTAATAGAGCGAAGCAGATGAGAGTCTATAAATTGTTTTAAGC
This sequence comes from Gobio gobio, assembly GCF_949357685.1. Taxonomy (NCBI): domain Eukaryota; kingdom Metazoa; phylum Chordata; class Actinopteri; order Cypriniformes; family Gobionidae; genus Gobio; species Gobio gobio. The sequence continues at coordinate 16,316,827 of NC_137121.1, read as the reverse complement.
GGACAGTCAACTCTGTTTCCAGGCAAGTTTAAACCCTGGGTATAAGTGTATATTTGTGGAGACAGTATTTTTTGTTCTCACTTTTTGCAGCATGAATGCAAAAAAAAATGCTGAAGCTTCAGCTCATGCACACAATATTGTCCGTAACTTTCTTGCACACATTGCTCTGCAATACACACGATTTAAAAATGTGAAACTGACCAATATTATTGTCTCTTTATGACTAATAGAATACTATAACCGGGCCACGTGGGAGTCTGGCGTCGCGTCCATGATGCAAAACAGTAAGTGGACTTCTTTTCTTATCCTTTTTTCCTGAAATGCGATTTTTTTATAAGAAGGTGTGCGAAAGGAAATAAACACTAGAGGCGTCTAGCCAGAAAGGCATTTGTTTTGGTATATTAGTGAAGGCAGTTTACACTGTTCGTCAGGGGTGTTGGGCGTGTGCATGCTGCCAAAATTTTTGCCTGTCATTCATACAGTTCCCTTAAAGTAGCTGAGCACTGCACAGTAAGCTAAACTCACTACTTTTATAGTTTTATAGAACATATAGGCCATTGTTTCAATTCGCAAGGCTAGAGATAGCAATAATCTCATTCTCAGTTAGAAATGTCCTGAATTAAAAAAAAGTCACATAGAAGCCTGCATAGCTGCACAACCTAGTTAGAGTGTCTAACCCATATGCTCTTTGCATAATTGTGTGTGTGCCTGTGTGTATTAGAGAGAGAGAGAGAGAGAGAGGATGTTTCTGCTTGACTTGCTTTTAAATAATTGCTGAATTAATGTTAGCATCGGCGGCCAATCCACCTAGTCCATTAGCAGAGACGAAATTGACATTGCATGATTCTGATGGAACGTCTCTCATGTTTATGAAACACCGCGAGAGTGAAATAATAGACTGAGCTTTGATGCAAGCATTGAGTGTTGTAGAGCATGAATAAATTACATGCGCTGATGTGTCTGTCTTTTAGATGTGTGAAGGCCAACTAGCAAAACATATACTTAGTCATTTGCAGAAAGTACTGAGTAAGTTATGATTACAATAAATGAGACATATTTTCTCTCTTAATGCTGGACAAGAGGTGTATGACATCTGTAACGAAGGTGTGTTGAATGTCATCCTCTCATTTCTATTGCTTTTGTTGTTGTAAATAACTGGATTTGCTCTGTCCTCATACTAACGACTGGGTTACTGTTTTAGTTACTAATTCTGACGTCCATAGAAAAGATGTTTAGGAAGGTGCAAAAATAAATTTGGAGTAACGAAGCAATTTAAATGAGGTTAGCAGAAGTAGAGCACGTGGAATTATTAGCGAAAAAAATATATAGGCTAGCCTATATATATATATATATATATCCCCACACTTTTAAATAATAGGCTAACAAAATAATACGCGGCGGAAAAAAAATGGCATGTACGATTTTTTTTTTCTTAAGGATAATGAGTGTACACAAATGTGTGATTTCTCGCGTGTATTACTAAAAAGATATCATTCGGGTTAGGCCTTTGGTTTGTTTAAAGGTCACAGGCGCCAACCCGAGCTTTGTGTTAATAACTCTTGGGTGTATATAGAGTGAAGCGTCCAAATTGACACCATATGTCTTCTTATTAATTGATTAGAAACAATGATTGCCACCGGGCGAGACCGACACCATTCACCGTGGGGAATTATAGAACGATTAAGACTTAACCTTTCGAGAGAAAGTTTGATTTTATATCCTAATCTGCGTGTTGGCCAGATCAAATCAAGTGGCTGCATTTAAGAGACATACGGCATATGGTTTCAAAGCCAATACATCTTAAATGCGTCTATTACGGGGCAGGAAAAGACTGTAATCCCGAATTCCGAGAAATTAAAATATATTTTCCCTCTGCCTTTCTTTGTGTTAAGCGTACCAGAAATATTGGCATACGGTAGAATAAACCATAAAGCACGTCGTTATCTTCATAAAGCATAATAAAAATAAGACATTCGTGCATAATACAGATTTTATATAGGCTATCGCTCTGCAGATTTATGCATAAACCTACAGATCAAAACAGCATCCCGCAGATTTGCTCCCAGTGCTTAAATATAGGCAATGGAGGTTTGTCACTTGGGAAAAAAAGAAATGTCACTTTTAATATATTAAGGGCGAGGCGCGCCCCCGTGAACGTACACGCGCAGAGCCCCTGGCTACCTTAAAATTAAGCTTCCCTTAAAGGGGAAATGAGTAGAGTCCAATTTAGTCTGAGTGATATCCAAATGCAGACAGAAAGGGTCGTTTTATCATGCTACTATTTGTCGTGACGATGCGATTTTCAAAAGCAGAGCGATGTCATAAAGTGACATGCCTGCCACAAGTGCTCCAACTGATCTTTTCAATTAGCCTTCCATGCATGATCCAGGGCGACTTCCGCCTATTTCCAGAAATTAAGATCAAACTTGACGTGCAGCTAGCTTTATTTTAAAGACAAATGTCAGGCAGGCTCATCATATTTTCCCCCTCTTCTATATTTGGAGCTTATTTATTGCAAAGGAGCTTGTGCTCTTGGACTCAATTTAACGCGAGGCTTCGGAGGGAAGGGAGCTGAGAAGTAAAGCAAACCGGGAAGGCTGCTTTTCCGTTTGGGCTTCAGGTTTGGTGCCTTTGGTCTGCTTTTTGGGGGCTTTAGTAACATACGCCAATTGCTTACATGCTGTGCATTGGTTGATGCTTTTCTAAAAAAAAAAAAAAAAAAAAAAAAAAAAAGAAGAAGAAAAAAAAAGTTGTTTTACTTAATCTGTGGGGCTATGCTTTAAATCATTGCAGCGTTTAAGAAGTTTTAATGTAATGCCACAAATAGCATTACGCCATCTGATCCGTTTAAGGCTTTGCAAAGATGCGCAAATCTCGGCTCAGTGGGTTGGAGATGTTTTGCTCCAGATCATACGAGAGCGCTGACGCTTAATCAATGTTCTGCATGTGTAATTATATTACAATTGTGTATTAGGAGATTATGATATTACGAGCACATCTGGAGAACAGTCGAAAACATATGACAGCTGAACAACAGCAATAATTACCGGCTATGCTGATTTAAAAGCGCTTTACACTGGTCTTTCTTTGCTGAATATTGGGATTTGTTGACAATGCTCTTGTAATGCTTGACTCATTTTAGACAATTGGGAACTGGAAGCTTCTATTAAGAACAGCTGTGATTGGAATAGAGTCTGGTGTGCTAAATGCTGGGTGAATTACAACGGGATCTTACCTTTTTCTAGGTCACAGTGGAGTGAACCAGCTCGGCGGTGTGTTCGTCAACGGCAGACCGCTGCCCGACTCCACGAGACAGAAAATTGTTGAACTCGCTCACAGTGGCGCGCGGCCGTGTGACATATCCCGAATTCTGCAGGTGATGAGAATAAATATTTTCCTTTTATGTTGACTCTTCACCAAAACGAAATCATTTTACAGTAGTTTTGTTTCACATTTGTGCTGTTTCTTTCCAGCTGTAAGGTAGTTTTTTTTTTTTTTTTTAAACAAACCTTTGCATTATTTATGCCAGCGAGCAACGAGGATTCATTTCAAACTTCATTTTGGAATGCATAAACAGTGGTCTTGTGGAATGGATCGAAGCACTTCTTTTTTTCCCCATTTGGCAATTTTTAAATTTGGCGACCGAAACGCATTTTTTTATAAAAAGTGCACAATTTCTCGTACCACTGAAGACATATTTTTTGTGTTAAAGGTATTTCTTGTGTTATAGACCCATGCTGATGCAAAAGTCCAAGTGCTGGACAATGAAAACGTAAGCTTATCATTGCTTGCAGCATACACTTAACATTTCACACTAGTTTTAAATAATGTATGTGAATTGTTTCTTTTGTTTTCCATCTAGGTGTCGAACGGCTGTGTGAGCAAAATCTTGGGTAGATACTATGAAACAGGCTCCATCAGACCCAGGGCGATCGGAGGAAGTAAACCACGCGTAGCGACTCCCGAGGTGGTCGGCAAAATTGCCCAGTACAAGAGGGAGTGTCCGTCAATCTTCGCGTGGGAAATCCGAGACAGGCTGCTGTCAGAGGGGGTCTGCACAAACGATAATATACCCAGTGTAAGTTCACTCAGAGAAGTTGCCATGAATTCATTAACAACATGTTATGAGTTAATGCGTAATGCGTTGCTTAAATGCATGCACTGATGACCTTGAACGTGAACATTCTCCAACATCCCCGGCCACTGCTGTAATCTCCTCTCCACCAGAGGACAATGCAATGCGATGTAATGCTCTGGCATGTAGGCCTGTGCAGAAATGGGGCCAATCGTTCCAAAAGCCAAGATGCCACATCGCGGATGCGCTCTTTAATTAATGTGCCGCATCTTTGGGTTCGTCTTTCAGGTGTCATCGATAAACAGAGTACTGCGCAACCTGGCTAGCGAAAAGCAACAGATGGGCGCAGATGGCATGTATGAAAAGCTGAGGATGCTGAACGGTCAGACCGGCACGTGGGGGACCCGGCCGGGCTGGTACCCCGGAACCTCAGTGCCAGGACAGCCCAATCAAGGTATGGCTGTTTTATTTTCCATAGAAGAAAGGGGCATTGCATTCGCCGATTGTTATTTTGCAACCTGAATGAATTCAATTCACATTTACATAGCGCTTTTCACAATATCAGCTTTAGAGAAAATGTATCTACATTACAATTTAGAGTGATATATCATAGGTGGCTGTGTCCAAGTAATGCATTCAGAAATGTACATATACAAATCACGCAATTAGCTAAGTATAATTTAAGGCAGAAACGATGAAGGAATTATGATTACAATATGTGGAAAATGTAGCATTGGTGCTTATTGATTCAGAGTAATTCATGATGAATTATTATTTAAAAAGGTAAAACAATTAGGCTATAATAATAAAGAATGTTGAGTTTTGAAGTAGCCTATTTAAGATGATAACGCTGTTGCACAGGGCTTAATTTACTGTTGTAATATTAATAATTAAATTACCTTGAATTATTAAATTATGTGCCATAATAATAATATAAACGGTAAGAATAATAATTCGAGTTGCAACCTTCATAGCTCATAATAAAGAAAGCGACATCGAAATAAACATGGAACCGTGTGTGGATTCCCTGTGCAAAATATGTTTCTGTCACACAGAAAAATGTGTTATGGGAACAGTTCTGTCGCTATGTAATAGCTCATTAGAGAACGTTTTGTTTCCCATTAAGGCGACATAAATACGCGTTTAGTTTGAGGAGACAGCTGTGGAAATGTTCCACCGGAGACACCCTGGACATGATATGGCAACGTTTGCCAATTAGAGTTGTCAGTGTTAAAGGCGCTACACAACGAAAGACAGACGTAAAAAGATACAAATAGAGAATTCAAGTCTGTATAGCCTAATATCGGCGTGTCAAATCTTTGACTGGTTGCAGCAACTTCCTCTTGTGGGGAAAAATATCAAATTTTATGCTTTGCCAAGGAGACTATCCTAAAGCTAGTTCAAATGTTACAGCCTATAATATTTAACACGTTTTATGAGTAAAATTAGACACATTTAGCCAGTACAAGATAGCCTACGCATATGGACTAACTTGATAGCCTATGCATATTAATACTGTTTACTATGTGACCTCGTATACCCAGAATGTTTTAGACGAAAACTTGGCATTTACTTAATTAATAAAGTGCTATTTTTTATTTTATGGATTAATTGCCAGCATTAGCCTATTAAGCATTATTTATGACAAGCTTAAACCCAATTCACCAGCGGCTAACGTTTAAAGCATAATAACAGGTATCATCTATCATGGGCTATTTTTGAGGCTAAATTGAGTCTACAAAGATAATGCTTTTTGTAAGTAGCTAAACTACTTATATATCTATCACCTCGTATAGCTGTCATAGACATTAGTCTGGGTGAGGTTTCTGACCGAGACAAATATGGTCGCAATCTGATGAATGTCACGCAACACTGAATAAAACCGCGGATTCATCTGGGCTGACAGGACGCTAAAAGAGACAACTCTGTCGCATTCAGAGGACTCATAGCAGCCCCTCCCTCCGCCATAGGACCGGGCTGCTAAAGCCGTCTAAAGGATTTGGACACTTTCCCTTTTCCAAGGGTCCTCGCATGTTTTGATCAAGGCCTCCACAGCTGAAAGATGCCGCAGTTGTTTTGCCACATTTTTGCTTGCCTTCCGCCTCACCGGTTACGACAACGCCCCAATAAGGAATGATTTTATTTCCCACCGCCTTTCTCAGAGAAAACAAATCCGAAATCTGGCGACAGTTGGTCAGGCTTTTGAGAACAGGCCACACATTCGGATTAGCTCTTGAAAAGTGTGGATGCTAAACACAAAGAGCTTTTAAAACTTTTTAGAACATAGAAACGCTTTGATAAATAAATTACCTTGAGAAGCAAAGGAAAGCTAGGCCTAATATGTAGCCTAATATTTCACACCATATGCCTGTCAGTAGATTGCGTAACCATGTTTAACTTACATCATACCATTAAAAAGTATTGCAAAATGTACTTATTTGTTATTGCTTTAGTCTGAGCTTCATACACCTATGGTTATATGTGTACATGCTATGAGCTTCATTTTAGGTTATTATTGTTACTCAGTTCATCACCTCTAGAGACAAATATCCAAATAATTTACTGATTATAGTCAAATCATCTACTTCCAAAAAATACTCATATGAAAGGTGAACTTAATTTCATAAAGTAGATTGAACACATTTTTTTTCTCAAATTGTTTGATCTGTCTTGTGTGACATTAAATAAGCTACAAATAAAAAAAAATATTATAAAGCGTTATTTTCTCAGTTGTTACTACCTGTTAAAACTATAGTCTAAAAATGGCTAATTTGCTCAATAAGACCCAAAAACCTAACCATAAGCTAACATTATTATAAATGTTTCTATATTTAAAATATCACTGCAATTTTTTTTAAGTACAACCAACTTGTATGTTTAAATCATTTCAACTTAAATGAGATTAAACTGACTTGAAAATGAGTTGAATCTTGTATAACTTATAAAAAAAGTGGAAAATTGCTTATTAACTTATTTTGATGAACAAATATATGTTGTCAACTTATTGATCTTATTGAGACTCTTTAAATATTATACATTCCAAATTATGAAGTTTGGCCCGTGGCCACGTGACTATTTAAACCCCCACCCGTGTAAAAGTCCACAGTCTGAAGTTTGATTTATAGTTGTCAACTGTGTAAAATATCAACAAGTTTCTTTAGACTTTTCAAGCTCCAAACTAAATATTTAGCCTCAAATGTATCTGGTGGGATTAATTAGGCACTGGTGTCCAACAACACAGCAGGTTAAAGCTTATCGACTCACAATTGGCACTCCTATCCCCCTTGTCTGTGACAAACAAGAGCCTTCGCATTTCGATGTCTCATTCACGGTGGCCTGGCGGTTTTCTCCCTGCGCCTATAAGAAGGTATAAATCCTAACCGAGGTTGAACGGGCCGGCCCTAGGGACAGTGATTAATGACAGTAGAGCATAAAGGTTAACACGCCGAGCTGAAAAGTCTGTTGACTGGAATCCTCGTGCTACAATGACTGCTCGAGAGAATCCTTTTGTCGCCTCGTCCAATTGTGTCCTCAAAATTCAACCCACGAAAGTTTGCCATCCGTCCTCACAGCGAGTATTTAAGAGTTACCCTTACTCTCCAGCATTGTGTGGCTGTGAAAGCATCCCTCTCCTATTCAAGTATTGGTGGTCACCTCAATAGCTCTGCAAACGCCCATATGGTGGCCGTAGCCTAATTGAAGAACTCTGGGATGAAAAGGGGGGAGAGGGTGTTTGGTTTTTTAAAACATTTGAAAAGGTTTCTGGGACATTTTATCGCATTTCTGTAAAGCCCTCGAGCTCGTCAGCCTTTGTGACTCGATGCTGAAAGATCTAAGCGAGCGTGCTCGAAATGTTTTCCCACAACATTGCGGAGGGCGATACAGTAGCCTACAAACGCTCCACTAATTTTGGCCCTACATAAATATGACATGTATATGCCTTATTAAAAGCATGGAGTCCAGAAAATGAGAATTGTGTTTTTACATAGAATTATCTTACATTTTATATTTCCTTTCCAGAGGGCTGCCAACAATCGGACGGAGGCGGTGAGAACACAAACTCAATAAGCTCCAATGGGGAGGACTCGGATGAAACACAAATGAGGCTTCAGCTAAAAAGAAAACTGCAAAGGAACCGCACATCTTTCACACAAGAACAAATAGAAGCACTTGAAAAAGGTAAACAGAGATTATTAATATTAAAGTATCCAGCGATGACCAAACAATAGAATCATACTTCTTGCTTTGTAAACTTTGCATGATATTTTAGCTATATTTTGACTTTTTTTTTAACGTTTCCACCAGAATTTGAGAGAACGCACTATCCTGACGTGTTTGCGCGAGAGAGACTTGCTGCGAAAATAGATTTACCAGAAGCAAGAATACAGGTGAGCGAAAACACTAGAATCTACAACGAGATGCTTTCTAATCATATTTCATTGCCCTTGTTTTAACATATTATCATAAAAGTTGTTGAAATATCACTTTTTGATGATATCACAGTTTTGTGCCTTTAAGTACACACACACACACACACACACACACACACACACACACACACACACACACACACACACACACACACACACACATGTTTGTTTTTGTGAAATGTAAGGACATTCCATAGGCGTAATGGTTTTTATACCGTACAAACCGTATTTTCTATCCCCTTACACTGCCCCTGCCCCTAAACCTAACCCTCACAGGAGACTGTGCAGTTCACTTTCTGTGAAAAAAACCTCATTCTGTGTGATTTATAAGCATTTTGAAAAGTGAGGACATGGGTAACGTCCTCATATTTCACCCTCTTTTTGTAATACCTATGTCATACCCATGTCATTATACACATTTGTGTCCTGATATTTCACGAAAACATGCCCACACACACACACACACACACACACACACACACACACACACACACACACACACACACACACACACACACACACACACACACACACACACACACACACACACACACACACACACACACACACACACACTCAAACCAAAAATTGTTCAGACACCAGGTATAATTTTTTTACTAGTGGGTGCAGGATACTAGAGTTCATTTATGTAAGTGAGGATAGCAAAATAAAGTAAACTGACATATTATACACAAAAATTCTTCATACAGTGGACTAGCAGTAAAATTTATACAAATTTGGGATAAAAATTATTCAGACACTTTGACCTGACCATGTTTTGCTTAAGTGTTTTTTCTTTAATTGCTAATGCAACCTTTTACACCACAGACTGAACAAAATGAAGCATTGCTTGTAATTTGCATTGCATTGCATTGTCTCCTGTACTCTGCAGAGGGAAACATGTTAAATTCAAAACCTTAAGTGTCCCACTTTATCTGTATTCATCCTTCTAGATACTAATTGTTCTATGTCGTTTTAAAAGTCTTTGAAAACTAGCTAACTCAAGCATGTGCTTCCAGGTGTGGTTCTCAAACAGAAGAGCAAAATGGAGGAGAGAAGAAAAGTTAAGAAATCAAAGACGACAAGCCAGCAACTCTTCGAGTCACATACCCATCAGTAGCAGCTTCAGCACTAGCGTTTATCAGCCAATCCCTCAGCCCACAACGCCAGGTACAGACTCTCAAATGTGCATATTGTTGGTGCACGAGGGCCTTGTGAAATCATACGAAAACTAAGGGTGTTTAGACTTCTTCTAAACTGTTTTTTTTTTTACTTTTTAAACAGTATCCTTCACATCAGGCTCCATGTTGGGAAGACCAGACACAGCCCTTACGAACACATACAGCGCCCTGCCACCAATGCCAAGCTTCACCATGGCCAACAACCTTCCTATGCAAGTATGTCAGTTTAGTGCTTCACAATGTCCTATATTGTTCTACACTGTTGTGCCTACCTCAATGTTTCAACGGATTAGTAATTTGATATTTCCACGTACTGTAAATCCTATGCAACTACAGCATACAGGTCTGTACGGCCTGTTTATATCAGATGTGAGTGTTGCTGACAGGTTTGACCTTCTTACCCCTTCCACAGCCCAGCCAGACCTCATCTTACTCCTGCATGTTGCCCACTAGTCCTTCAGTGAATGGGCGGAGCTATGACACATACACACCACCGCACATGCAGGCACATATGAACAGCCAATCAATGGCCGCCTCAGGCACAACCTCAACGGGTAAGTGTTTATTCTTCTACCAAAGCATCATTTAAATATTTTATTTGTATAATTATAAATATAATTTAATATGATAAATATCTGTAATTTTAAAAAGTATGTAAATGTATATAAAAAGTAAATTATGTATAATATTTAATATAATTTATGTTGAATTAAATAATTTTATATTTTTTATTGAAATGCATGTGATTTATAAAATGTATAATATATACACGAAATGCTTAAAATAGCGAAATACATGTGACACATGAGAAGCCTATTTTTGTATTAAATATTTTATTCTATTTCTATTCTATTTATTTTTTTATTTAATATTATATGATTTAATATTTTTATTACAATTTTTATACTTTTATTTTGTTGAGAAATGCTCTTAATTTACATAATATGACAATCCTACATTTTTCTCATGCTACAGGTCTAATCTCGCCTGGGGTGTCTGTACCGGTCCAAGTGCCAGGCAGTGAACCAGACATGTCCCAATACTGGCCCAGACTACAGTGAGAACAAGACGCACGAGAACAAAAAAGAAAACAGAGGAGAGGAAAAAAGAGAGGAGCTCCTTCATCTCCTGACTTGTCTCGGCTTCAAGGCAGGGCTGTTCAGCAGTATTTTACTACGGAAGGAAAAGAGGAGACTCTAAAGGACCTTTTTGTACTGGGATAGTGCCACTTCTCTATCGTTCTTTGGACACAAAGACTTGAAGAATAAAAGAGAACAGACTTCTGTAAAGTGCCCGGTATTATATCGTAAAATGGAAAAAAATCTCTGTTTTTCAGTTTCCAACTTAAGTCATTTTGATGTATTTGTACATGTAATGGCCAATTGTATGTTATGACAAAAAAAAAAAAAAGAAAAAAAATGTGAACAACCGTGGATGGACTGTCAAACTGAGTTGGTCTTGCATCGTTGAGCGGAAGAACATTTGTGCTGGCTTATTCATCATTCTTTTTTCATCATCAGCTGATATCAAGAACTTCTGCCCATTTCTGTTTCAAATGTGGACCTGTAGAAACAAACAATCTCTGTATCATTTCAAGACAAAAATAGCAACAGAGTTCAAAGGACGCCAATCCAGAATTTGTTTTCCAAAGCTTGCAGACAAAAGCAGGCTGTTGAACATGGTGACTGCTGAACTGGAGGAGGAAAATGTTTGGTAGCTTAAAACGGTAGATTGTGTCTTCAATGTAATTCAGTTTTGTTTATGTCAAAATATAAGTATTTGTCTTCCCTAGAAGTCTCGCAGAACAATTTCTATAATAAAATTAATTTCATTTTATAATTCTCTGAATATTCAATACATACATGCTTTTAACTGAAGGGTACTTCAGTTATTACACAGTTATTACACTTAAGCATGTTTTTTTTTTTTGTTGCCTCTTTTCAAGATAAAATCAACAATCAAAATTCCATTTATAAAATTTAAAAATTACTTAATAGGCCATTTCAGCTTATTTATCAAATACGTAATTGAAAATGTATAGGTTACACTTAACAATAAGGTCTCATTTGTAAACAGTAGTTAATGCATTAGCTAACATGAACTAACAATGAACAATATATTTTTAAAAACATTTATTCATCTTTGTTAACATTATTTTAATGGCCCTATTTTAATAGTCTGGGCTGTATGGCGTAGGTGCACTTAGGGTATGTCCGAATCCACTTTTGCTAGTTTAACAATGGAAAAAAACGGTCGGTGCGCCAGGCGTATGGTCCAAAGGGGTTGTTCCTAGTCTATTAATGAGTCATGTGGTGTGTTTTGGGCTTAACGTGAAATAAACCAATCAGAGTCTCATCTCCCATTCCCTTTAAAAGCCAGTTGTGCTTGGCGGAATTTGCGAGCGAAAAGACTGAATGCTTTTGCGAGCGGAAAGACTGAACGCTTCTCCAGAGAGGAATCTTTTATTTGTAATATTTAAAAATGTTTGTGTGCTGCTGCCCTGCGTCCCTGTGTGTGCAATAAGCAGAGTATGTGTGTTGTGCTCCTGCATATACGCGCATATTACTAACACTCTCTTTAAATAACACAAAAAATACTGCGCTATTGACTTTAGACCAGGTTTTTGTTGGTCAATGGCGTAGTTGTTTTCAGTTGCTTCAAAATAGCAACGCACCAACAATACGCCTGAACACACCTCGTTTTCAGACCAGCACGCCCATGGGCGAACAGATGGGTGCGATGGTTTGCTATTTAAACAAAGGGGCCTTGGACGTGAAAATGATAACTGCGCCGGGCAGAAACTAGAAATAAACACTTGTGTCGCGCATGCATCGCATTGCGCTAGGGGCCCTAGTTAGTAAATATCTAATGTAAAAGTTCATTGTTCATGTTAGTTCACAGTGCATTAAAAAAGTGTATTGGCAAATTAACATTAACTAAGATGAATAAATCCTGTAGAAGTGATGTTTATTGCAGGGTGAAACTAATTAAAACACTCCCGTTAAAGGGATAGTTCACCCAAAAATGAAAATTCTGTCATCAATTACTCACCCTCATGTTGTTCATGTCTTTTGATCAAATCTGAGAGATTTCTGCACTGTATTACGTAACTGACACTTTGACACAGTTCATAAAGAGATCGTAAAACTAAGGTCTTACGGGTTGGGAACAACATGAGGATGAGTAAATGATGACAGAATTTTCATTTTTGAGAGAACTAACCCAAAATAAAATATAAAGTTGAAGAACTTAAATTAAACAAAAATTAGAAATGCTGCATTGGTAATAAACTGAAATAAGCTGAAGTTGAAGTAAAATTAAAGATCATTTAAAATATTAATAAGACTATAACAAAACTAAAATAACACTGGTTCATGGTTTCAAATGTTAAATGAAACCCTATTGTAAAAGGGTTACCATTATATTTATACAGTATATATGTGATTCTTGTGACATTTTCCAGCCTTCTGTCTGTAAAATGATCTGCATGTTAATAATGTTTTGACATTTAAGTTGATCTTGTGACATTAAGGAATGAAAAGTAAAAAAGTAGGGTGCATAGTCAGAAAACTAATTCCCCTTATGAGTGCTATCGGCATGTATTCAAGAAACATTTCGGCAAATGCTACATTCAAAACAAGGGCAAAGAAGCAAACAAAAAGAACTCAAACAACTGTTTACTCTAAAGAAGAAATCAAAAACAATGCATTTATCTTACCAGTAAGTGTAAGGCATGATTGCAGGGGAAAATATGTAATTTTGCCCCCTCGGGAGACCCAGCAGGGAGGGAAATGTATAGAGAGGAATCCTAGCAGGAGAACGGTCAGGTACGTGTGACTGCGATTGGCCTGTTCGTCACGTACAGAAAATAAAATGAAAACTAGGCACAGTAACACAAACATCTCGACAAAATGATACAGTAGTCTGGAAAATGTATATAATTTGTGTATAACTGCCCTATGTAGGCTATAACTAAATTGAAATGACAATCATCTGGGTATGTTTACACGACAGCAGTGTACTAAAAAAAGAAAAGTTTTTCCTTTGGGGTTTATGCGTCGATTTATGTGTTTTTCCCCGTTCACACGGATCCACGAAAACAACTAAAAACAATGTATAATGCTGCCAGGCCAGTAGTTGGTGATGTCAGTTTGTAAAGAAACACTACTTGCCAATGAAAAAACTTGAAAAAGTTTCACATCAAAATGAATTGTAGGATATTTAGTTGCTCTGATATAATACGTTGTGAGAGTTTGAGGAGGAAAATTCAACAAGTCAAGTTGGATGCCATGTATTAATTAAAAATTGAGATGGTGGTCCAGTGGGTTAAACCATGGAACTGATACGCAGAAGGTTGCTGGTTCGATCCCAGCGGTCACCACCAGTGTGTCCTTGAGCAAGGTACTTTACTCCATGTTGCTCCAGGGGGATTGTCCCTGTAATAAGGGCACTGTAAGTTGCTTTGGATAAAAGCGTCTGCCAAATGCATAAATATAAAATCAAACACAATCCAGATAGTAATATGAGGAAAACGGCTTATGAATCATTCAGAATGATGTCTTTTTGAAAATGTTTTCTGTGAGGGTTGTGTTTAGGGGACAGAATATACAGTTTATACAGTATAAAATCTTAACGTCTATGGAAAGTCCCCATAAAACATGGAAACCCAATGGAAACCAGTGCCAAGCAACTTTTACAACCTAGAATATTCATTCAAAAACAAGTTTGCTGCACAAAAGCATGACATATCCTACTCTCTCTTTTTTAAAGCATACCAAAAGTTAATCGAAGCCATCCATGTATGAAAGTTGGTCAGAAACAGCCTTGTCGGGATATGTTTTCACACCACTAAGCACAATGCAAAAAAGACTTGTGATGGGATGCGTGTTCAGCCTGGAGCAATCACATTTAACCGACTTCGAAATGGAAACCCCAGATATGTCTGTTCCATGTACATGGCTGTGAGAATTTGAGTTGATTTGGTTGTATGTTTAGTCACAAGAGGACTTCAGAGGTGGAGGACACCTCTGATCGAAAGTGAGGCAAGACTTTACTCTCTCCAGCTGAGGAACAAACAACAGCGGACCTTTAATTTAGGTTCATCTGTAAAGGATTTCGGTGCACAGTCTTGAGAAAAGGCCAATAAAGGTTGGAGACGTAACTTAGTGGTTTGCGCGCACATGGCCATGAGCTGTGTTGCTCATATGGAAACACAAGTTCAAGTCTTGTGACATTTTCTGATCCCACTTTCCCTTCCTCTCCCCAGTGCTGTATCAATGAAGTGGCAAAAATCTCCAAAATAAAAGGTACTGTAAAAATACACTGAAATTATAAAATAAAACAAAATATTTTAAATAAAATAAAATACGGCCCATTATAACATTTCTAGCAGAGGCTGTCATGTTTAGATTTTTTATCTGTTGGTGTTTGCTAGAATCCATGATACCATGTATCTGAACAAGATGTCCAGGACCTCCAGCAAAAAAAATAGGCCCACAACATTAAAGATCCAGCGCTACATTTAACCGTGGATATGGGGTACTTTTTTTATCCCTTTTTGCACCAAACCCATCTGGTGGGTTTGCTGCCAAAAAGCTCTTTTTATAGTTTCATCTGACCACAGAACCAGGTCCCTTTTGAATTTCCAGTCATGTCTGACAATTGAATATGCTGGAGTTTGTTTTTGGATGAGCAAGAAGGATTTTTCTTGAATCCCTCCCAAACAACATGTGGTGATGTAGGGGTTGTTTGATTTTTATAGGCTTTCTGACCCCAAGACTCAACTCATCTCTGCGATTCTCCATCTGTGATCCTTGGAGAGTCTTTGGCAACTCAAATTCTCCTCCATGTCATGCATTAACACGATATAAACACACACATCCTCCTCCAGGCAGATTCATAACATCTTTAGTTGATTGGAACTTCTTAATTATTGCCCTAATGGTGGGAATGGGAATTTTAAATGCTTTAGCTATTTTCCTACAGCCACTTTCTATTTTGTGAAGCTCAAAAATCTTTTACTGCACATCATAACTATATTCTTTGGTTTTACTCATTGTGAAGGATGATTAAGGGAATTTGGCCTTTGTTTCCTCATATTTATCCTCCTGTGAAACAAGACATCATACAACATGAACACTAATTTGAGAAGTTTTTGGATATTTTATATACAAAAATTATACAATGTAATAAAACATTTAAAATAAAATGCATTAATAAAATGTATAAAAAGTATGAAACAATAAAATATAATGATATCATGATACATATTAATAAAATATATAAAATAATCTATATTAATCAAAACAAATTATTATTTTATTTTATAGTATATTTTATATACTAAAATTATATGTTATTATATTTACAATAAAATACATTAATACAAATATATAAAATAAAAAAATATATAAATACATTAATGAAAAAATTATATATTAAATAATAATACATATTGTTAAAATCAACAACAATAATCATAATAATAATACAAATAAAATTTAAATAACATGTTGCCACTAAATAAGAAAAATGCTGTAAGATTATTGCATAATACATCTGTAGTGAGGCAGACTGTTATTATAGGGTGTTTATGTGCTAATCGAGTGTGTCTGGCTGAGGTTTGCTCTAGTTTGAGGCACAGGCCTTGTTTGTATGAAGCGGTTAAAGAGGAGCAGAGGAAACCCAGGTGCTTCTAGCCCATGGCTGTGCTGCTCCCCCCCCGCCCCCATCTCAGCCCCAGCATTTACCAAATTCTGCCAAAGCCTGTTCGCTCAAATGCCAGGCTGTTTCTGACAAGTCTAGAGGCTAAAGCTGTGTCTCTGCTGAAAGAGAGAGAGGGAGGATGAGAAGTGAGGAGGCAAAAAGACCAATGAAAGGCTGGAAAGAGGGAGATATTTTGTCCCTTTTCCGCAGTCGAGGAGCATTTAAATATGACAGGACACAATTATGTTTCGCCTCGTTGTTGGCTGCAGATGTATGCACTCTGTTATAATTTTACTCGGAGCATCTCTCTGAAGGGTCTCTGCACAGCAGACCCCTACAATAGAGTTAATGCAGCTGTGTTTGAAATGATAAACACAAAGGAAACGAGGCGAAAAAACAAAGCCACAAAACAACAAACCAGAATCCAGGAGTAAAACCAACCAATGAACAAACTGTCCGTAAATCTTTACTGTAGTCTGCAAGACTACTGAGAATGCTTAAAAAATAAATAAAATAACTAAGTACAATTATGTTATATACACATTGTGTCTGTGTGTCTGTATATATATCAACCCGAGGGGGCTAATTTGTACAAATTTGTAACATTTTTGCTAAATCGTACGTATTTGATGAGTTGCCCAATTCATGACCTAACCTCAAACCTTGCCCCTAAACCTACCCGTCACTGGAGTTTAGACAAATCATACAAATTCATACGAGTGAGGTCATACAAATAAAAAAAAAAGTTAATTATATATATATATATATATATATATATATATATATATATATATATATATATATATATATATATATATATATATATATATATATATATATATATATACACACACTGTATATATTCCAATTTTTATTGGAATTATGTATTTACTATATAAATAATACATTTATTTAAAAATATATTAATATATGTATAAATTATAATATATGTAATTCTTTAAAAAACTTGTGCATCCAGAAAAACTTGTGCATCACTTTTTCCACATTTTTCTGTTACAGCCTTTTTTCAAATTGGATTAAATTCACTATTTTCTTCAAAATTCTAACAAATTCTACAAATAATACCCCATAAAGACAACGTGAAATAGGTTTGTTTGAAATCTTTACAAATGTAATAAAAATTTAAAACGGAAAAAAAAAATCACATGTATATAAGTATTCACAGCCTTTGCTCAATACTTTGTTGAAGCACCTTTGGCACCAATTACAGCCTTTTTGAGTATGATTCTACAAGTTTGGCGCACCTATTTTTGGGCAGTTTCTCCCATTGTTCTTCAGGTTGGATGGGGAGTGTCGGTGCACAGCCATTTTCAAATCTCTCCAGAGATGTTCAATCGGGTTCAAGTCTGGGCTCTATATGGGCCACTCAAGGACATTCACAGAGTTGTCCCGTAACTACTCCTTTGTTATCTTGGCTGTGTGCTTAGGGTCGTCGTCCTGTTGGAAGATTAACCTTCACACCAGTCAGTCAGGTTTTCATCAAGGATGTCTCTGTACATTGCTTCATTCATCTCGATCCTGACTAGTCTCCCAGTTCCTGCTGCTGAAAAACATCCCCACAGCATGATGCTGCCACCACAATGCTTCACTATAGGAATGGTATTGGCCAGGTGATGAGCGGTGCCTGGATTCCTCCAGACATGACGCTTGCCATTCAGGCCAAAGAGTTAAATCTTTGTTTCATCAGACCAGAGAATTTTGTTTCTCATGGTCTGAGAGACCTTCAGGTGCCTTTTGGTAAACTCCAGGCGGGCTGTCAATTGCCTTTTACTGAGGAGTGGCTTCCGTCTGGCCACTCTACCATACAGGCCTGATTGGTGGAGTGCTGCAGAGATGGTTGTTCTTCTGGAAGGTTCTCCTCTCTCCACAGAGAAACGCTGGAGCTCTGTCAGAGTGACCATCTGGTTCTTGGTCACCACCCTGACTAAGGCCCTTCTCACCCGATCGAGGAAGAGTCCTGGTGGTTCCAAACTTCTTCCATTTAAAGATGATGGAGGCCTCTGGGACGTTCAATGCTGCAGACATTTTTCTGTACCCTTCCCCAGATCTGTGCCTCTATACAATCCTGTCTCGGAGGTCTACAGACAATTCCTTGGACTTCATTGCTTGGTTTGTGCTTTGACATGCACTGTTAACTGGTGTGTGCCTTTCGAAATAATGTCCAATCAACTGAATTTACCACAGGTGGACTCCAATCAAGTTGTAGAAACATCTCAAGGATGATCAGTGGAAACAGGATGTACCTGAGCTCAATTTTGAATGTCATGGCAAAGGCTGTGAATACTTATGTACATGTGAATTCTTTTTGTTTTTTGTTTTCAAACAAACTTCTTTCCCGTTATCATTATAGGGTATTGTTTGTAAGATTTTGAGGAAAATAATGAATTTAATCCATTGTGGAATAAGCCTGTCACATAACAAAATGTGGAAAAAGTGAAGCGCTGTGAATACTTTGCGAATGCACTATAATAATGATACCCCACTTTATATAAAGCGTCTGGATTAGTACTATATCTGAATTATTCTTTGTGCATGCTTCAAAAAAGATAGATAATGAGAGAAAGAAGGAAATAAAAAAAGAAACTCGTTACACTGAACGAGTTTTATAATGATGGTTCCATAAAAATGCTATTAGTCTAGTGGGAGGCTATCCAATGAACGCCCTGTGCGTAAACCCACATAATGTTTTCCAGAAAGTGTAAAGAAGGGTTATCAGTCTGTCTGAGAGGGGAAAAGACAAGTGGCTGTTGGTACTTGAGCAATAATGCTTTAGTATTGCATTGTATGAGTGTGTGTATCCTTTGCCTGCCAGTGCTTTATACTGAAGCTTGTAATTTAGAGTAATAGCCACTTCACACGTCCTCAGAAGCCCCAAACCCCTCCTGTAGATGCCCACTTGCAGAGACAAGCTCTGCTGACCAAATACTGCTACTTATCGCTCTCTGAATGAACTAGCATAGCTAAGCTTTATTGAGAGGCTTCTCGGCCGACCACTTGTGTGTCAGCAGGTGAAGTGACACTTCAGCTCACCTAAAGTGGAGGAACAAGCTTAATTCATTCAAACACCCTCTCAGAAATCTACTGAGATGATGGAGTTTTCTTCCCCCAATATAAATGAGGGCCTAATTCAAAGTTCAAAATATTTGCATAAAAACTGTGCATTAAAATACTGTAAAATAAAAAAATGCATCTCTATGCAAACGGCAAAGCTAGAATACGGTTTTGTGTTTTAATTGCATGGAAAAGCTAGTGACCTTAAGCACTGACATCCTCTCTACTGATTTTATTATGTTGAAGAGCTGGAATTTTCAGAGAAAGGATTTCAGTAATGTTTTGTACCTATAAATGTGTTTAATCATATTACCTCTCCATTCACAAATCCTACAGTTGATTACAGTAGTGAAAGCTGAATGGCCCCGGCCAGGTTTTAACAGATAGTGGGATGAGCGTCAATGCTGTTACAGGCGGGACAGATGAGTGACAGCAGCTGGCAAAAAGAGCTGGAGAAACAACAGGCCAGACACACTGAGTATGAATGACACACACTCACATATGCACAGTTATTAAATCTCTCTCACACACACACACACACACACACACACTCACACACACGCACGCACGCACGCACGCACGCGCGCGGCTGGTGCTTTTCAAGAATGGAGGAGCACAGATGCAATATAATTTCGGTATCAGCAATCCTGCTGATAAAACTACTACTGAAAAATAAAATTACTTAAAATAATTGAAAAAACTAACATTTAATAATAATGTACTAAATAATATAAATAATATTTAGTAATGCCCTAGCTCAGAATTGTATATTTTTTATTAAATACATTAAAGACCAACTAAATGTGTATAATTAATATAATTAATATAATATTATATAATACATATAATATTATATTATATAATACATATAATTAATATAATATAATTAATATAACATTAATATAATATAATATATAATATAATTAATATAATATAATTAATATAATTAATATAATATATAATATAATTAATATAATATAATATAATATAATATAATATAATATAATATAATATAATATAATATAATATAATATAATATAATATAATTAATAATATAATATAATATAATATAATATAATATAATATAATTAATAATATAATATAATATAATATAATATAATATAATATAATATAATATAATATAATATAATATAATATAATATAATATAATATAATATAATATAATTAATATAATATAATTAATATAATATAATTAGTGCTGTCAAACGATTAATCGCGATTAATGACATCCAAAATAAAAGTACATAATATGTGACCCTGGACCACAAAACCAGTCATAAGGGTTAATTTTTTTTTTCAATTGAGATTTATACATCATATTAAATATGAAAGCTGAAAAAATAAGGACAATATTTGGCCAAGATACAACTATTTTAATATCTGGAATCTGAGGGTGACAAAATCGCCTTAAAAATTGTCCAAATGAAGTCCTTAGAAATGCATATTACTACTAGTAATACATTTTTTATACATTTATGGTAGGAAATTTACAAAATATCTTCATGTAACATGATCTTTACATAATATCCTAATGATTTTTGGCACAAAAGAAAAAAATCTATAATTTTGCCACAAATACCCTTGCGACTTATGATTGGTTTTGTGGTCCAGAGTCACATATATGTGTGTACTGTGTATAATTATTATGTATATTTAAATAGACACACATGCATGTATATTTTAAAGAATATACACTGATCAGGCATAACATTATGACAGGTGAAGTGAATAACACTGATTATCTTTTCATCACGGCACCTGTTAGTGGGTGGGATATATTAGGCAGCAAGTGAACATTTTGTCCTCAAAGTCAATGTGTAAGAAGCCATGTGTTCCCCAGGTAAGCGGCGCACATGCAACCGGCCATCCAAGTGATGTAAAAGAAAACGTGATTCATCAGACCAGGCCACCTTCTTCCATTGCTCCGTGGTTCAGTTCTGATGCTCATTGTTGGCACTTTTGGCGGTGGACAGGATTCAGCATGGGCACCCTGATTGGTCTGCAGCTATGCAGCCCCATAAGCAACAAACTGCGATGCACTGTGTATTCTGACCCTTTCTATCAGAACCAGCATTAACATCTTGAGAAATTTTAGCAACAGTAGCTCGTCTGTTTGATTGGACAACACGGCTCCAGCCTTCGCTCCCCACGTGCATCAATGAGCCTTGGCCGACCATGACCCTTTTGCCGGTTAAACACTGTTCCCTCCTTGGACCACTTTTGATACAACCCCAAATCAGAAAAAGTTGGGACAGTATGGAAAACGCAAATAAATAAAAAAAGAAGTGATTTCTAAATTTACTTTGACTTGTATTTCATTGCAGTCAATATGAACACAAAATATTTCATGTTTTGTCTGGTCAACTTCATGTAATGTGTAAATATGCATCCTTTCCTGTCATTCAGACCTGCAACACATTTCAAAAAAAGTTGGGACAGGAGCAATTTAGGGCTAGTAATGAGGTAAAATGGTTAAATAATGATGTGATTTGAAACAGGTGATGTCAACAGGTGATTGTAATTATGATTTGGTACAAAAGCAGCATCCAAGAAAGGTCTAATCCTTTAGGAGCAAAGATGGGCCGAGGATCGCCAGTTTGCCAACAATTACGTGAGAAAATTATTGAAATGTTTAAAAACAATGTTCCTCAAAGAAAGATAGGAAGAGATTTGGATATTTCACATTCAACAGTGCATAACATAATTAAAAGATTCAAGGAATCTGGAGGAATTTCAGTGCGTAAAGGACAAGGGCGCAAGCCTAAGCTGAACAACCGTGATCTCCGATCCCTCAGGTGGCACTGCATCAAGAATCGTCATTCATCTAGAAGCGATATCACCACATGGGCTCAGGACTACTATGGCAAACCTTTGTCAAGTACCACAATATGTAGTTACATCCACAAATGCCAGTTAAAACTGTACTGTGCCAAAAGGAAGCCCTATGTTAACAGTGTCCAGAAGCGCCGTCGACTTCTCTGGGCTCTGAGGCATCTGGGATGGACCATGTACTGTGGTCAGATGAATCAGTATTTCAGGTATTTTTTGGGAGGAATGGACACCGTGTGCTCCGGACCAAAGAAGAAAAGGATCATCCAGACTGTTACCAGCAACAAGTCCAAAAGCCAGGGTCTGTCATGGTATGGGGTTGTGTCAGTGCCCTTGGCAAAGGTAACTTGCACTTCTGTGAAGGCACCATTAATCCTGAAAAGTACATAGAGATTTTGGAGCATAATATGCTGCCTTCAAGAAGACCTCTTTTCCAGGGACGTCCATGCATATTTCAACAAAACAATGCAAAACCACATTCTGCACACATTACAAAGTCCTGGCTGCGGAGGAAGAGGGTACGGGTACTTGACTGGCCTGCCTGCAGTCCCGACCTGTCTCCAATAGAGAATGTGTGGCGCATTCTGAAGCGCAAAATGCGACAACGAAGACCCCGTACTGTTGCCCACCTTAAGACTTGTTTGCAGGAAGAATGGGACAAAATTACACCTGAAACACTTCATCACTTGTTGTCTTCAGTCCCTAAACGTCTTTTAAGTGTTGTGAAAAGGAATGGCAACATTACAAAGTGGTAAATGCTTTACTGTCCCAACTTTTTTTTAAATGTGTTGCAGGTCTGAATGACAGGAAAGGATGCATATTTACAAATGACATGAAGTTGACCAGACAAAACATGAAATATTTTGTGTTCATATTGTCTGCAATGAAATACAAGTCAAAGTAAATTTAGAAATCACTTCTTTTTTTGTTTTTTGCGTTTTCCATACTGTCCCAACTTTTTCTGATTTGGGGTTGTAGATACTGACCACTGCAGACCGGGAACACCCCACAAGAGCTGCAGTTTTGGAGATACGCTGTCATCTAGCCATCACAATTTGGCCCTTGTCAAACTCGCTCAAATCCTTACGCTTTTCCTTGCTTCTAAAACATCAACTTTGAGGACAAAATGTTCACTTGCTGCCTAATATATCCCACCCACTAACAGGTGCCATGATGAAGAGATAATCAGTGTTATTCACTTCACCATGTCAGGTCATAATGTTATGCCTGATCGGTGTATATATATATATACACACACAGTATATACATGCAAATATTTCTTAAATATATACATGTTTGTGTGTGTGTTTGTATTTAACTATACATAATAGTTATACACAGTACACACATATAATATGTAAACACAAACTTTTATTTTGAATGCGATTAATCGTGATTAATCATTTAACATATAATATATATATAGCCTATAATATAATATAATATAATATAATATAATATAATTAATATAATATAATATAATATAATATAATATAATATAATATAATATAATATAATATAATATAATATAATATAATATAATATAATATAATATAATATAAGCTGTTTCCATCACTACAGACACAAGTAAACACTCGCTCACAAGCTCAACTCAAATACAAATATACACACTCAGCAGATGGAAAGGGGGTCTAGTGTACACATCTCACCCTTGACTCCTCTTTTTGGAGCGTCTCAGGACACCCCAGTCAGTGAGACAGACAGAAAGCGGTGTCTTTCTGGACCAGAGCACAGTCCTCTGAGCCAGAGCCCGTCATGGGGATGGCAGCATGGCACTGCTTCTCTATTGTAACCAACCCCCCACCTGCAACTGTGGGACAGGGCAAAGACCCAACTCTCCTCTCAAATCACCCTCGCCACCCTAAACACTCACTCAGACCAGAAGAAGAAGAAAAAGCATGAATAAGCAGATCATGATAACAAAAAGCGCTATGCTAATAACTGCAACAGCAACGACCTGCGTTACTAGAGCCAAAACTTCAGGCACAAGTCTCACTAGAATGTAACTTTATCTTCACACTATTGGAGGCTCAGCAGTGCATTGCCCCGAACACGTGTTTTTGGTCTTGACATAAACAAATCCCTCAACTAAAACACTGCAGGAGTGTGAGGATTGCACGTTAGCGGGAGATCAGGAGGGAGTTCCACGCTAACAACTTTGTGCAGTTTAACAGTGTTTATATCATTAATGTGAGTGAATAATTTGTGACCCAAATACCATGATTTCCTCAAACAGAGATTAGCAAAACAGTCCTTACCATAAGAACAGCATCAAAGGAATTCCAAAGCTCTGGCCGGAGTCGCTAATGACAGAAGTATTAGGTGCTAAATCGTGTCATGTTTTTTTGTGCCTGGGACATTTTCCATGCAACAATCAAGCTATGTATGGGTGATTCTATAATTGCTAGTACATTTGGTGTCCAAAGCCATTCTTTTTTTTCAGCTTTTTTCAAATGGTTCTATTTTTAATTACTTTAATCATTTGTTAGGTTACTCATTGTCATGAATCACAAAATGTTACAGGCCAACAAATATAACAAGTGTTTTATATAGCTGAAAATCATGATTTCTTGTTGTCCAAATTAGGACAAATTCAATTTATGTATCATCGTGTAATCAAATATTTTATTTGACTTTTCTTTTGTAGCTAATATTACATTTATTTAATTCATAAAAGCCCTAAATAGCAATTTTCTACAACATTAAATTGTTAACTTTCTTGCGTCAATTCTGTTACCGCACTTTGCCTCTAAATTGGTGGAATTATCTCCCAAAAGATACAGGAAATGATGTCACTTTCCGTCACTAATCCGATCCGAAGCACTGAAAGGTATGTGTGCTCTCTCTGAGAAAATATTTTAGTTCTTACTTATTTTGTAAAACCTCAAAATTGCTACCACAATATCAAAAGGTAAACAGAATGTATCACTGATCACACAGTGGGTTGTTTTAAAGTCTTTTGATCATAATTTCATTAGTGCCATGCTAGCAAGTGGAGTTTGTGGCTAAAAAGTTTTAAAATATCAGTTCTGTTACCGTCAAACTCTGTTACCAATGTTATTTCTACACAATTAGTCTGTAACAGAGTTGACAAACAATGCTGTAAAGAAATTACTTTTCCGATAAACGTAAAAAAGGAAGTAACTCGTGTTAAGCACTGAATTATTGAAATTAAAAGTTTTAAATAAGATAATGGAAAGAATTTCTGTTAGTGAACAGTTTTTTGAAATGCAAAATGTATCTCCAATTATAAGAATCACTCGTATATGTATTTGTACATATTCCCTTTCTTTTATTGTACTAAAACAAGGGAAGGAAATGATCATATTGTGAACACAATTTACTTAAAACGAGGGAACGGACTAGTAAAACGCGCTGAATTGTTCATTCATGGCCATTTAAAAAAAAAAAAAGGCAGATATTTTCATATTTTCATGTTATGACTGATAACTGAAACAAAAACCCACTAATTAAAAACTAAAATCAATTGTTTTAAATGCTACAAGTGAATTTAACCACCACAACATTATAATGTACAGCATGAAAAATGGATATCCATTTTGAGATTTGCTAAAGATTACATTTAAGAGCGTTATTAAATGATTAGTGTTATTAACAACTAACTTTAACCCTTCTCCGGCCTTCGTTGGGAATTACACTTGCCACAGACCCCAGGCAACAAAATGTAATTTTGTAACAAAACTTTTGTTGTTTTTAGAACAAATGTAATTTTACTCTGTTTATAAATGTTTTTACTCAACATCTGTGCAGTTTTTGGAGTATTTATAATCATTTTTAAATTTATATAAATAAATTAAAAAAAAATTTTCACACAAAATCAGTTTTTTATGTAAAATTCACTTTATAAAAGACCCAAATTTCTAACTTTCATTCGTGGGGATAACATGGATAATTTGACATGGTTTAATGTCAATGGTTTAAATGTTGAAATATTAAGATTTTTGCTCATCTTTTGGAAAATACAGTTTTAAAATAAAAAAAAAATTATACTATTTTATATATAAATATTTGCTATGTGCTATTTGACTGACTGAAAGACATCTTTTCACAATTTTTTTTTCAGTTGGATTCATATCTAAATGTTATGAAATCACATTTATAACAATTAAAATGAATACATTTTGTCAAAGTTTAGCATTTTTTGGTACTGAAAAAAATCTTATTTTCAATTGTTACATTATGATTAGAATCTAACCTGAACAAGAGAAAAGTTGGAATATTTAGAGTTTATCATCTATTTCAAACATCTGATTTTCTTATAATTCTACAAAACTTTTAATCTACACTTCAGTTGCTAACTGTAACAGAACAAAAATTAACAGAAATTAAGTTATATTATGTATTGAGTAAAAAATACACAACAAGAACATCAAAATGCAATGAACTGAACAGCAATAACAAATGTATTCCTGTGTGTGTGTGTGTGTGTGTGTGTGTGTGTGTGTGTGTGTGAGCATGAAAATTTTGCATTGTGGATGTTTTATGCATTGTTGGAAGTGTGCCACTTCATTTCTTTATGCGTGTTCAGTGTTGTTTCTGTTTTTGATGATGAATTTTGTCCATTTTCTAAGCGGGGACGACCCTGAGTGTGACTTTTTTTGTCACACGAACATAAAAACAGATATCAATCCAATTATGTTTTTTATTTGTAAATCTAGAGAGTGTTGACCGCCGTACAAAGTCTCATGCCATTTGGACAAAGGGAAATTTTTATTTTTATTTGAGCAAACGTCCTTTGGGGTCAGAAAAGACCCAGAAGACCGGAGAAGGGTTAAGTGAGCATTAGATGATGCAAAAGTAACATAAAAGTAAAAATACTGGAAATAGGCTGTGGACACTTAAATATCAGCCAATAGCAGATATGACACTGATATATTATGTGCATTCCTGTCAATTAAAGGCAAAAAGTCAATAAATAAAGTTAGATTAAAAGTTAAATAAAGATTCATGTGCACTGTATTACTTATCTGCGACACCGGCTTAGTGTATACTCTTATTTGACTTAATTCATTTATTTGCTCACACCATAGTTAAGCCTTTTAAGTTGTACAGAAGAAACTCCTATGACACATCTGTGCGCCCTCTTGGATTTCCTTTGAAGGGGATGATTAAGCTTGTTTTTCAGCAATCCAAGCTCTGTGCCTGTCCTACCACCTCTGTCTGGCAAGTAATCTTGAACTGAAATTCAACCCTACTGTTAAAAACACAAAAATCTCTCGGCCTGCCCATAAGCCCTGGTCATCTAGAGTTACGCAGCATTGTTCCCCGGAACTTCTGAATGATTCTGCACACCTGACACAGGAACAGGACCAGAGCAGATGTTTTACTAGGGTGGAACAGTCTTCAAGACTACATTAAAACATCCTGACTGGTAAATTAATGTCTTCGGGTGCTATGGATCCTAAAGGTGAGAGGATAATTAAATCAAATAATATAATAGAAGAGGCAATGAATGTCATCTTAACCAAATCGGACATAGCAAAAAAAACACACACGGATCAGGAAGCCGAATAGACAAACGTATAACTCTATAAATATTTACCTGTATGCCAATCAGACCTTGTAAAGGGCACACTGCTTGCAACGGATGCTCTCTTCGTATTGCTCACATTTGAAAAACAGATTCCCTTCAGATTCTCCATGGATTGCCAGCATGAAAAGGTCATTTGTAATATATCAGGAACATATTCACCTGGAAGTAAAAAGACCTTTGGAATATGCTGAACTGAGCACAGTTACGGCCACATAGGTAGAGAAAGTTAGATAAAAGAGCATGCTATTTCCTGTCGAGACAGGTTATTAAACTGAGAATGGCTTAATCTATGTGTGTGGAATGTCTCATGTGAGAGCCTGTGGCGGCATTAGAAAATTACTGTGTACAATATTAAAATTTAGCGGTTTAATACATGTGTAATACTTGTATTGTAAGCGTTTTTACACTATATTTGTACATAGTAGTTAAAGACAACTAATTAAAGTGTGATCCAAAAGAAAGAACTAATTGTACTGTAGAAATTATGTATAATTCTGGCCAGTACAGATTATTAATAAGAATGCCATTCATTATTTCCATGTTATGGTCAAGAACTGAAAAATGGCTAATATTAAAATTCTATTCTGTCCACCAAACTTTTGTGTTAGGTATCACAGCACAGTATTCAAACATGGATGTTCATTTTGAGATTTGTGAAAGATTACATTAAATAAGAATACATATATAATAACTGAATACTAACGCAAACAGTGCATTTTAGATTTGTAGGTTTACTGAGAATATTTTCTAACATGATGCAATTCAAGTTTAAAATCATTTTGAGATCCCGTGCTTTGATAACAAAAACAACAACAAATTAATTGTGGTGGTGTAGCAGCTGCAATTCAGCACAATACAAAAGCCGGTTAAAGGTCATAATACTTTCCGAGACACTGTAAGTGTGTACACCTATGTGGATATTTGTGTACCATTATGAGAGTGTAATGTGTGTTTGGGTTTGGTGCTTGGAGCTGAATCAAGGGCATCATGGGCTACAACATACACAAGCCCGATGTGTGTGTGTGTGAGTGTGTGTTAAATATTTGAAGAGTGTGAGGCTTGGCCTTGGGGTGAGAGCAAGACACACTGCATGAGCAAAATACATGTAAGTGCTGCCTTCAGATTAAATACAAAGGCACTGCGAATGTTACAATGGGATGAACCATGACAACATATCTGAAGGCTATTTACATGCTTACCCTGTGCTCTATCTCTCTCTCTCTCTCACACACACTCACACACACACACACACACACACACACACACACACACACACACACACACACACACACACACACACACACACACACACACACACACACACACACACACACACACACACACACACACACACACACACACACACACACACACACACACACACACACACACACACACACACACACACACACACACACACACACAACCATATTCAAAATTATGAGAATTACATAGATCAAAATGCATATAATTGAGTTGCATGACAAGAAATAGCAAAATATCTAAATAAAACAGTAATATATGCATTTAAACACACACACACATACATATTTATACTGTGCAAAATGCATGTTAGTATTTTCACTTCAAAAAATGGTTAAGCCAATTATTTATATGTTGCTGTAGTATATCAGAAGGAATTTCAGTTTACATTTCCAAACATTCCTTTTGCCATTAATTGTAATAATCCAGTGAGATATAAATAAATAAAAATTTGGTGTGAAAATACTAACGTGTCTATATTTATTAGTGCTATCCAATCGATTAATCGTGATTAATCGCATCCCAAAAAAAATTTGTACTGTGTGTATTGTGTCTGTTTATAATATACCACACATACATGTATATATTTAAGATTTTTTTTATATTTAATATTATAAATTATATAAATATATACAGTATATACATGCAAATATTTCTTAAATATATACATGAATGAGTGTGTATTTATATATACATAATAACTATACACAGTACACACACACATATATATTATGTAAACACACTTTTTCCTTAAGTAGATGAAATTCAAAATGTCCTGATTAATCACAAATGATCAATAAACAATAACATGGTTTAGTAAAATAGAAATTCAACTCTCAGACATCACTTTACTGCTGAAAAGATGAGAAAGCCATCTAAACATTTAAACAGGTGTCGAGAAGGACCGGCATGCGATAATTCATGAATATTAATGAGCAAGCAGTTATGAAAATGAATATTCATAGGACAAATGCCATCTAATGTTCTTCAGTCACACTTTCTGTGCATGTTGACATAAAAAGCATATAGATGCTAATCTCTGTTAAAAACATGTGATATAGCATGTAGTAACTGCCACAGAAACAAGCTTTTAAATGACAGCGTTGTTAACGTCGGCACGAAAGCAACGCTCCTCATTTCACGTGCAGATCCAGCCTAAAGATGTAGGCTTGGGGTTAATTAGCCGTAAAACACAATGCTAATCTAGTCTTTATGAGGTCACTGTCGTGGTCCGATGACCTAAAGTTAGACAGGATCATGACAAGGATTTGTTCCACAAGGGTGATCTAGGCTTGTTTGTTTTAGTGATACATAATGTCTGTATGACAAAATATATCCCATGGGACTGTAAAAATGAAACTCAGAACTACAATATGTAAGAAAATGTTAAAGATGAATTTATGCATCACTTTCCTTCTCATCATGCAACATTTTGCACAGGTTTACGGTCACATTTCTGCTTTGACGAAATTCATGAGGCATACAAGCAAATTCTGAATAAAGGTGTCACTAGTAGTTGTTTGAAGGAATCAGAAAGAGGCTATTTCAAGCCAGAAACCACCACCACAAGTGGCATGCAACAACCTCACTCTCAGTTATTGCACAGAAACGCATTTCTGAGGGAAAAAAACAACACTTCTATTTGTATGATCCTCCTACATTTTGTCCGTGGTAAGAAGTGTATTATCTTGTGTTGACGACAGCGAGGAGATGCATTAGATGGATGTTTTATTTATTCTTGGCTTTTCAGAGCACAGGCTGGTTCTGGAAGTGACAGTTTCTACTAGCTAGACGATGCAAGGAGGCGACTGCGAGTCCTGTCAGAAACTAGATACCTCAAGCGTACGGTCTGTTGCCGTTTTACAGTTCACGTTTAGGTTATCGTGGGGCCAGTTGCAAAAACATATTCATGTTAAAGGGATAGTTCACCCAAAAATGACAATTTTGTCACCATTTACTCACCCTCACCCTCATCCAAAATCTGCAAATTGGCCAGACAGTTGACGGTAGCCATTTTCTTCCATAGTATGAAAAAAACATGGCACCAAAAATGGTTCTTCATAGTAATCATAGAGGAACCACTTTTGGTGCTATATAGCACCATAGTTAGCGGTGCTATATAGCACCTTAGTCAAAGAACCGCTGAAGAACCGCTGAAGAACCACTGAAGCACCAAAATTGGTGCTATATAGCACTTAAAAAGGTTCCCCTATGATTACGAGCCAAGAACCATTTTTGGTGCCATACAATCTAAAAAAAAAGGTTCTAAATGGCACCAAAAAGGGTTATTGGCTCATAATCATAGGGGAACCTTTTTACGTGCTATATAGCACCAATTTTGGTGCTTCAGTGGTTCTTCAGCGGTTCTTGAGAGGTTCTTCACCGGTTCTTTGACTAAGGTGCTATATAGCACTGCTACCATATACATAACATGTTAAGATATGGTGCTATATAGTACCAAAAGTGGTTCCTCTATGATTACGACGAAGAACCATTTTTGGTGCCATATAGAACCTTTTTTTTTTGGAGTGTATAGAACCTTTTTTTTTAAAGTGTAGGCTACTATGGAAGTCAATGGGACCCGTCAACTGTCTGGTTAACATTCTTTAAAATATCTTCTTTTGTGTTCAATAGAAGAAAGAAACTCATACAGGTTTGACACAACATGAGGGCGAGTAAGTCTGTCTAAAGTATTATCATGACCAACTAGCGGTTAGTCAAGACGCAATCAGTCTTACATTTTAGTATCAAATTAGACCAATCTCCGTTTTTATGTAACTGACTTAAAGAGGTCTTATTATGTCCCTTTTTACAATATGCAAAATAAGTCTCTGATGTCCCCAGAGTATGTGAAGTTTTAGCTCAAAATACCACACATATCATTTTTATAGCATTTTGTTTACGTCCCTTTAAATGCGAATGAGTTGCTGCATGCTTCTTGCTAGATAGAACAGGTGTAGTTTAGTTTAATTACGGTTATAACTTATCTTGTCATCTTGCTTTTATGACATGTTATTGCATTTGTGTTACGTACTGTATTGCAATAAATATGAAAAGACGGATGCGTAAAAGAGAAGCTAACATACAGAGATCGCGTAGGATGGTGTTGTCACCAGAGTCTATTGTTCAATAACTTTAACCAGTTGAAGCCAAACAATGGCCTTCTGGGTAATATATTCACACTGTCACCTCACCAGACAAAAACAATACTTAACATTTCGTGTGCATGATACTGCCTGATTTTTTTTTACAACACAACTCTTTATGGAAGTATGATAGCTGATATTGCTAAAGCGTTATTATAAATAATTTAAGGGAAAAGAGCATTCCTTTTTGGCATAACCTAGACTATTTCTGCAAATTTAAACCAATACATTCCTGCAGGGATTGGGGACTAGACATTAAAGTGATTGTGAAATGTCCAAACCCTCCAGCACATGCAAACACATTTACAGTGTCCCTTTTTGAATGCCATTTGTTGGGCTCAAATGGCAACCTTACTGGCAAGCCAGACTTCATTCATGAGATTCTGCATAAGGAATCAATGGTGTTTAACGCCTCAATGCTTAGTTTTCTCAATGGCAAAACCAATAAACATTATTTTTGCTGTTGGTTTGTGGCTCTGAAATGATAACATACATCTTCAAGTATAAACGTGCCAAATGTGTCACTGAAGCCTCATCAAAATTTCCCCAGATTTTCACTCAAGATGATACATTGTTTGCGTTTTCAGAGCAATTTAAAGGTAATGCTATTTTTTTCACTAAATAGTTTATCGTATTTTAGCCTAATATCTACCAAATGTTACACTACCATTCAAACATTCACTACCGTTTTTTTTGTTTTAATATATTTTAAAATGTAATTTTTTCCTCTGATGGCAAAGCTCAATTTCCAGCATCATTACTCCAGTCTTCAGTGTCATATGATCCTTCAGAAATCATTCTAATATGCAAAAATATTGTGAACCAATGTTTGGTGCGGGATGAGTAAAAGTGTTGCAAAGTATTTTGAGAAATGGATGCGTGAGCATCAAAAACTCAGTGGAATGCTGTTATTCCACTTCAGCAATCTTTGATTCGTAATCCAACCCCAAGCAGCGCTCCTTCACCCTTTCTCTCTCTCTCTCTCTCTCTCTCTCTCTCTCTCTCTCTCTCTCTCTCTCTCTCTCTCTCTGTTTTTGTATCTCTCAACACCCTTTCACAAAGGCCTCGGCCATTAGCGTTCCAGCTTGCTGTTTTCAGTAAACCTTTCCTTTACTGCAACATCATACACCAAAGCCCAAAACCACTCTTTACAATGAATGTCATAAGCACATTTCCCAGTCGTGAATAACAGTTTTCTTTGCTGGGAAACTGTTTCTGAATCTAATAATTATCCTCTTCATCCTCCTAATTCAGACTTTAGTGTTTGGCTGAGAAACGGGCCGGCTGCCAGCTCAAAGCAGAGTCTGAGTTGTCAGGTGGATTACAGTCATATGAATCGCTCCGCAGGAGGCCGAGCAGCCTGCAATTACAGCGTGGCGGCGCCTTTGATTTAAAGGAAACTTTCAGAAACTGACTAAAATGTTGAATAATAAGCCATTAGAGATTCCGAAGGCTGGAGCCCGAAAAGAAACCCTCCCTTCCCTTGAAGTTTCCTCCTTTTCCTTCACATAAACACACACACACACACACACAAAGTTGCCTGACGTCACTAAACGCAGAACAGCGTCTGCGCTAGTTAGTCAAGCACCTGGGACTAGCCGCTTTCACTCATAGTCAAAAGTTTCGTAAAAATCTTTACGGCGCGATTAAGAGCGGTAATCGCTTTCTGCTCCAAAAATATCAGTTTATTCCATTGTACTAAAAGCCCTGAATGGGATCCTTTCAAAAGAACGTGAATCTTTTATATGACGGCCCTTGGATTTTTAAATGAAAATGAGGGGTCAACTTCTCTCATTTTCCAAAGGACTGAAAGGAAGGGACCAAGCAGACTTGAAGGCTACAGCAGAAGGTGATGAGATAAAAAGAGACACAGCCAGCGCCGCCCCGGCTCACATCAATGCCGCATTGTGAGCCCCGCCAGAGACAAACGAGCACCGGCCACAATCGGAGCGGGGCCGTAATTAAATTTCACACAATATGAGGCAGCAAATGACATGTAAATTATAAATGGCTGATTCCTTGCTTTCCATGACAGTGTTAAATAAGGGAGGTGTAAGTGAAATCATTAGATTATGCCATACAGGGATGGGAGGGAGGGGGCTTTCAAAAGGTTGCTGTCTTGGAGGGCCGGCAGCCAGCCCTGGCACAAATGATGCACTCGGAGACTATTTCAAACAGCGGCGGGGACAATGCCGAACCAGCCCTTGATTGTGTTTGTCCACCTAGGTATAAAACAGACATTATGGGCATTTTGTCCCGCTCACCGAGATGCTGGGGCAGGCTAAAAAAGAGAAGTGAGATAAGTGGATGTACTTCACTGGCTCCTTGTATCTCCCACCAATTACCCTCTAAATACATAGACACAGCCCACTAGCGTCAACAATGAAATATAGCTCGAAAAGAGAAAAGAGGGCCATTTCAAAAGCCTCGTCGCATGCATGGTGGAGTATCGTGGGGTAATTGCGGAGGGACAGATGAGGGACCGCTTCTTTTCATGGAGGGAGAGAGAAAGACACACAAATACAAACAAGAAGGGGTAATCTCACTTCAAGAGACTTGAAAAACTTTGAAACAAAAAGCCCTTTGAAAGCTGAATTTCAGAGAAAGAGAGAGCGAGAGAACTTGCGTATATGTTCAGTTGGTGACAAAATGTAGGAGGAAAAAACGGAATGTTGTCAGGATGCAATCAAAAACAAACAACAACAAAAAGATGCAAAATGAAACAAATCAAAATATAAAACATAAGGGTCATTATTGGCTTCCGAAAGTTTTGTGAACTAAAGGTAATTAAAAAAGTAATGTGTGGCCACTGTGGGCTATCACATACATGTCCAGCCTTCTTAATTAGGGCAAATCCCCTTTTAGCCAGTACTAGAGAGAGAATAGGCGGCCCTAGAGTGTTTGTGAAGAAACTCATTAAAAATGTGGAATGCTGGGGAGAGAGATGGAAAGAGAGAGAGAGAACGCTACGGCTTTCTGCTTGAGTAGCCACAAGTGGCCTCTAGGATAAATGTTCCCCTCTCGTCTCAAGTAGTTGTCTTGAACCAAGTGCCGAGAGGAGAAAAGAGCCACAACTTGTTAGTCAACAAGTTAGCTTAGAGGGGCCAGAGAGGGATTTGGAAGAGCAAAAGGAAGGTTGTGCCACATCCACACACACACACACACACACACACACACACACACACACACACACACACGCAGAAAAAAGTAATGAGAGACTGCAACACCCGCAACTAAACGAATGAGATCATATGAACTGCAGTGAGTAGCATCAAGAGGAACATGGTCATCGAAAGTGTGATTTTAATATATGAGGAAATACATCAATGTAAGCAACATTACACTACTGCTATCTATCATCGTTCTCTCTATCTATCTCTCTTATCGTTCTATCTCTCTTATCGTTCTATCTCTCTTATCGTTCTCTCTCTCCTATCTATCTATCTATCTATCTATCTATCTATCTATCTATCTATCTATCTATCTATCTATCTATCTATCTATCTATCTATCTATCTATCTATCTATCTATCTATCTATCTATCTATCTATCTATCTATCTATCTATCTATCTATCTATCTATCGTTCTATCGTTCTATCGTTCTATCTATCGTTCTGTCAGTCATTCTATCGTTCTGTCTGTCTGTCTGTCTGTCTGTCTGTCTATCTTTCTGTCTGTCTGTCTGTCTGTCTGTCTGTCTGTCTGTCTGTCTGTCTGTCTGTCTGTCTGTCTGTCTGTCTGTCTGTCTGTCTGTCTGTCTATCTATCTATCTATCTATCTATCTATCTATCTATCTATCTATCCATCCATCCGTCCGTCCGTCCGTCCGTCCGTCCGTCCGTCCATCCATCCATCTATCTGTCTGTCGTTCAATCTATAAGTCTGTCTGTCGTTCGATTTATCATTCTATTGTTAAATTTATTTATCATTCTGTCGTTCATCTATCTATCTATCTATCTATCTATCTATCTATCTATCTATCTATCTATCTATCTATCTATCTATCTATCTATCTATCTATCTATCTATCTATCTATCCATCCATCCGTCCGTCCGTCCGTCCGTCCGTCCGTCCGTCCGTCCGTCCGTCCGTCCGTCCGTCCGTCCATCTATCTGTCTGTCGTTCAATCTATAAGTCTGTCTGTCGTTCGATTTATCATTCTATTGTTAAATTTATTTATCATTCTGTCGTTCATCTATCTATCTATCTATCTATCTATCTATCTATCTATCTATCTATCTATCTATCTATCTATCTATCTATCTATCTATCTATCTATCTATCTATCTATCTATCTATCTATCTATCTATCTATCTATCTATCTATCTATCTATCTATCTATCTATCTATCTATCTATCTATCTATCTGTCCGTCCGTCCGTCCGTCAGGATCTGGAAATTACATTTGTGTTATAAAAAAGTTGTTGCAATGTGAAAAATATCAAATATCAGAAAAAAATCTCACACAGACATTAATACAGCTTTAAAAAAAATAAATAAGGCCACATATACATAGTGAAGGAAAGAGGATGCCTCTGGCTTTCACCCTGTCAGCTCCAGAAGGCTTAGAGGCAGGCCCCAGCCCAGATTAACCCTGATCGGGGCGTCCGCCCTGGGGCTTTCCTTCTCCAGCTCAGGCCCAGGGTTCAGCCAGGGAGTCAACACCACCTCCCCACTCTCTGTCCTAAACACGTGCACCGCAGCTCAACTAAACAAAGCCTGAGACAGCCAACATCTATTAACTTAGCCAAATAATCCTGATCCAGATCTGGCTAAAACAGACACCGGTCCCCAATAGCCATTTTTTGCTAGTTGTGTTTAACATTTACTTTATGATACACACCCCACAATTAAAAATGGAAATGAAATTGACAGCCATGTCAATATTTCTTTTTTCTGTCAATGAATGTTTGTGTGTGTGCACGTATACAATGCATAAAGACACAATAAAACATCAGAAGCTCTGTTGCGAGCTTCCCAAAGAGGAGAAAATTAATTATTTCAAATACATGTGGACCTTTCATGAGCACAGGCATGATTTGCATTGAGAAATATTCAGCAGAAGTAATTGGTGCACACTGAATGAACTCAATTTTCATTCCAAATTTCCTTGGAGTCCCAAGGCACTACTGCATGGGATGCGAGCGCCAATACAAACAAAAGTAATGTCAAAAGGGAACGCAGGAATCGAGGAACAAAAGGGAGAGCAAAATTGTTTTAGCATCGTAAATGAACGATGAAAGCTTCATTCAGGCGGCGGGCTGAACAAAAAAAAAACAGATATCACATGGAACGTTGACAGTTGATGTCTTCATATAAATGTAAGAATTTACATTCTAATTAAAAAGAATTTACATCTTAATCAACGCAGGCTTAATTGTTCAGCTAGTGTTTTCCAGTAATGAAAAACAACATTGTTCTGCCAGAAAAGGAATGAATACTATATTACCATAGCATATTTTGATGCTTTATATTCTAGACGAGCTGCATAAAAGTAGTATTTTTACAATACGAAGGAGAAAAACGTTTAAAATTAAATGTATCCCTCTTATCTTCTATACATAAAATACAGAATTACACTAGCCCACATCTTTAAAACTAAAGTCAATACCATATACTTGTTACAGTCAGTGAGTTGCACGCAACTACCAAGAATTTTGTGAAACTTCATGCTGGTTATCCAAAGTCACCGCTGAACCCTTTGGCATCTTCGTGTGGGGGCAGCTGGGGCTGATGGGGGTGGTTAGGAGGTAGATTTTACAGCACAGCCCCACACTGAAGCCTCCAGACCTCAAAGAGGTTTAGCGAGTTTGCTAACAGTCATGTTACATCCCACATCTTCTCGTTTTTGGAACAGAACACAGTCTTTATGCATTTCGTTTCTTGTTTCTGCCATGGAATATAAGGTTATTGCAACTTTTTGCCTCACAATTTTGACCTTTTTTCTGTGACATTATCTCTCACAATTCAGATTTTATAACTCGCAGTTGTGAGTTTATATCTCACAATTCTGAGGGGGAAAAAGAGAATTATTAAAAGAGAGTTATAAACACGGAATTGTAAGAAATACAATTGTGAGAAATAAAACCAAACTTGAAATTCAGATATTTTTGTCATCGCAATTGCAAGTTTTATTTTTTTACTTTATAACTCTCTACATGTAATTACCTTTTTCATTTTTTATTTTGTGGCAAAAACAAGCTTCCAGTGCCTTAAACCTCTAAATGGTGCATTCAAGTCTTTTTGGAAAGTTCGTATTGACGATTTGGAAAGTCTTAATTACGATATCAGGTGTGTTCAAATTACTAATGTTATTAATAACTAATGTTCTACAATTTCTTTAATACATTTCTTTTATATGTTTTTATTTAATGTATCAAGGAGCTAAACCCTAATGCTCAAAACAATTAATTGTTTTGAGTCGGGTAAACTTAAATTAAACAAATTAGTTCAATCAAATTAACTTTTATGAGTATTTAGAACTTTCTTTTTCTTTTGAGTTCACCAAACGGACAGATTCTAAGTAATTGTTTCATTGTTTTGAGTTTTAGGAACTTGTTTCTTTTCATTCAGACAAACTTAAATTTAACTGAAACTGGGCTGGGATTTCTATTTCCCAGCATGCTTTGCCATGACACTCAAAAGGGAGAGTAAAGCCCAAAGTATAATAATAAGGGACCCACTTTATATTAGGTGGCCTTAACTACTATGTACTAACATTATAATTAATAATTTGATACAATGCACTTATTGTGTACATACATTACATTGTACTTACATTTAAAAAAATACCTGCATGTAATTACATCTGTAATTAATTTCTGTAGTTACATTTGTAATTACACAGTTGACACTTCCCTTACACCCAACCCTACCCTTAAACTTACCCATACCACCACACCTGTCCCTAACTCTACCCGTATCCCACCTCAATATCAGCAAAGGTGTTTTGCAATACAATTTGAACACAGTAAGTACATTGTACTTATTTTTTGATGTAAGTACATAGAAGTTAAGGCCACCTAATATAAAGTAGGACCAATAAGGGTCCTTCATTTGTTACATTTATATAGCCCTTTTTTTTAGGCACTTAAAGTGCTTTATATATAGAAGGGGGGAATCTCCTCAACCACCACCAATGTGCAGCATCCACCTGGATGATGCGACGGCAGTCCGCAATTTTTGAGGCTACAAGGACGGTTCGCGTCCAACAGCCCATGCGCAAGAAAGGCAGCCCAATTTTTGAGACCACGCAGATGGTGCACGTACAACAGCGCATGCGCCAGAAAGTCAGAAGTGTCACAACAATTGTACTGCGCATGTGTCGAACTCGGCCATCCGTGCTCATCTGCGGTTGAGTATACTTTGAAAGCTGTGCGGACACGGCTGCGTGCCAGACGCGTCCAGGTGAGGAAATTTAAGTATATCCTTTAATAATAACATTATGCATTATATGATACTTTTGTTCAAGATTATTTTGGGGGGTTACCATCATGGTGAGGTATATATGTTAAATGTTTGAAATTGCTGTACTCATTCAGCAATTGCTATGTTATGTAAATGTTATCAAAACCTTGTGTTACCAATTAGAATTTGCTGAATTTGCCAGTTATAGATAGCTAGATTGCCACTACTAAAAATATTTAAACTGAGATTATATGATAATTTAAGTTAAAGAAGTTAAATGTATGAATTAATGTACAAAACATTTTCAAGTAAAGAGCAATTCAAATAGCCTAGAAATCTAGACGTACCCTAGCGGCAGCAAATGTAATTTGCAGCCAGGGTCGTCTAGCAACTCTCCGTCGGCTTGCGAGCTAGAAAAACCAAACTCTGGTAAGGCCAATCGCATCGTGTATAGAGGCGGGCTTAACATAATGACGGCAGAGTTGCGGCGGTTCTATGTGAATTCCCTGCTACTTGAAAACAAAGAGGATGGCTGCTGCTGACGAACAGCAGTCTTTCCAATCGGCTGTGGCCGCGACTCTGGAAGACTTGGAGTTAAGCTTTTCTTTGAGAAAAGAACAAAGAACGGCACTGAAGTCATTCTTAAAAAAGGAAGATGTGTTCGGAGTTTTGCCGACCGGATACGGCAAAAGTTTAATCTAATCAACTAGCTCCACTTCACCTTCTTCGTTGCTCTGGTTGGTTGTAGCGCTATCCTATTGCGTGCAGAAGGAATTTGAAAGACAACCGTTTATCCCGCCCCTCGGATAGAGCCCTACCAATGGTGCGTTCCCAGACCCAACATCTTGATGTTGACTTAAACTTTGAATTTCTTCTTATCTCAATAAGAATCTTATTCGGGTTAACATTGTGTTCTAAATTGTTGTACTCATTTAGCAATTGCTGTGCTATGCTAATGCTATCAAAGTATTGTGCTACCAATTAGCAAGTTATCATTAACAGAATTTGCCATTTAAAGCTAGCCAAGTTTCCACTACTAAAAATATTTAAGTTGAAATTACATGAAAAATGTATGTAATTGATTACCTTAAAATTTGCCAACTAATTCGGTTTTACAGTGTAATTGTACAAGCGACTTAGCAAATTTTTACTATAAATGAAAGAAAAAAAAATCATACATTTTACATCGTCAACTACTAATGCTGCATCCATAGCATCAGTCATGCTTTCTCAGTGAAACGGCCCCAACTCTCTAAAACTTAAAAAAAAAAAAATTCTCATAGAAAATCCAGATTTTTTTTCTACTTGTAATTACAACATTGTGGTGCGGTTTGTGTGTCGTAAACACAATCATTCTTCCATGACTCGGATGTGCTATAAGTGATTGTGCTTTATGCCACCTTCAAGTACACCTGGGAAACCCATACCTCCGAGTCGGGTGCAAGTTTCACAATAACAATACATTTATATTTAATTTAAAGACTGTCATTAAATGAAAACAAATAGCCAAGGGATTTTTTTCTCCCTAGCCTATGCTAATCTCTGAGTATGCTAATAAAATAAACAGTATGAGACAGCAGAGTCCTTATCAGCCCTATAAGAAACCTCTGATAAAGACGGCTAGCAGCTTCCTCTAAACTAAAGTAATGTTCGGCCAGTCTCAAGACACTAAATCAGTTTAATCAGCTTTTACACTTTCCAACCATTTACACATCCAACTTAAAAACGTCGCCCTGCGCTCATTAGCCAACACAAAAGACTAGCGACTAAATGAGGCATGATTCATGAAACGGATACCTTTAATCATCACTCCTAGCCCCCGAAAGGTCGTTTAGTATATTATATCTAAGTGTGCAGCTTATTCCTGCTTCATTACTGATAATTAAGACCTGTCATATTTTCTTGCACAATGTGTCGGCTAAGAGCCTTGGCATCTGCCAAATAGGCATCAATTTTCAAAGCTGTGGAATGAAAGGTAAGGCGAGACGTTATTAAAAGTAGTACTTGGGTTGATTTGGTTAGCATTTCTGTTCAATATCACGATTTCACAGGAAAAAGCTTAAACAGATTAGATAAGACATGTTATTTTGATATCCGTTAGCTCTTAGCAAAAGTGATGGGTTCTGTGAACAGGGAATGCTTGCTCGCAAGAAGTCTCTTGTAGCACCATCTCCTCAGATAGTTATCACATGAATAGCCTAACAGACTGAATTACGGGCAGAGACTTGGGAGCTGTGGAAATGTGGCAAAGAGATGCTAAAAGGGACACAGTGGCTTTTGCATTAGCATCTGTTGTGGCTCGACTGGCATAAGAGAAAAGTGTCAGAGGTGCCATTGGGGGCGAGTAAAGAACTTGGCAAGAGGTAAAAAGGAAATTTACTCAGCAGAAAATGACACAAAATGAATTAATGTGGTGCGTGAGTGTTTCTAATACAACGGCTGAAGGAGTGACAGCAAATTTCACATAATTATTTATCTCTTCTAAATTCTGTAATCAATTACTCTATATTTTGTCCCTCTTTTGGAAAGTCGAGAAAAAGCGATCATGGATTTTTTTCTTTTGCTATTGAAGCAAACGGAAATACAAAAATTATAGTTGCTGTCGTCTCCCGTTCACCACTATGGACGTTTACCCCAAATACGAGAACTTCCGCTTCTGAGAACCCCAGAAATGTGAAAAGGGTCCACGGAAAACAAAAAGGTACACACATTTCAGCAGGGGCAAAGTGATACTGAAAACTAATTTCTCTTGACACAGTGAAAATAGACAGGATTCTTCCAGCATTTCTTTGCTTTTTCTGTATGTTCTGAAAATGGTTCAAGGCTACGGCTTCATGAGAATAAAAAAACACCCCCCAAAGGCCTTAAGTTTGCTCAGTTGAAATGATCTGCTTTGACAAATTTAACGGCTCTTTTTTCTCCCTCTCCAAATGCACTTGTCACTCAGTATTAGCCGTCCTCATTAATGACAATGGGAAAGTTTATCTTAGCCACACATTTAAAATCATCCTCAGCTTACAATGGGGCTCAAAAATCTTCCACAAAATAGAAGGCGGACCTACTTACACAGACACCCTTTTTTTGAAGTAGTGTTACTCTTTATGCCTGGCTGTGAACAATCTTTCAACAACAATAAGGAACATTCTTCGGTGATCAATACTTATTATCTGTGCTCTGGTACATCTCTATACAAACTCTCTGAAAGGCTACCTGTGGGGTTTGGACCTGATGGTCACTGCTTGATCCGCCACTAGAGACGCACAAAAAAAAGCTCATTTTAAAGTCATCATTGTAGGCTTTTGTGTAAACGTAGAGGGAAATTGTAATAGTATTTTGTTACAAATACACACACATATATATATATATATATATATATATATTAAAAACTACAAGCAAACTACAGATACAGGTTTTATATAACTATGCAAAAAATAATACATAGAAAAACAAAAGGTTCACAGGTGGAAAAAAAAACATACATTGACTATGACAATCAGTTATTAATATTTCATTGGTTATCTCTTGTTTTTGCGTGTGTTCATAATTTCTTTGTATGACAGCCTGGCCAAAAATTATATTCGCACAATTTGGCATGTTTCATTGCAAAATAAAAATAAAAAAGACTACAAGCACAACTACACAATATGCTTACAAAATCTTTAACACATTTTTTTATAATATTTATTTATAAATTTGAATATAATGTATAATGTATATATGTATATACACACACACACACACACACACACACACACACACACACACACACACACACACACACACACACACACACACACACACACACACACACACACACACACACACACACACACACACACACACACACACACACACACATAATGTATGTATGTGTGTATATATATAT
The DNA here is from genome assembly GCF_949357685.1 of Gobio gobio. Lineage (NCBI taxonomy): Eukaryota > Metazoa > Chordata > Actinopteri > Cypriniformes > Gobionidae > Gobio > Gobio gobio. The sequence goes on along the minus strand of NC_137121.1, from coordinate 16,273,233 downwards.
ATATATATATATATATACACACACACATAATGTATGTATGTGTGTATATATATATATATATATATATATATATATATATATATATATATATATATATATATATATATATATATATATAAATTAGTATAGAGTTCTGATTTAGAAAATATATTGGAATATATAAATGTAAATACTGAATATATATTAATATCAATGAATATATAAAAGTAAATCAATGAATATTTTTGGATTTCATATAATTGAAAATTGAATGGCCAGATTGACCCTTCATGAACTACTTTCAAAATCTAAGACTTGAAATATGTATGGCATAATGTATAGTATAGTATAGCAGAAAGAAAGAAAAAATAGCCACCCTATTAAAAAAAAGATACTATCTATTTTTGAATAAAATACACAGCAGTCCTCTTATCTCCTGTTGTGAAGAGTGATATGGTGTTAAACCTGATGTAGACACACCGTCATTAGTTCCACACAATTCCCCATGGGTTTAAAATGCGTACGGTCATGCAACAGACTGTACTGAAGCTTTTGAACTGCACTCTTTTCCACTATGGGACTTCGAAACTAAATGCATACAATATATAACAATAAAGTAAACAATAAATAAAATATTTTGGAAAGGAGTGATACCTGCATTGCTGCCAGTTACTTCTTATTCTCATTCTCATATCATTTTAGAATTGCAAGTGCCGACTATCACAGCCTTACTTTGTATATTAAAAAAGCATTTGAGTTAAACTATCAGATGATTGTCTAAAGGGAATTTATATTTGAGTCACATACCAAAGGGGCTCCCCACACCCCCTGAGCAAACCCCAAAGCATCCATCCAACAAAACAGCTTGGCCTGCACCGGCCCATATCTGGACGAGACACAAACTGTGGGAAAGTTATTTTTAAGTCGAATGCCAGTGGAGACAAAGCAGGAATTGCTCCTGGCTATGGCACTCTATGGCCTGGATCAAAATTCCACCTTTGGACTTCCCCCTCTGAATACGGACAAGAGGGGGGCGGATGATGCCTGGGATGCTGATAACAATAAATTCAACCAGGACCTTAGTCACATGCCCACCAAACCGACACAAGAGGTTTTTACACAACTGATACTTGAAAATCAAAGACTTAACAACGTATATTGCTGGTAATGCCAATATAATCACTAGATCATCCTTTCACAGTCTTTATCGTCCACTCAAGTGACCAATCATTTTGGTAAACATCACGTTATGTTTACTCGCTAGAAAGACTTGACCTGTGACCTTTTGAAATACTAAAGTGTCACCTTTTTTCATTGACAATAAAATAAACATGCAAAAAATGCTTCATTTCGATAGTCCACTTTAGACACCCTACTAACTATAAGTAACTTTACACCTATATGTAACTACCAGTACAGTATTAGTAAACTGCCGGCTTAAAGGAGCACGTCGATTTTTTGGGACTTTCGCTTATTCACCGTATATAGTTAGATAAGTCCATACATACCATTCTCATCTCCGTGCGTGCCATAACTCTGTTGACAATGATTTTTTGTTTTTCTTTTTGTCTGCGCAATGATATTACGCAGCACCTGAAATAGGCTGACTTCCGTCAACATAACCAACGTGACAACCTGCTTGCACAGAGAGCATCATTGCGCCGCTGCACCCATGGGATGGCACAAAGGTCCTTGATCATTACGCAGGAATGAGAGTATAGTTCCTAGCCATATCGGTCTAGAAAATCGCAACTTTTCATTTTCATTTCATTTTGGTTCATTTAAGTAATCATGAAAAGCAAACATATTTTTTCCCAAACTCATTAACCTCTTTAACAATTTAGCTGAAAGTCCTACAAAGGCTTGAAATAAAGCATATGCACTATGAATGATTATTCAATGCATGTCTGAATCATGTACTATGTAGAGTTGTTTTGCGTGAGATAGGATGCCACTACAACAGGAAATAAACTTCACTTGAAAATGTAACAGATAATTAATCATATTAAAAGGTTAGATTAGACAGGGGAAGTAGCATCTGACAGATGTATAGAACACTTAATATTAAAGGAGACTTTAAACCTCCTTGCAAATTATTGATATCCAGCATGTGATTCCTTAAGCAACTTTGTAGAAACATGCTGGAGACAATAAGATGTTGTTAAAGACATATTCAATACAATACAAGTTCAATAACAGTTAAGCATTTGGGGCATATTGTTTTATTACCATTGTGTATGAAATGTGCTATATAAATAAACTTGCCTTGGCACAAAAATGCAGTATATTTCTCTCCTTTTCTTGAAAAAAACCCCTATGAAAATCTGGTTTACAATGCATTTTAAATGAAGCGAACGGGGCCAATCAATAAACGTTAAAATACAGCCACGAGACTTAAACAAAATGCAGGTTGACATGATTTCAGTGTGAAAAAAGAATTTACTAAACGTTTCTGTGCAATAATATAGGCTACAATTTTACAGCTTCACTGCCATGGCAACATAATGCCTAAAACCTTAAATGACCTTAAAAAATATGAGAACTTTACAGCTCATATATTACATAAATTTTAACATAAGTTTCACAATTCTGCTTTTAAATGCGCCAACGTTTGGCACCATTCACTTGCATTGTAAGCATTTTGTAAGGAAACAAGGAATGAGCGGAAATTATTTGATTTGGTTATCAACAATATGGCCAAAAAACAAAACAAAACAAAACAACAACTGTCAATTGAGCTCAATTTGTATTGAACCTGGATAAGGATCTTTAAAGAAAATGGTGCAAATAAGTGCAAATAACACTACACTGCCTGGTTATTTACACTTACTCCGCCCACTGATGTCTGGTTGGGTGAGACAAAATTAAGGAAGATGCTTGATTGTCAACAGCAGCAATTTGACCGGAGTCTGAATAGAATTTTTTCCGAACTCGCTCTATTTCCTTTTCCCATCACATATCAGATCGGAAAGACATTTATTTCCAATAAAAATAAAGAAAATTATCGAAACGTGGAACTAAAATGTCTAACGTGTATTTAATAATAAGGTGTTTATCGCGTAGGGTTAGGGGGAGGTGTAAGGGCAACCATTTAATAATTTGAATAAATATAATCATTTACACTTTATGTTATTATTGCATACCGTTTAATGTACAACAACACAGAGGCACACAACGTTTCTGCCACTATTTATAAGTAAAAATAGCATCTATTTACACTTAGCCTATTGCAAAGAAAATACTCTTTTTACTTGCTGTAATAAAATCTATCACTATTTTCACGTAGTGTAAATACAATCTATTGCTACTTGCATTTAGTGTAACTAGAATTTAATGTTATTTAAAATTTGTGTAAATAGCAGCTACAGCTGAGAAAATATGCTATTTTCACTTAGTGAAAATAGAATCTAGTTGCTATTTACACAAAGTGCACTCACAGAACACTTGCCTCTAAAAATACCAGAACTACTTGCTAACCAAGAAATTAATTGGTAAGGAAAAAGTAGACTAAGAACATAATGGAACAAGTCTTTTTCACTCATTCACACCTTTTGTTTAATCAGAACTGACCGGTAATCACTTCAGCAGCCATCTTGCCTTCTGCACTCAAAATAGCACCTTGCATCTTACATAACAAGAGCCAGAACAAATCCAACCATCATGTATTTTTATAAACATAACACAACCTCTTAATTCAGACTCAATCGCAAATCCCCTAGCTGCCCCCTTTTTGTCCTTATTTGTCGTCTCGTCTTTAGAGTTGCCCTTTCTCCACCAATCTTCCTCCTTCCCACTCTCTTCCTTCATCTATCTCTCTGCCCTCGCTGTACCTCTGGCAGGCTGATGCCAACATGTTTCAGGTTAGATTGCAGCCAATAGGAGCACAGATGTCATGACAGGATCTGACAAAACAGCTCAGATAAGAGCGCTACTCCAGGTGACAAGGACCTGAACCGGTGACCTAGACTCCAGCAGCTCGGCTTGTAGCTGGAGCCTCCAACAACAGAAACCACTTAAAATTTGTTTGCTATTTCACTACACAAAATACCTCATAAATATATTAATCCATTTAATCCAATTGCTGACATTCCTATGTTTTGAGCTCGATGGTATAAAAAGGTTGTTGATGAAGTTTACACATCACATACAGATTTATCAACTATAAATAAATGCATTTTTTATATGGGTGATATAAATACTCACATAACAAGAGCCAATGCTGCAATGTGAATCAGAAAGATGCATCTCAGAAGCTCCATGAAAGTAAAACCTGTCAAAATAAAAACACCATAAGTCTATAATTAATTTATCAGTACTCTACCTCATATATATTATGCTTACAAGATGGTCATAACTCTTTGATCCACATTATAAAATTGTAGATTTAAAATAAGTATTACAATAAAATGAAACAAAGTAAAAGCTAAATAAAATCTGCAATTATCATTGGTTTATGTCTTTTACCTAACTGCATTCTAGTAAAAAAGGTAACACTTTATTTTAAGGCGGCGTAGTTACACGTTACTACATGTACCTAGTAATAACAGTTAATTATGCATAATTACAAGTAGCTAACCCCAAAAAAAACCTATAGTACTCTATAGTAAGTACACATAGTTAATTCATATTACTCAGTACTTATTTAAGTAAGTACGTCACCTTAAAATAAAATGTACCAAGAACGATAACTATATTAGCGTCCACATTCTAAGCACGTGCTGATCTGCCTCGAGTTCGTTACAGCAGGATGGATTCTGATTGGCTGCCAATGTTTTTATTGTTCATCACCTGTAAAAAAAATATTCTGAAAGTGATTCCAACAATGTTTCTCTGTGCCATTATCGTTATAGCTGTGGTGTGAAGTCTGCTATTCATTAATAGTGAGAACATTTTTTAGAACTATACACTGTAAAAAATTATTGTGATTTTAACTGTATTTTACTGTAAAAATGCTACGGTGAAAAACAGTTAATTGGTTAACAGAAAGTTTCCGTACTATATACGGTGAATAACTGTAATAGATCTTACCTTACATTTCATTTAATTTTACAGTAAAATACCGTTAAATTTACAGTTTTTGGAAGTGAAAAAGAACAAGTCATTGTGTAATTTACAGTGAAAACCCGTAAATTGACATTCCCAGAATTCCCTCCGTGACACTTCACATTTGATGTATTTTCATTGCAATAGCTATGTTTCTTCTTTGTTTTTTCTAATCAGTTATGTACATTAGGGTTTTATGTTACATTTGATGTTGTTAAATTAATGTTTATTGCATTTTTATAATTTCACTTGTTAACATGATGGTGTTTAGTGTTTGTGTGAATGACACTGAGCACCTTCTATATATTAGTATTGTCCTCTTAAAAGCTGCTTGTGATGGGCTTTGATTCATCATGTGATTCTCATCTCCACTGTGATTGGTGGTTGTCCGTATATATCAAAAGTACATAACAGATATTAGTTTTTCAATAGGTTGGTAATTTAACATCATTTCAGTTAATGAAATATGTTTTTATTTACTGTAAATTGTTTACAGTGTAAACTTAATCATTACAATATAAACCTTTAAATTATACGGTTTTGAACTGTAAAATATTTTTTTTTTAACCGTGATTATTACATTATAACCCTTTAAATTATATGGTGCTGTCCCTAAAAACCCAAAACATTACTGCCGTATTTTTTACGGTAAAGTTCTGGCAACCACAGCTGCCGTTTTTTTACCGTAAATTTTACGGGGATTTTTTTACAGTGTATCTTTATTGTTATCTTTATAATTATTGTCTTTGGTGTTAACCATAAAAAAATCTGTTACCTTATTGACCAAGTAAGCAATTTTGACTATGCAGTTTCCTCAATGGGTGTAACCTGTAACCAAGAATAAAGCAAATTTTCATAAAATGTTTTCAATAGAAAAGGCAAGTTTGCTAAATATGAAATCGTGCTGCAAGATATACATTTTCAATTGACAGAAATAAAGTCACACACTCTAAAAACGGCAATTAATAAAATGTTGGAAGAGCAAAAAAATATATGTTGAACTAATTTTCTTTCTTGTGCTTAGTTAAGAAGACATATTATATTAAGTCTGCAGAAATATATTTGAAAAACATTCAATTAATTGATATTTTCAAATCCAGTTAAAATTTAGAATTGCAAATGTTGACTGGACTAAAAAACGCAAATCCAGTCAATATTTTATAAAAGTAGGCTATTAAGGCCAACACAATATTTTACACACAATATTTTACTATGGAAAATATAATTTAGTTTGTGCTGTTGAAATGGGCTGTTAGAAATATTTGATATTATATATTAAAACAACATTTGTGAAATTTGATGTATTTTTGATGTTTTGTTTATGATGGTAGGCTTATCTGCATTATGATGAGAAGATGGATAACACTTTACACTTCTATATACATATTTAATATAAATATATAGTTCATTAACATATGTAGTTAATTTTTTTATTTAATCTGCCTAATTTTAATGAATAAATACGTACAAGAGCTCATACCAAAGATGGCGCCGCCGTGCTCGGTCGCCGTTCAGGTCGCTCCGCTAAGACTTTGCTTTTATTTATTATTCTACTCTCTTTTACTCTCTATTTTTTCCAACGGATCATCTGCTTTGATCTGTTACGACAGCAAAACACTTCTGGAAATTGGTTACCGCTACACTGACCTGTTTCAGGACACTTTCTCCAATCTTCCATCTGAGATTCGCCGGGACGCCGAGTTGAACAATGGCCACTCGAGTCGACGGCGAAGATTCAAAAAACACCGCGGGAAACGCGCTGGGATCCGCAACAGACTGAGAAAAAGAGCATTCAGTCCTCCTCTCCCGAGCATTTTGCTCGCAAATGTCCAATCCTTGGAGAATAAGATGGACGATCTTAGAGCCAGGATAAGTTTTCAACGGGACATGAGAGACTGCAACATCTATTGTCTGTCCGAAACATGGCTCACGCCAGCGGTCCCGGATACAGCCGTGACGCCGTCCGAGAACTTCTCTGTTTTTCGGATGGACAGAACAGCCGAGGCCGGGAAATCTAAAGGCGGTGGAGTGTGTTTCATGATAAACAAGAAATGGTGCGATCCTAGGAACATCTCCATTCTTTCGCGATCCTGCTCGCCTCACTTGGAACATTTAACTCTCATGTGCCGGCCTTTCTACCTGCCGAGGGAGTTTTCCTCGGTCATCACCACTGCCGTTTATATTCCACCACAAGCAGACACGGGGCTGGCTTTATCTGCCCTCCATGATGTGACCAGCGGCTTCATAAACAAACACCCCGACGCTGCTTTCATCGTCGCGGGTGATTTTAACAAAGCAAACCTAAAGAAAGTATTGCCAAACTTTCACCAGCATGTCTCCTGTCCCACACGAGGAGCAAACACACTGGATCATTGCTACTCTCCGTTTAAGAACGCCTACAAAGCTCGTTCACAGCCAGCTTTTGGCAAATCGGACCATGCCGCCATTTTCCTCACACCGGAATATAAACAAAGGCTCGTTCAAGAGCCCCCGGTGAGGAGGGAAGTCAAACGCTGGTCATCCCATTCAGAGATCACGCTACAGGCAGCTCTTGATGACGTCGACTGGGACATGTTTCGCGCGAGTTCTGAGGACGTCAGCGAGTTCACAGAAGTGGCGCTCTGCTTTATTAACACACTGACAGAGCAAGCCACACAAACAATATCTATAACGTCCTTCCCTAATCAGAAACCGTGGGTGGACAGTTCAATTCGCACTGCAGTAAACTCGCGCACCACCCCTTACAATGCCGGTCTCCTAACGGGGGATATGAGGGAGTACAAAGCTTCATGTTACGCTCTCCGGCGCGCCGTTAAAGCCGCAAAACTCCGCTATAAAGACCGAGTGGAATCTCATTTCCAACTCAACGACTCCCGGCGGATGTGGCAGGGACTGAGAACCATCTGTGCTTTTGGAACTAAATCCTCTGCAGAGGTGAGAGCTGATCCGTTACTGGTGAACGAGTTAAACTCTTTCTACGCTCGCTTTGATGGTAATCGCGGCAGCGCGACTCCGGCGAGTGACGCGTCAGAGAGAGTCCCTCAGAGCAGCAACGGTCACGTGATCTCTGTCTCGGAGGACGAGGTTCGGAGGGCACTCAAACGTGTGGATGTCAGGAAAGCTGCTGGGCCGGATGGTATTTCAGGTCGTGTTCTGCGGTCCTGTGCTGATCAGCTCGCAGGGCTCTTTACATCCATATTCAACGAGTCCCTTGCTACATCTGTTGTCCCCACCTCCTTCAAACGATCCTCCATCATCCCTGTACCTAAGATCAGTAAACCCTCTTGCCTAAATGACTATCGTCCAGTGGCTCTCACATCTTTAGTCATGAAGGTCTTTGAGAGACTCATTAAAAACAACATTTGCTCCTCCATTCCTGACACTTTGGACCCTCTTCAGTTTGCCTATCGTCCCAATAGATCGACTGAAGATGCCATTTCTCACGTCCTTCACTCCTGCCTCACTCACATCGACAGCAAAAGTGGGAACTATGTCAGGCTGCTATTTATTGACTATAGCTCAGCCTTTAACACCATAGTTCCCATTAAGCTAACACACAAACTCCTGGATCTAGGCCTGAATTCTTCTCTCTGCCTCTGGATTGAAGATTTCCTCACTGGCAGACCCCAGGCGGTGAGAGTAGGCCAGTTCACCTCCACCTCCATCACCCTGAGTGTTGGAGCTCCACAGGGCTGTGTGCTGAGTCCCCTGCTCTACTCTCTCTACACCCATGACTGTTTGTCCACACACAGCTCCACCTCGATCATCAAGTTTGCTGATGATACTGTTGTCCTGGGTCTCATCTCCAACAACAATGAGACGGCATACTTGGACGAAGTGGAGCAACTGACATCATGGTGCCAGGACAACTGTCTCTCTCTGAATGTTAACAAGACCAAAGAACTGATTGTGGACTTCAGGAAGAGACAGCATCGGTCATACTCCCCTCTCATGATCAGCGGGACACCGGTAGAGAGAGTGAGCAGCTTCAAATACCTGGGTGTGAACATCTCCGAGGATCTGACCTGGACTACACACATCCAGACACAGGTGAAAAAAGCCAGGCAAAGACTGTACCACCTGCGCCAGCTGAGGAAATTCAGGGTTTCACCAGCCATCCTGAAAACTTTCTATCGAGGGGCGATAGAAAGTGTCCTGACTCAGTGCATCACAGCGTGGTACGGGAACAGCACCAGTCACGACTGCAAAGCCCTGCAAAGAGTGGTGCGCTTATCCGAGCGCATCTCAGGCTCAGCTCTCCCGTCTCTGCAGGACATCTTCACCAAACGCTGCAGAGGTAGAGCTACTAAAATCATCAGAGACATTAATCACCCTGCAAACTCTCACTTCACCCTGCTGCCATCTGGTAAGCGCTTCCGTAGCCTGATGGCAAAGACTGAAAGACTCAGGAGGAGTTTCTTCCCCCAGGCCATCAGACTCCTGAACTCAGTCACGTGACTCACTTCACCCCCGCACACGCATAAACATACGGTCTTTCAACATTAACATCCACATACTGCAATTGCACTGCACTTTACTTTACGTCCCTATTGTTACTGCGTAACAACCTGTAATAAACCTTGCACATTATACTTCTTTATATATACATATTATATATTTTATGTTAACCACTTATTTTTAAGTCTACAGTTTATCTCACTTATCATCCACATATTTTTTATATTTTTATTTTTATCTTATTTCCTATTTTTATCTTTTACTTGATTTATTTATAATTCTACTTATGTTAATACTTTTTATTCTAACTTTATTCTATTTCTATTTAATTTCTTGTAACTGTTATTTGCACTGTCCATGGAGCGGACCTGTTTACATTTCACTGCCAGTTGTATATTGTGTATATAACTGTGTATGTGACAAATAAAACTCTTGAATCTTGAAATCTTGACTTCTCGGAATTATCTGTATTGCTCGTTTGACTTCGCGGAAGGTTCTGTATTGCTCGTTTGACTTCGCGGAAGGATTGTTACAGATCAAAGGACTTTGCGCAGTTCGCGGGTTTCTTTCACCAGGAGACAGCATATCAGCAGCATAATGTGTTGATAAAAGCGTAAACTATATTTAATGATATTTGTGTGGATATTTAACGTTAGAAGTGTTTTGTAAGTTATATATCCAAGGGAAATGGGGATATTTAAGTGATGTCTATGTCAAGTTTACTCGTCACCGAATAAATGCTCATATAAAACGAACGTTAACGTTAATTATTTTATGTAAAAACGTACAAAGTTGAACATATTCGATGTTTTAGTATTTATCAGCGTTTTATGAGGTAACGTTAACGATATGTCCCATGTCAATGAGAGCGAACGTTATTTAAGCCGCATTTCCATTAGCAGCCGCGCGCAGTCCTACATCACCGGACTAATTTTCCTAATCTTCCCGGTACTTTAGACCACAGTGGAAACGCAGACAGTAGCAGGTCTGGGGGAGAAAAGTTCCTGTAAAAAAAGTTACTGGTACAAATTGTTCCGGGTAATTTCGGTGGAAACGCGGCTCAATTCTCACCACCGAAAGTTCCCTAACTTTGAAAAAGTACTACCTCGGGAGCAGGGCCGTTCGGAGGGGGAAATATTTACCAGGAACTTAATTTAGACCCTGGTTCCTGTGGTCGAAACACACCGAGTGTTCCTAGTTCCTGGGGAAAGTTACTGCGGTGGAAACGCGGCTTTACGTTACGTTAACGTGGTCTTTAACCACGTTTAAGTAATACAACTTATGCTAGTGTTAAAAAACTGTAAAACTATAATGTATTTTAGTCTTAATCTCAGCATGTTGTGTGCTATTAATTCTTCTTAAAGGGATCCCATGGCGTTAAGACTTGTATTATTTACTTTTCACTTTAGATATAACCAACTGTGTCTATGTAAACCTTGCGTGTATTTGACAGTATTAGCATGAATGATAACTTTGTCCAGTAAACATACTGTACTTTTTAATTGACCTGACAACAGTACATTATTAATAAACATTTAGAACACAGAATTTCTCCCCCAGGGGATTCCGACTCCACCCGACCCCCACCATCCCAGCCAACAGAGCCATGTGGGGCCCAAATGGGTTTGACCTGGGCTATCTAACTGGGACCCAGCCAGTTTTGCACCCAGTTTCCATGTAGGCCCCCACATGGATTTGCCCAGATGAAATGAACACTGCTTAGTGTGCACACTACAGGCTGTTTAATGTAACACTTAATCAGTGTTGGAGGTAATGAGATAATTAAGTGATTGAATAATGATTTTGTATTAGTGAAGAACACCTGCTGTTAACAAGCATAATCACTGAAGGAAAGAGAAACACAAGAACTACTTCCAGCCACAGCCTTGGATGAAATCAACTGAAGATAAAATACATTACATCTCTCAAGATCTGATTAAACAACTCCACAAACAACATTAGCTTCACTTATTACTAACCAGACTGACTTTATTTCTGTCAGACATCTACAGAAGTTCGTATTAAGAATTAAGAAGAGGCTTAGATGTAGATTACTTATTTGAAAGTAATAGTTTGATTTGAAGTTACCATTGTGGCGATCAGTGTGTGCTTTAGTCCGGCTCTTGACTTTTTAACATTAGTTTTTCTCTTGACAGCTGTGTCTGTTTGTTATGGCGAGAACAGCAAGAGAAAATATAATCAGATGCTGTAAGCTGATTGATGATAAAAATATAGTCATTATATATTGGCTTAACTCATTGATATTATGTGGGAGGTTTATATGGGTAGTATGTTATTAATTCTGTTTTACTGTTATGATTCTACATTTTGTAACTAGTTCCACAGCAGTTTCTAGTAATGATTAAAACAATTTAAAAATGACGAAACCCCTAATTAAAACGTTTTAGTTGAATTAATTATGAAACAATTTGAATAAACGTACATTTTAATGTTGAAGTCAAGTTTAAGCCAACTAAAAAATATTAATTCAACTAACTTTAAAACTAATTGAGTAAACATACATTTTAATGTTGAAGTCAAGTTTGAGGCAATTAAAAATAATTAATTCAAGTAATTTTGAAACTAATTGAGTAAACGTACATTTTAATGTTGAAGTCAAGTTTGAGCCAATTAAAAATAATTAATTCAAGTAATTTTAAAACTAATTGAGTAAACGTACATTTTAAAGTTTAAGTCAAGTTTGAGCCAATTAAAAAATATTAATTCAGGTAACAATTTGTAGCATGAAATTGAGTGAACGTAAAAAATCTGTGGAACTAGTTACTAAATAATAATTTGTTGAAAGCACTTGAAATTTTTTACAGTGCATAATAAGAACTAAAGTTGCACTTATGAGACAAATAAAGTAGCAATGTACAATAAATAAATACAAATGTAATTCCATTATTTGGTGGAGAAAGCGGGCATCATACAAATACATGTACTCACTAAACTGAACAAATCTGGGATTTTGGTACAATAAAAACATAAATAATCCTTAAAATTCTCAAAATTACTTAACAGAAGCATCACAACAGTGACACCTCTGAGGAACTCAACGCCTGCATGCGCTACATTCCAAAGCAAATCGAGCTGAGATAACTTGAAACCAGTCATGTAGTCCAAATGTTCTCTCTGTCAGTGATGAGAAGTTCTCATTAGCTTCAATCTCTGACCGCATAAGCACAGGTTAATTAAATGCCTGTTTCACATTCTTAGCCAAACCTTAGTCCCCCTTCCAGTGTGAACAAACTAATCCAACATAGCTCACCTGTCCTGAAGTTAATAGTAGCCTCAGGCTAATGTTGAACGTTACTGTACATCTACCACTGAGCATTATACGAAAATGATTTGTAGTGATAACTCCATTTTGATCTAATTTAGGGCATATAACAACACTTTCCAATTGGAAAACTGGCTTTTATTTGCTCTTGCAGTTTTGTTAGCATTCGCTAGCTAGAAGATGAATTTGAGTTTTAGTGAGGACGCCAAAGCCTATACTTCATTTCACTTAGTAGATAAGAGATCAGTTAGCTTGTTGTCAATCCTCACAGCAAACAATGAAGTGCTTAAGAGGAAATTGTTCCCATAACTAGCTACCCTACCTTGAATTACAGCCAATTGTGTTTCTTTACCTGGCCCAGGCCTACAAGCCTACTTGAAATTTGAGCTTCCAGCAGATTGCAACCATTCGTTGTGGGAACAAGCTCCCTTCAGCAGCAGTCAGCCTTTACCTGAACCCTTTTCAAAGACAGACCTGTCAATCATGTGTCAGATCCCACACATACACACACAGAGAGAGAGAGAGAGAGAGAGAGAGAGAGAGAGAGAGAGAGAGAGAGAGAGAGAGAGAGAGAGAGAGAGAGAGAGAGAGAGAGAGAGAGAGAGAGAGAGAGAGAGAGAGAGAGAGAGACCTGCATGCAAAGGATTCTCAACAATGTCAACAATATTAAAAACTAACATTTTATTTATGATAATATTTATTTTGTCCAATTACATTTGAAAAAGTTTCGAACATGGTTGGAATTCCTAAACAGTTCACATGATATTTTTGTTCAACCCCTTGTATTAAAGCTGAAAGTCTATTCTGGTGGCATACAGAGCCAAAATGGAAATTGTGTCAGTGTCCAAATATATACAGTGGGGAGAACAAGTATTTGATACACTGCCGATTTTACAAAGCATGTAGAAGTCTGTCATTTTTTATCATAGGTACTCTTCAACTGTGAGTGACGGAATCTAAAACAAAAATCGTATGATTTTTAAGTAATTCATTTGCATTTTATTGCATGACAAAAGTATTTGATACATCAGAAAAGCAGAACTTAATATTTGGTACGGAAACCTTTTGTTTGCAATTACAAGAAAATACGTTTCCTGTAGTTCTTTACCAGGTTTGCACACACTGCAGCAGGGATTTTGGCCCACTCCTTCATACAGACCTTCTCCAGATCCTTCAGGTTTCGGGGCTGTCGCTGGGCAATACTGACTTTCAGCTCCCTCCAAAGATTTTCTATTGGGTTCAGGACCTTGAGATGCTTCTTATGGAGCCACTCCTTAGTTGCCCTGGCTGTGTGTTTCGGGTCGTTGTCATGCTGGAAGACCCAGCCACAACCCATCTTCAATGCTCTTACTGAGGGAAGGAGGTTGTTGGCCAAGATCTCGCAATACATGGCCCCATCCATCCTCCCTTCGATACGGTGCAGAGCCTTGTGCAAGTCTACAATTTTATCCCTGATGTCCTTACACAGCTCTCTGGTCTTGGCCATTGTGGAGAGGTTGGAGTCTGTTTGATTGAGTGTGTGGACAGGTGTCTTTTATACAGGTAATGAGTTCAAACAGGTGCAGTTAATACAGGTAATGAGTGGAGAACAGGAGGGCTTCTTAAAGAAAAACTAGCAGGTCTGTGAGGGCCGGAATTCTTACTGGTTGGTAGGTGATCAAATACTTATGTCATGCAATAAAATGCAAATTAATTATTTAAAATCATACAATGTGATTTTCTGGATTTTTAGATTCCGTCTCTCACAGTTGAAGTGTACCTATGATAAATATTACAGACCTCTACATGTTTTGTAAGTAGGAGAACCTGCAAAATCGGCAGTGTATCAAATACTTGTTCTCCCCACTGTATATAATACTGAAGTACTTGGCCACATAATCATAGGCATGCCTTAAAAACATATGACAGGACGTGTGACCATCCTCTTGGTCAGACGATCAGAAAATCAAAGGCAATTGGCATGACTCAGACCCAGGCCTTAATACCTCTTGATTGTGCAACTGTAAGCTGGTTTTGTGCGAGTACTGGGGAGCGCCGTGGCTTTAGCAGCAGGGAGATTAGCGGGCCGGCCAGAGTTGGCCTCCAATCCTTTGCCCTGCTGATGCCTGGAGGCTCTTTGAAGTAGACCCATCATACCTGGCATTGCAGCAGTGAGAACTAGACTGGTGTCAGCTCTAATCAGTTGGCTTGTCTGAGGATAGTGAACCCAGGCTTGCGCTAATTGGCCTAGTTGAGGATTATACCCCTTTGCTGGAGATTCGGGACAATCATTTAGTCAAATGGAGCCTTTTTTTTTTTTATCTCTGACTCATTAAGATGCCTTCATTTTTTTCTTTCATTTTAGAAATGGGATTAGAAAGACAGGTTAGAGATGTACACACACACACACACACACACACACACACACACACACACACACACACACAAAAAGTGAAAAGAGCAAAAAAGAAAATTACTTTAAAGGTCCCATGGCATGGCATTTTTCTATTATTTTATAATGTTTCCTGAGGTGTACTTATATTGTTAGTATGATTTTAACATCATAAAATGTCATAATTTAGAAATAAAAGGCTTTTTTCAATACTGATGTTTGCCCTGTGGCTGAATGCCCTGTTTCAAGAGGCGTGTCTGCTGCGAGACTTCAGTAAAAACGCCCACTTTTGTAATTGGCTGACATCTTTGCATTTGAAATGAGCGGAGGGGGCGTGGTTTAACAAGGTCTACGAGGCACGAGCAGGCACGAGCTGTTGCCAGAGAGACGGATGGACCTGAGTTCACTTCTCATCAGTTCTCTCAGCACGTCTCAGTTCAGTGAACTGTTGTAGTTACTAGAATATACTTCAGGTTATTCGTTTATTTCTAGTCGGAGGGGCTGTTACTCATGTCAGAAAGTTAGTAACTTTACTAAATTATGGATCAGCGCTGACTCGAGACGCGAACCGTTTAGAACGATTCAGTCCGATTTGGTGAACTGATTCGGTTCACTAAAAAGAACCAATTCAAAAGAATGATTCGTTCGCGAACCGGACATCACTAATGTACCAGAGACGGAGATTGCGCTAACAAAGTTATTTATAGTAATTACTGATTTGTGAGAGCGCTGTCAGCGCAAGTTTATTGTGTTTGCATCTGAGAGTTCTGAATAAACACGAGTCCCAGTCACACCGAGTCCGTCTTCATCATTATTCTACCAACTTTGTAACACATGCAATGTACCATTACAGCTGTCGAGATGAACAAGTTTGTTCTAATATGTTGCACTAATATGTTCCAATCATATGAAAAGCGTCAGTGACGCGCATTGAGTACACAGCGCAAACAAAGACACAACAGCAGTAATCAAATGTAATCCAGTTTATTGTGGGGAAAGCTGGCTAGCCCGGATACCCTCACGCTTACCCCCCTTCTGCTTAATCTCGCGCCGCGTTTGGTGCCTCCGCTGTGGGCCAGATGCAATACTGGGGGTCGGTGATGTTGAAGGCCGACCGGTCAGTGCAGCCCGAGCTTCAGCGTGCGTGAGGTTTATCTCTAAAGAGATGTGAGTCTGCTGATGTTGAGCAGAAACGACTGTATGCACATTGTAGAACAGATAGACGCGACGAGGACATCAAAACACTGACTCACAAGATAGAAAACACAAAAACACCGTTCTGTCGGGAGAGAGAGAAGCCGCAGTGTGTGCACGAATAATAAATAATTAGCTGCACATATGAAATCACTGATCACAGATCAGAAGGAACTGAAAAAAGACTTCTGTTTTCATTTGTACATCAAAACACTGAGAAACTGCAAGCATTCACTCATTCACAAGCCATGATCTCTCGAGCGTTTGCATGGGCGTGCTAGATTCTCTGGGTGGAGGAAAGGGAGGTAACCGTTCCTGTTTGGACGTCAACACAGGAGACTTCAGGATTGGCTAGTCTGTCCTGTCATTTTCTCAAAGGCAGAGAAAGACAGCCAGAACTCGGTTAACACCGATCAACATTTCTATCCACTTGGGGACAATATTCAGGCTAGGGGAACTCATATTAATGTTGAAATACCTCATAAAATGAAAATTTCATGCCATGGGACCTTTAACAAATGCAAAAGATACATACAGAGCACATGCATAAAAACAACTTCAGAAAGTAATTTCATTTCTGATATTTAAATAATGACATTGAGGGAGTGTTTTGAGGGGACATTGGCTCTAATGTGGACTAGTTTTTGAGAATCTCCCAAGAGCAGACACTAAGTAACTCGCTAAAATGGCACTGGCCTGCCACGGCTGTGTTCTAGAGGGAGGCAGGTGGTATTGGAGAGGGCCAGCTCATGGGTGTGGAGGTTTTTAATGCATCTCCGGGGAACTAACGAGACAGAGCAGCCTTAAAAATGCACGCAAAGTTACAGAAGGGAATAAAAGCAATTCCAAATGACACAGTAATCATTTATATTGTGAGAAAATGGGTCTTAAAGTTAAATTCAAACTGCTCTTTTATAGATGTTAGAGAGGTTTTGAGTTTACTTTCTCTTGATGGTATAATAAATGTGACTCATGGAGCAAGATGTGCAACAGTCAAAGACCGTTTGCATGTGTATATAAACCAACAATGATAAAAAGATAGAACGATAGACAGACAGAACAATAGAACAATAGATAGTTAGAATGATAAATACTGATAAACCAACAATGAAACATAGATAGAACGATGGACGGACAGACAGACAGACAGACAGACAGACCTAAAGAACGACAGACAGATAGAACGATAGAATAGATTGAATTATAGAACGTTAGATAGAACGATAGGATAGATAGAATGATAGAACAATTGATAGTTAGAATAATAGAATGATAAATAGATAGAACAACAGACAGACAGACAGACAGATAGGATAGATAGATAGACCGACAGACAGAACGATAGAACGACAGACAGATAGAACAATAGATAGAACGATCGATAGGATAGATAGAATGTTAGAACAATAGATTGTTAGAATGATAGAATGATAAATAGATAGAACAATAGACAGACAGACAGATAGACCGACAGACAGAACTATAGAACAACAGACAGAGAGAACGATAGAACTATTGATAGAGCGATAGATAGTATGATAGGATAGATAGAACAATAGATAGTTAGAATGATAGAATGATAAATAGATAGAACATTAGACAGACAGAACGATAAATAGAAAGAACGATAGACAGACAGAACGACAAACAGAACGATAAAACAGACAGATAGATAAACGATATATAGAACGATAGATAGAACGACAAACAGAACGATAGATAGAACGATACAATGACAGACAGAATGATAGGATAGAAAGAACTATAGATAGAATGATAGAACAGACAGATAGATAGAACGATAGATAGAACGATAGGATAGATAGAACGATAGAACAGACAGTTAGAACGATATATAGAACAATAGATAGAACGACAAACAGAACGATAGATAGAACGATAGAATGACAGACAGAACGATTGGATGGATAGAATGATAGATAGAATGATAGAACAGACAGATAGATAGAACGATATATAGGACGATAAATAGAACGATAGGATAGATAGAACGATATATAGAACGATAGAATGACAGACAGAACGATAGGATAGATAGAACGATAGATAGAACAATATATAGAGCGACAGAATAACAGACAGAACGATAGGATAGATAGAACGATAGATAGAACGACAGAACAGACAGATAGATAGATAGAACGATATATAGGACGATAGATAGAATGATAGGATAGATAGAACGATAGATAGAACGATATATAGAACAATAGATAGAACGACAAACAGAACAATAGATAGAACGATAGAATGACAGACCGAACGATAGGATAGATAGAACAATAGATAGAACGATATATAGAACTATAGAATGACAGACAAAATGATAGGATATAGAATGATAGAACGATAGAAAAGCCAGATAGATAGAAAGATATATAGGACGATAGATAGAACGATAGAACAGACAGATAGATAGAACGATAGATAGAACGACAGAACAGACAGATAGATAGAACGATATATAGGACGATAGATAGAATGATAGGATAGATAGAACGATATATAGAACAATAGATAGAACGATAGAATGACAGACTCAACGATAGGATAGATAGAACAATAGATAGAATGATATATAGAACGATAGAATGATATATAGAACGATAGAATGACAGACAGAACGATAGGATAGGTAGAACGATAGAACAGACTGATAGATAGAAAGATATATAGGACGATAGATAGAACGATAGGATAGATAGAACGATAGAACAGACAGATAGATAGAACGATAGATAGAACGACAGAACAGACAGATAGATAATACGATATATAGGACAATAGATAGAATGATAGGATAGATAGAACGATAGATAGAACGATATATAGAACAATAGATAGAACGACAAACAGAACAATAGATAGAACGATAGAATGACAGACCGAACGATAGGATAGATAGAACAATAGATAGAACGATATATAGAACGATAGAATGACAGACAAAATGATAGGATAGATAGAATGATAGAACGATAGAAAAGCCAGATAGATAGAAAGATATATAGGACGATAGATAGAACGATAGAACAGACAGATAGATAGAACGATAGATAGAACGACAGAACAGACAGATAGATAGAACGATATATAGGACGATAGATAGAATGATAGGATAGATAGAACGATAGATAGAACGATAGAATGACAGACCGAACGATAGGATAGATAGAACAATAGATAGAATGATATATAGAACGATAGAATGATATATAGAACGATAGAATGACAGACAGAACGATAGGATAGGTAGAACGATAGAACAGACTGATAGATAGAAAGATATATAGGACGATAGATAGAACGATAGGATAGATAGAACGATAGAACAGACAGATAGATAGAACGATAGAACAGACAGATAGATAGAACGACAGAACAGACAGATAGATAATACGATATATAGGACAATAGATAGAATGATAGGATAGATAGAACGATAGATAATACGATATAAAGGACAATAGACAGAACGACAAACAGAACAATAGATAGAACGATAGAATGACAGACTGAACGATAGGATAGATAGAACAATAGATAGAACGATATATAGAACGATAGAATGACAGACAAAATGATAGGATAGATAGAATGATAGAACGATAGAAAAGCCAGATAGATAGAAAGATATATAGGACGATAGATAGAACGATAGAACAGACAGATAGATAGAACGATAGAGAGAACGACAGAACAGACAGATATATAGAACGATATATAGGACGATAGATAGAACGACAAACAGAACAATAGATAGAACGATAGAATGACAGACCGAACGATAGGATAGATAGAACAATAGATAGAACGATAGAATGACAGACAGAACGATAGGATAGATAGAACGATAGAATGACAGACAGAACGATAGGATAGATAGAACGATAGAACAGACAGATAGATAGAACGATAGTTAGAACGACAGAACAGACAGATAGATAGAACGATATATAGGACGATAGATAGAACGATATATAGAACAATAGAATGACAGACCGAACGATAGGATAGATAGAACAATAGATAGAATGATATATAGAACGATAGAATGATATATAGAACGATAGAATGACAGACAGAACGATAGGATAGATAGAACGATAGATAGAACGATAGAACAGACTGATAGATAGAAAGATATATAGGACGATAGATAGAACGATAGGATAGATAGAACGATAGAACAGACAGATAGATAGAACGATAGATAGATAGAACGACAGAACAGACAGATAGATAGAACGATATTAAGGACGATAGATAGAATGATAGGATAGATAGAACGATAGATAGAACGATATATAGAACAATAGATAGAACGGCAAACAGAACAATAGATAGAACGATAGAATGACAGACAGAACGATAGGATAGATAGAACGATAGATAGAACGATAGAACAGACTGATAGATAGAAAGATATATAGGACGATAGATAGAACGATAGGATAGATAGAACGATAGAACAGACAGATAGATAGAACGATAGATAGATAGAACGACAGAACAGACAGATAGATAGAACGATATTAAGGACGATAGATAGAATGATAGGATAGATAGAACGATAGATAGAACGATATATAGAACAATAGATAGAACGGCAAACAGAACAATAGATAGAACGATAGAATGACAGACCGAACGATAGGATAGATAGAACAATAGATAGAACGATATATAGAACAATAGATAGAACGGCAAACAGAACGATAGATAGAACGATATATAGAACAATAGATAGAACGGCAAACAGAACAATAGATAGAACGATAGAATGACAGACCGAACGATAGGATAGATAGAACAATAGATAGAACGATATATAGAACGATAGAATGACAGACAAAATGATAGGATGGATAGAATGATAGAACGATAGAATGACAGACCGAACGATAGGATAGATAGAACGATATATAGAACGATAGAATGACAGACAGAACGATAGGATAGATAGAACAATAGATAGAACGATAGAACAGACTGATAGATAGAAAGATATATAGGACGATAGATAGAACGATAGGATAGATAGAACGATAGAACAGACAGATAGATAGAACGATAGATAGATAGAACGACAAATAGATAGAACGATAGACAGACAGACAGAACGACAGAGAGAACGACAAACAGCTTAATTCGATTCAAATTTGTAACCGATTGACAGCCCTCGCATAGACACATCAGCAGAGCAAAGCAGAAGATGAACTGTGGCAATGTGACAGGACGCCCAAGTCTCTTAATCAAGTGGTCAGCTAAAGAGGCCATCAGGTCAACACAGGGGCAGATCGGTCATTTGAGGGTGAAGTCCCAAACACCAAAGCGGTGCCAACCCAATAGAGCAGCCGGCCTGTGAAAGGAGGGGAGGAGGAGTATGCTAATTATCCACTGAGTATTCTTATGTGAAACAGGGCCTGGCTTAAGCCCCCTTTACGGACTGGGGAGGATCAAATAGGTCCGGGGTTGTCAGTGCTGCCCACTTGTTTCATGTGCACCCATTATCTCGCTCCCTTGCATTGACCGGGACAGATAACTATCACGTCACTATGGACCCTCCTCTGTTTTCGCACATTTGATCTTTCACGCTCGGCTGGTCGAGGCCAGGGGACTTAATCAGAGAGAGGTATGGCATTCAGACACATTCAGAGGTGCTGGCTTTGCGAGAAGATCTGCCAGACCTAAAGAAGCAGCACCGAAGCTCTTTAGATGCTACCACCGGCCACCCACAAGAGCTTAGAAGCCATTATAGGCCCTTAATACTTCAATAAAAGAGAGATTACTGATTGAGACTGAATACAATTGAGCCTAGTTATCTAAACCCGTTGCCCATTACAGCACGAGAAGACCAAGAAAAAAGCCGAGAGAGTTCTCTCTTGAAACACTAACTAGACATTTACGACCAATTTAACCTAATATTGCAAACATTGCCGTTGCAAATGTTTGATGGACCTTGGAACTGCTCAAGTGTCTTAATTCAGCTCAGACCACGCATGTAATCAGATTTTAAACAGCATCATTCAATCAGTAATTTGATTAAGGAGCTTCAGTAGGTAAACTGTTAAGTTCCTCTTGACTACAGACATGGAAAATGTTGGCAGATTAGTTAATAACCCACAAAATGTGATCACTGAATATCTAATGGATGGTAATAGACGGTACAAAGGTTAATGTTAAACCTTTTACACTAATAATAGTATTGATACAAATGAATGAATAAATGTTAATAGGTATCATTTTTTTTTAATTATACAAAAATTTACAAATAAAATGTTTACAATAATTACTATATATATATATATATATATATGTGTATATATGTATATGTATATATGTATATATGTATATATATATATATATATATATATATATATATATATATATATATTCTCAAACTAAATAAAAATAAAAATTGTGTATATATATATATTTATACATTATTTATAAATATCTTGGTTATATTTAAAAAATGTGTGTTTATATATATATATATATATATATATATATATATATATATATATATACATACATATATACATATACATATACATATATATACACACACACATTTATTATTTATTTATACATTTCTTGGTTGCTCTGCTCGACTCACAAACGTTTTACATAATTTTTTTAGTTTGTGAGTCGAGTAGAGCAAACAAGAATTGTATAAATAAACAAGAAATATATATATATATATATATATATATATATATATATATATATATATATATATATATATATATATATATATATATATATATATATATATATATATATATATATATATATATATTCTCAAACTAAATAAAAATAAAAATTGTGTATATATATATATTTATACATTATTTATAAATATCTTGGTTATATTTAAAAAATGTGTGTTTATATATATATATATATATATATATATATATATATATATATATATATATATATATATATATATATATAATATATTTCTTGTGTGTTGCCAGGTCCCCTCTGATTCACATGCTTTAATGAAATTTATTTATAACAATAATATGTATCTTAAAAAACATCTGTGCAGGGTATAACAATATAATATACTTGAGTGTGAAATGAACAAATTCAACATGTGTTTGTTTTTACGTCCAGGCTTGGTTGCACAGGGATTCGGCCTCAGTCAGCTGGCAGCTCACTGCTTGGCTTAAAAGCACCGGTGAGAGGCTCAAACACACTCCAGGTCACCGGGCAGAGGTGTGCGAGTGTGTGTGTGTACAAGTCGCACAGAGAGGCCCTGCCGGAGGACAAAAGAAAATTAGGGACAAGAGAGTAAACCTGCCAACCCAGATGGATAAACTTGACTTGCTGATGAAAGACTCAGCAAAACGTTCCCCGCTCCGAAAGCACCCCCTTGGACTAGCAACACCTCCCCGCACGCTTGCACAAACAAACACACACGCTCCTTTTGTCTGCAGTGCAGTTTCAACACTTGAGGCAATGAAGCAAAATGTTGTGATTATTCTCATGTAATGAAGCAGAACAAGATAAACAGCCATTCTTGTTGGAGAGCGAACAATTAACCGTTCTAAGGTTCTGTGGTCCTTTAAGATGTCTACGGTTCGTTGTCACACTCACCTCTGTGTGTTTGCGTGTGACGGAGGTGAGGCTTTTTTATGCAGTATTTACAGTAAGCAGATCTGGCTATCACCTTTCACCATGCCTACAGCACGCTTGAGTCCTTTTATTTTATTAAATGCACCAGTGGGCAGCTACCAAAACAGGGACAAGTGCAAGAACAGGAAGGGGGAGAGGGAGGGAGGGAGGGAGGGAGGAAGGCAGAGTGAGTGAGCGCGTGAACACATATTTACATATAAACAAATTATATTTATTAAAAATAATTAACTTTTAAACAATACTCAGGGTTAAATACAAATATAAATGTACAGAAACTATATTTTTGAAGAAACTGTGTGGTGCTTGGTCATGCAAAACTCACTGGCACACGGTGTTGCTAGGTGGTTGCTAAGGTCTTCTGGGTGATTTTTAGCAACTTTTAGTCACTGGTCCAACATGGCTCAGGCAGGTTTATAATTGCTGTCAAAAACATTTCTGTTATTTGAAATGAAGTTAACAATTAATTAAATAAATTATAATTATAATTATAATTATATATATATATATATATATATATATATATATATATATATATATATATATATATATATATATATATATATATATATATATATATATATAAACATGCTAAACATGCAAACTTTAAAATGTTTTATTTCATATTTATTATATAAATATCAGTTAAAAAAAATACATAAAAATTAAACTGAAATAAAAGTAAAGTAAACCTAAAAATATATAAAAAAGGCAACAGCACATGACGAAATCGCTGAAAATAGTAACTGAAAATGAAAACTAAACATATAAATGCTAAATAAAATGTTTAATAAAACTATAACAAAATTTAAAATAAATATATACAAATATGTGCATAATTAAAAACCAAAAAAAACACTGGGCTTTTCAAATAAGTATAAGGATTTTTTTTGTACATTTATATAAAAAATATAGCGCACCTCTCCCCAACAAGCCGCATGATTTGAAATCTCATTTATATTTGGCACATTACTTGTCCAACGTTGTTTGTGATACAAAGTTTAAGGGTTACGCTTTATTTTGATGGTCCATTTTAGACATTCTACTATAAGTAACTTGTGCAACTACATGTCAACTAACTGTAGACGGAAAGTTACTTATAGTCATTACAAAAAAAAATTCTCATTATTTATCACAACGTTTTATCTTTTGTCAAATAAGCTTAGATAATTAATGTGATAACAGATAACAATATTTTGAGTTTCTATTTATTAAATCAATCTTAAAGGCATTGTATTAACTCAGTGAAAGCATTGTATCAACTTAAAATTTTACTTTCAATCAACTAAAAATTTTAAGGTCAATTTTAAGTTAAACCAAAATATTTTTTCAGTGTAGGTAGGTTGGGGTACCATAAAAATAAAGGGGCTCATACACCCAGCGCAAAATGTTTTTTTGCTAGTTTCAGCCTGACGCAGATATCATTTTCATGTCCAGCGCTACGTTGTTTAACTAGCAAATACACTCGTGCCAATCTATTCGCCCAAACGAGGTGTGTTCAGGTGCATTGTTGGCACATTGCAATTTTGAGGCAACTGAAAACGACTGCGCCATTGACCAATCAAAACCTGGTCTAAAGGCAGTATTTTTGTGTTATTTAAAGGGCGCGTTAGTAATATGTGCCTATACTCTGCTTTTTACACGCACAGGGACGCGCAGCAGCACACAAATATTTTTAAATATTAAAAAATAAAAGGATTCCTCTCTGGAGAAGCGTTCAGTCTTTTCTGCAAATTCCATGTACATAGCGAATCCGCCATGGTACGAGCGCAAATGGCTTTTAAAGGGAATGGGAGATGAGACACTGATTGGTTTATTGTACGTTACGCCCAAAACCCATGACTCATTACAAGACTAGGTACAACCCTTTGGACCATCAGTTTTCTCCGATCGGACAAACCCTAAGTGCAACTGTGCTTCGGACCATGCACTCAGATCGTTAAAATAGGGCCCAAAGTGTTAGTAGATATTAAAGGGTTAGTTCACCCAAAAATGAAAATTCTGTCATTAATTACTCACCCTCATGTCGTTCGACACCCGTAAGACCTCCGTTCATCTTCGGAACACAAATTAAGATATTTTTGTTGAAAGCTGATGGCTGAGAAAGGCTTCAGATAGGCCTCCATTGGCATTCAGTACATTTGCACTCCCAAGACCCATAAAAGGCACTTAAAACGTCGTTACAAAGTCCATCTCACCACAGTGACTCTACAATAATTTTACGATGCGACGACAATAGTTTTTGTGCGAAAAAAAAAAATCAAAATAACGACTTTATTCAACCTCTTCTTGTCTTCCGTGTGTGCCTCCACGACGCATGCGCGAGAATATGACGTAGCGCCGGGGTTCGGGAATCCATGAAATGCACACTTTAACCCCATTTTGAGAACTACGCCGAGACCTAAAGCACAGATACGTGCAGCTTAGATACGCACGTCTTCCTCTGCTTGTAAACAAATTGCTTCTGGGTCATGTGTCTGAACGCCGGATCTGCGTAATATTCTCGCGCATGCGTCGTGGAGGCACACACGGAAGACAAGAACAAGTTGGATAAAGGTGTTATTTTGATTTTTTTTTGCGCACAAAACTATTGTCGTCGCATCGTAAAATTATTGTAGAGTCACTGTGGTGAGATGGACTTTGTAACAACGTTTTAAGTGCCTTTTATGGGTCTTGGGAGTGTAAATGTACTGAATGCCAATGGAGGCCTATCTGAAGCCTTTCTCAGCCATCAGCTTTCAACAAAAATATCTTCATTTGTGTTCCGAAGATGAACGGAGGTCTTACGGGTGTCGAACGACATGAGGGTGAGTAATTAATGACATCATTTTCATTTTTGGGTGAACTAACCCTTTAAGCACACAGTCAAATAATGACTGGTAGCTGACATGTAGTTGCAAAGTTATACTCATAGTTAGTAGAATTTCTAAAAGGGTTTTACCAATTATAATACTAATAGGGTTAGAGGTTTGTTCAAATCGTTAACCTGCCGGATGAACAATAATAATAATAATAACATACATTATTTGTACATTTATTGTAGAAATGCACTGGGGTGATAGTTATATGTTTGCCGCATTGACTATACAACTTGCAGGTGCATATACATCAAGAGAAAAAAAAATGTTGCCCATATCTTTCCAGTGCCTTTTTGAAATAGAGACGCAAGGCTCTCGGTTTAATTGTATGTGACAGGACGGCTGGCATGCAGAATTCCGCCATGCACTACTGTAGCTACAGCACACAGAGACAGACAGAGAACTGTGCTACATATTCTACAGCATGAAGAAACACAACGGCTTGGACAGTGACACATTTTGCTCTTCTGGAGGGTCAATCGTGGTGAAATTAGTTCCACAGATCTGCCTGATATTCAAATCCAATATGAAGTTGATTCTACTTCCATGTTTAAGAAAAACAAGATATTCAACATGAAGAAAGTGGGTGGGATTTGACTTTCTGCATCAGGAATTGATTGGATTGTGAAGAGTGATCCTGTATGACAGGCGGGTGGAGGGGCGGGCTGAAAAATAAGAGGGCTTGATGATGTCATCTGAAAAGGAAAGTTGTTTTAGTCGTTTGTGATGAAAGATTATAAAGACGTGTAATTTTGAAAACTATTCACCAATGAATTGTTCACAAAAACACCAGGAGCCTGCAGTAAGTACACGATCATGCAAAAGTCCATGGGTTAGAAAGTTTTTTTTAATCTTTTTAAAAGAAGTATCTTATGCTCAAAAATACAGTAAAAGTATTGTGAAATATTACTAATTAAAATTACATAATATATCTTTTAATTTAATATATCATAAAATTTAATTAATTCCGGTGATGCAAAGCTGAATATTCAGCAGCCAATACTTCAGTCTTCTGTTGGGTCACATGATCCTTCAGAAATCATTCTAATATACTGATTTGGTACTCAAGAAACATTTATGATTATTATGTTGAAAACCGCTGTGTTGCTTCATATTTTTGTCATGATATAGTATATATATTTTTCAGGATTCTTTGCCCTGATGAATAGAAAGTTCATCTTTATAAATAAATATATATATATATATATATATATAAAATTATATGGTCCTATATATATCCATGTTGAGCTGTTTTCCTGCCAGTGATGTAATGGGGTCATTTATTTCAGTAAACAAAACAGTGGGAGGAGACCTGAGTTGGCCTGCTGATATTTACAGAGAACAAACATACTCTTTTGTTAGAACACACACACACACACACACACACACACACACACACACACACACACAGAGAGAGAGAGAGCTTGTACAAAATACCACCACAACACCAATAAAGATTGTACCAAAACTGTCAAATATCCTTTCCCTATAAATTACATTTATGAGGTCCAGTGAAATTAGCTATGCTTTAACGCGCACAAACACGCTAATACAACACCTATAAACACACAATATGTATAGGATTATAAATTGAAATAAATATTGATTGTCTGATTCCAAGAACTAGATATCGAGATGGCTGATGCGAGTGTGTGTGTGTGTGTGTGTGTGTGTGTGTCCAAGACCAACTGGGATCTCGTACGGCATTCTACAAAATTCCCCCGAGCCTGTCTGCAGAGCTGAACGTCTGATTGAGTCGTGTCACACTAATCTATCCTGACACCACGCGAGCAGTTGCCATGTACCCCTCCCAGCCCCTAATGCACTTTTTTGTGTGCCAGAGAGAACGAGAGAAGCCCATCCGCCCCTCCGTTTTCAGAGAGGATGACGTGGTGTGTGTGTGTGTGTGTGTGTGTGCGATTGAGTGTGTGTGGCAGAATACCTCGGGGTTTATGTGAAGGGTGATTTGTAAAGGAAAGAAAATCAATAGTTGGTTCAGATGTCCTCTGCAGTGATGCTATTTTTATATCATACAAAAAAAACAGTAAAAGAACACGTCATAATTTAAAATAAACATAAACATGACATGTATTTATGTCTTTAAGTCTGTTATGTGATTGGCTTAAATATTCATAGGATTGTGGGAACTATAAGCTCCTTTTTTCTCCCTTTTTTTAAACTTTTGTAGTCAACTTTTGTACTTTTGTAGCATAAAGCGATGAACACAACATAACCAATGCTTTTATAAATTTTTATAATTTATAAATAAATGTATATTTTCATTTTAATTTAAAGTAAAGTACAAACAAGAAAAAAATGTATACTAGAATATGATTGAAATGGTCAGCGCAATTTTTTGTTTATATCATATAAAACATATAATATAATATATTTTTAGTTATTTAATTTTTTGTACAAATAATACTAGGATTTGATAAAAATGGTCAGTGCATTTTTTACCGGGAAATGAAAAAGGCAGCAATACAATAATAAAAAAATAATGCCTGAAAAGCTAGAAAAGAAGTTATTTGTGTTGAACTTTTTCCATAGTTTTTCCTGCACTATTGTCTGGCCTCGTCTAATCCCGTCCCGCTCCAGATGGGGTTCAGGCCAGGAGAGAGGACTGTCACCCTGCAGGTGGGTGTGGAAAGCGGCTGGGGGATCACTCCCCTTACGCCTTACCTTCTCCTCCACCCCCTCTCCCCAAAATCCTGTTCTTAACACATGACCGGATGCCCTGAATTATTCAACCTTTTCAATATTTCACATGGCCCCCTTTTCCATGTTTGTTGCCCTGGCCTTATGCAATTTTCATGGAAAAAAATGTTTTTGTCCTACTTTAAAACACAAGCGAGACGGAGCAAAGGTTTGGTATCACTGGTGTGGAGACTGTTTTGTATGAAGACTGAAAGGGGTTTGTGATAAAGACATGGAGAGTTTCTCATGAAATTAGACTGGCAGGCTAAAAAAAATAAAATAATGCTAGATAGATAAAGCTATTTCTTCTTTCTCACATAAGCCACTATAAATTAAATGTAAAAATATGACTATAAAACACCTGCTTCTGATTGGTCAAATAAGGCATTCTGGGTTCAAATATTTTTATATACCGAGCGTTAAAATGTAAAATTGTCCCAGACAAAGGATTTCCTATATAGCTATGCTAGTTTCGCCTCTCTTGTATCACACTGCGGTATCTTTCCTCTCACATACAATAAACTAAAACTAATATTTTTATAATTATTTGGAAGACAACCATATGATTAGAGGCTTACATTCTTTAAAAAAAAAAAAATTTAATGGCATTATTGGTTCCATGAAGAACCTTTAACATCAATGGAACATTGCAAAGGCTCTTTATTATGAAAAAAAGGTTCTTTAGAATATTAAATAGTTCTTTTAAAGACCCCCTGTGGTGATAATCAAGTTTTTAAATGTTGTTTTATATGTCTATGTGGTGTTTTTAATATGCTATCAGACAAACCATGTGCAAAGTCATCAGTCAACACCATTGCTGAGTATTTTCTCTTTAAAACTGCAGTGAACAAAAGACCAATCCCATCGCTGGTGTTTCTGACATCACAAACTACCTTTTAACCAATTACGTCAACGTGTGGGTGGGCTTTAGCATATCATCATTACAATGCTGCGAAGCAGTGGAGTCTCAAGAGAAGCCAGATTATCCTGGTATATTTTTCTGTTGATATGAACAATTGTGTACATTTAGCAATATACTGAATCAGGTGAATTATGGAAATAATGTATATATTACGATGTTATGATGAACTATATGCCTTTCTCTTGACTGATTTTCAAAGTGTTTCTAAGGATGCTGAAGGCAGACTGAGATGGCGAATGGGAACATGGTTTGTGTAACATTAGCAACATATTATTAGACGTTTGATAACGTAGTTAAGCAAAAAGCCAATCATCAAGTGTAAAAGTGGATCTCTGAGCGGGCGTGAGTGAGTGGTGGCGGGGTTATTTCACATATTCATGGGTCTGCGTACACTAAATGAAGCAAGGGTGTAGAGTTACATTCAAGCTATTTTAAGGCATAAAGGAGGAAAAAAGGCGTTTAAATATGTCCTTTTGGTGATAAAAGATTAGTTTTAAGGGATAAAATGATTGACTACAGGGGGACTTTAAGAACTGTTCACTGAAAGGTTCTTTGGGGAACCCAAAATGGTTCTTTTAAGGCATTCCTGCGAAAACTATTTTTATTCAGGTGACGGCAACTTTGGATCAACATAAAACTATCGAGTACACTCAAATTTTTTTTTTCAGTTTTGTTCACTTTACCTGAACAATTCATGTTGACTTAATTCCATTTTGGCTATTTTTCATTTCAACATGATTGTGTCATGTTAAACTGACTTAAAACTGTCACTCGTTGGTTAAACATAAAGTTTTCATTTTGAAATAACATGTTTCAATCAAGTAACCCAAAGAAATAAGACTTTCACTGCCCATCATGCTTTGCAAGGGGCTGAATTCGGAGAGTAAATGTTTAAATAAAGTGCAATTTGATGCATTTTTAACAAGATGAGAAAATGGAGAGACTTTTTAATGCTTAATGTTTTGTTATGTTGGTGTTTAAAAGTTTGTGTTATGTTAGTGTTTTTGGAGGTTACCATTGTGGTGAAGTGTAGAGCGTGTGCTTGGGGTGAGGACCTGCTAAATCTATTAAAGTTGTTTTAATAATATAAAGCAAGTTAATCATGTGGAAATACTTTCCATGATTTTTTTATGTTCATTCAAAGAGTAATTTTTTTTGTGTGTATTTGCTGCCACCGTAGACATCATTGAATTATGGGGAAAACGGGTGATATTCATTAATTTATAACATAGTAGTAACTTGACTAAATGGGATTCATTGGAAGTGATGTAAACATATCGGCTTAACATCAAGGATTAAATTAAAGATAGCATGATTAATTGAAGTTCAATAAAAAACATTAATTCAAGTTAAAAATAAGTATTTAAATCATGTTTAGTGAATGTTATCTGTTCATGTTAAATGAACACAAATATTTCAAGCTGGTTGAACATCATCCATTGTTGTTAAGATAATGTGGTGTAATCACGTGGAACCACTGTCCACGATTAAATCATGTTCAACAAATGTGCTATTTTTTTAGTGTATTATCCTTATATTGTATATTATCCTTGTATTGTAATCATTACAAGCACAAGTTGTAATTGCTGCCAAACACGTTAGCTGTTTCTGCTTAAAGCCACAATATGTCATTTTCGTAGCTTGATTTCACGGAGCTTTTATTATGCCGCAGTCATGCGTATGTAGGGTAACACAGCGCTGTTTTATCATATTAGATACATTTGAGTGTCTTGAAAGTTATGTTATAATGCTACTCTATACGTTCGCTCGGCGGCTACTGTGAGACACTTGTTGCAGACTGCAGTAAGCTAGATCGATATTAGGCATGGTAAAACATGGTACTCGCGGTAAATCAAGAAAACAAGATTTCAACCCATTCTCACTCCCAAGGCGTCAAAATCCGAAGCATGGTCAAGTGCTTTCAGCGTCACAATAAAGACGCCAAAGTCACCCCTAGGCGTCACTATATTGACGCGCTGAGTGCTCCATTGATTTCAGTTGTTTACCCAATGCGTCAGATCAAGACGCATTTTATTCTTTGCATTTGTAAAAGTATACATGATTTTATTAATAGTTTATTCATATTTAAAGGTTACTTTTATATTTTGGAGCAGCTAACCCAACTCCTACCCTAAACCTACCCACTCCTAAACAATATAGAAACACATAACAGGCAAATAGAAGTACAGTCACATCTATTTATTGCAA
>NC_137121.1:16093052-16230552 GCF_949357685.1 Gobio gobio | reverse complement strand
AAAATCCAAATGCATCACATTTTATTCTTGCATTTTCTTCATACGAATCAGTAAAGATTTATGGCAAACAATTATAGTTTAATCAAACTTGTAGGGTCATTAAAAACAATTATCCCCCCTGGACATCACTTTTGACCACTACTGTATACAAACAAAAAAACATCTTAAATTCCATGGAGGGACTCTTTAGGGACTTTTTGAAGGCCCCATTTACACCTGTTATTAAAATACTTTTTGGTTTACTGTGATAAGTCGCACAAAAGAAGAGAAATATACCAGAATGTTGGTCCTGTCAGCAGTACAAGTAGTTCCCCCCGTCACAGCCTGGTGCCGATACCCCGGAAGTCTGGCCGTCTTCGCCGGCTCCCTGCTAAGCTGATGGACTATGAGCTACAGTAGGCATATAGCCTTGACTCGTATCCTTTTTTGGGTGTGGGGGGGAAAGTTATTTTATAGGTTTATACATTTTGTGTTTTGGTGTTCTTTAATAGCCTGGTAGGCTGTACCGTATAGGTGATTCTAACAGTTGTTTCTTGTTACCACATAGCTATCCTGGGTACCTCACTGTGATTTACAGGTCAGCAGTTACTGCAGGAGCGGTAGTGTGGTTCTATGGAAAATGGGTGGCGCCAGTGGAATGTGACGTCTGATCCCCGATGTCGTATATGGGATGTGACGTCTGATCCCCAGTGTTGTGGCACGTCAGCGCGGGGTGGGGTTTGGGTCTATGTGTGATGGCTTATTAGTCTGACGGTGTTCACCATTAAAGTCATGTGTTAACCAGCTCCTCGTGTTGGTAATTCATTGTGTTATCTAAACACTGGCGTAATCTATCTGCGTCCGTGGCAACCACTTGCGTGTCAGGGTTTGAAAGCGCGTCTCATGTATGAAAATTATCTGTACACATGACGGGCGGCAATAATATCGCAAGAAAAGCCTGACGTGTACTGACAACTGCATTATTTAACCGTATTTTCTTCAATACAATGTTAAAGCAAGTGTCAAGTGAGTTTCATTCATAATGTTTCCACTTCATGTAACATGACAGTTCATACCGGAGTGAAGCCGTTTTCATCATGTGATTGGGGGAAACATTTCTGAGGGCGTGGTGAGCTCGTGTCAGGGGCGCGGATAGTGAGCCGTTGGAGGTACCATCCTACGTCACGATGTACCACAACGTCCAATAGGAAAATTCAACTGCAGTAGCCACCGTTCAACCTTAAGAGGGCAGCACTTTGGCGGTTTTACACCATATTTTATAGAATTAAAACACTTTATACTCAAATGTCAAAACATTTACTCAAATCAATGAACAGCATTAATAAAGCCCCAGTATTACAGATCATTAACTAAAAAAAGTTGGTTTAGGGTTTAGTTACCCTTTAAAGGAGGCCTTATTGCTAGTTACTTCCCACCATGCATGCATGCACTCAAATACACACAGAAATGAGGTTACAACAATCAAATCAAACACAGTAGCACAGGCATATGTAGTTATGCAACCCTAATATCACTGCGTCCATTAAAAGTCAGAGCATTAGTAACCACAAAAACAAAATCTTACTGATCGCTGAGCAGCTCTCACACTAAATTTACACTGCTTCTGATACATTAACACTTATCAGGAGTTATCCTCTCCTAACAGCCACAGCTGAAGGCTCCTGTTGCATTAATATTTCACAAGATTAATATTTAAACACATCAAATGGAATATGGAAAATAGCATATTGAACAGAACCTCATTAGCCCACAAGAGAGAAGCTAAGTAAGTTTCATTCAAAGTGCCTTTTTATTGTGTGTGAGAGTGAAATGGAAGGGGATTCAGTTTAGAAGGATGGATGAATGGATGGATGTTTTCTTAGATATTGGGTAAAAAGATTAGGGGCAACCTATATAAATAAACATGTTCAAGAGTTGACGATGACATTTGGCAATAACTACCATTTGCCGTTTAAAAATAGTCTACTAAAAGAAAAACTAAACTAATGCAAAACGACCAATCAACTGTCTAGACTTCCTTTATAAATGGCTGGACGGCTTTCAAAAGCAAGTCACAACTTTTTTGGCACGTCAAGTTTAGGGTCGTGGAGGAGACTTCATGCACACTGAGGAGGAAAGAAGCCAAAAAAACGTCACGCCGCAAGATCACAAGACTGCCTTTGGCCAGAATCATAGGCGGTGCTTCATTTGTGCACTTCTCAGCATTCGGAGTTCAGTGCTCTATTTTCTCTCCACATATTTTGAAGCGAATATGAAAGCGGTTTAAACGTGCTGTAAAGAGTGTGCTCCAACAGACCAAATTTTTGTTAAATTAATAGATATTTAATAAACTAATAACTATCTCAAGAAAAGACAATCTGAACTTTAACTTTTAAATATTATCCAGATGTGTTATCTCCATTATATTGAGGCTGAAAAGGAAAGAAACATCTGAAACAAAGTAAACTTACGGTGGGAAAGGCATGATGCCCTTTAACATGTGGCGTCGTGCCAGATCAGGGTGGAAAAAAAAAAAGACTTGCACGTTGTCACATATGACACTCAACAATACTTGTTTGCCTCCGAGCTGCCTGGAAACAGCTTGCCGGCTGCTGATGATGGCAGACCCTGGAGGCCACCAAATCCCTGAGGTAAAGGGAGGAAAACATTAGTAACAAGATAACAGGGGAGGAGAGAGCTCAGAGAGCTTGGCTTCTTCAGGTACCAAGTGCTCTCAACTCCTGAACCAGCATCCCAGGGACTGGTGACAACAAGCAGTGGGTGTTACAAAAGAAAGTGCTTGGAGGGGGGTGGATATAATGGTTGATTATGGTGATGATTTTCAGTCAATATATTCCATGATTATTATACCAGTCTGCCTGGCTGTTTATATAATAAATCACAAACTTAAAGAGTAAATGACATTTAAAAAACTAAATCAACAGTTGCCCTATTATAGTGAGAATCCCCCAGGAATAACCTGGCTGGGATTAAGTGATCTGCTCAAGAACAAAATGCTGATTGCTCATGGACTGCCCCATGTGGTGTTCTGTAACCTATAACCTTTCAGTTTAAAAAAAAAAAAATAATTGTTTATATTTTGTCTATATTTTGTTTGTTTATTTTAGTTGGATTATGTTTGTTTCAGTTACCAGGACAGATTTGTCAGTATATATTTTATTATTATTATTATTTATTTATTTAGTCATTTTGTTTTGTTTTGACCAGGACAGATCTTTATTTTTGTAATGATTTTATATATGTTATATTCGGTTTGGGTTTTTTCTATATTTACTTGTGTTTTGTCTATATTTTGTTTGTTTAGTTTAATTAGATTTTTGTTTTCTTTCAGTTACCAGGACAGATCTTTATTTTTTTTAATAACGGTATATGTTCTGTTACATTTTGTCTATATTTTGTTTGTTTATTTTAATTGTTTTAGTTTTGTTTTGTTTTAGTACCAGGGCAGATTTTATTTTTTAATGATTTAATATATTATGTTAGGTTTTGTCTACATGTACTTGTGTTTTGTCTGTATGTACTTTTTTGTCTATATGTACTTGTTTTTGTCTATATTTACTTGGCTTTTGTCAATTTTTTGTTTCTTTAGTTTCGTTAAATTTTTGTTTTGTTTCAGTGCCAAGACAGATCTTTGTATATATTCTGTTAGGTTTTTTCTATATTTACTTGGGGTGTGTCTATATTTACTTGAATTTTGTCTATATTTTGTTTGTTTAGTTTAATTAGATTTTTGTTTTCTTTCAGTTACCAGGACAGATCTTTACTATAATTAGTTTTAACTGTTGTGTTACATTTTGTCTATATTTTGTTTGTTTATTTAATTTTTTTAGTTATTTTGTTTTGTTTTAGTACCAGGGCAGAACTGTGTTTTTTAATGATTGAATATATTCTATTCGTATACATATTTACTTGTGTTTTGTCTATTTTTGTTTCTTTAGTGTTTCATTAGATTTTTGTTTTGTTGCAGTACCAGGACAGAACTTTGTATATATTCTTTAGGTTTTGTCTATATTTACTTGGGGTTTATCTATATTTACTTGTGTTTTGTCCATTTTTTGTTTCTTTAGTTTCATTAGATTTTTGTTTTGTTTCAGTACCAGGACAGATCTTTATTTTTTAATAACTGTATATATTCTGTTACGTTTTGTCTATATTTACATGTGTTTTTTTTCTATATTTATTTGTTTATTTTAGCTAGATTTTGGTTTGTTTCAGTTACCGGGACTGATCTTAATTATTATATATATTTTTTTGTATAATATATGTTTTTTTCTATTTTTAGTTTGAATTACAATTACAAAAAATGACTTCAGCAGTACCATGGTACAGTGATGGAAAATTAAGAAATGAAATAATGAAATGAATAAATAAAATAAAATAAAAATGAAATGAAATAATGAAATGAAATAAAATAGAATAATAAATGAAATAAATAAATGAAATGAGTGAGACGACTCCACCCTGTGAGACGACTCCACGCCTGTGAAGAGACGACTCAACGCCAGCGTTGTTATGGCCTAAATTAATACACGATTGATTAACTTTTTCGAACATTATTCTTTAACATTGTCTTTCTAACATTTTTACTGTACATCTATGAAATGCACTTTCTGTAAAGCTGCTTTGAAACAATGTGTATTGTGAAAAGCGCTATACAAATAAATTTGAATTGAATTGAATTGAATTGAATTGAAATAAATAAATGTAATAGAATGGTGTTTTCTGTACGGAAACAGTATAATGCATGCAACACAAGTCTACTTGAAAAGATCTACGGAAAAACATTGATAAGTGCCATAAATCAAGACACTAGGGAAGCTGTTAATCAGTGACTGCCATTCACAACCTGCAAGAGACGCTTAACAAGGGGTGAATTCTGCTGAGACTGTGATGGCTTCATTACACTGGCCTCACTTACCGTCTGGAAAAAAAAATTTATGATTTAATGAACAGAGTTAAGATTTGACACCACCGCAGCACTCCAGTGCTAAATCAGAAATAATGAACGAGCCATTAACGAGGGGCTGGGTGAGAAACACCTGATCTGCCCTCCCCCTGTCTATCCCTCCCTCCATCTCTAATAAACAGTCCACAGCTGAATCAGGGCAGCACCTTCACCTGCCCCTGCTGCACTGAACCTCTGTCTATCAGAATCCACCCACACACACACACTGCGCCTCTGTCTGTCACACTACTCCTACGCAGTGTACTATACGTACCCACACACACACAGACAGACACCCCTTCACCTGGAAGATGAGCTGTCTGTCAGGCAGGGAGACGTCTCTCGGGAGTGTGTGGGGGTCTCTCTGTCACAGTAAACCCCTGTCTGTCACACTCGCAACCCCATACGCGAACACGCACGAGGCACCCGGTAAGAGAAGCACATCCGTACACACCTGTCAACAGAAGAATGTTTAATTTGAACAGGCCTGCCATTGTTTGATAAGATAATGACTAGGGCTGCCGGTATAATAATTTTGTACATTCATCTTCGCTTTGGTATAATGAAGGTGAAGCCTGATAGTTCCTGAGATTCGCTAAACAATCATCAACAAGTTTTGAAGTAAATGTTTTGAAATGAGACAATAAACAAAAACACAACTAGGACAGGAAAAATAAAAGTATGCTTTACCATGTTGCTTTGTCTCCATACATTTAAGGTTTCTCAATGGATTTTTGGTTCATGAAAACGAAAAAAAAATTTCACAGGGTTCCCGAGTTGGCTATATGGTTATTTGGAGATTAAAAGGTCCTTGTTTATGTTATAGGTTCTTCAGCTCAGCATATTTGGTTTTAAAGCACCAGCAGATAATTGCTTTCTAAAGAACTAGACAATAATAAGTTCTTTGTGGAACCGAATGATGTTATATTTTGTTAGATCTTGTTAGCCATATAGATACACAACTGTTTAGGGTCAGGAAGACTTTTATTGTTCAAAAGTGACAGTAAAGACATTTAGGGTCCGATTTTAACGATCTGTGCACATGGGGCAGTGTGTGTCCGAATCCACTTTTGCTAGTTTAACGATGGAAAAACGGTCCAAAAGGGTTGTACCTGAGTCATGGGTGTGTTTTGGGCGTAACGTGCAATAAACCAATTAGAGTCTCATCTTCCATTCCATTTAAAAGCCATTTGCGCTCGCACCATGGCGGATTCGCTATTTACATGGCAGAATTTGCGAGCGGAAAGATTGTATACACCTATATGCGCATATTACTAGCGCACCCTTCAAATAACACAACAAATACTGCGGTATTGACTTTAGACCGGTTTTTGTTGGTCAATGGCGTAGTCGTTTTCAGTTGCCTCAAAATAGCAACGCGCCAGCAATGCGCCTCTGAACACACCTCGTTTTCAGACCAGCACGCCCATGGGCGAATAAATGGGTGCGAGTGCTTTGCTATTCAAACAACGTGGCGCTGGACGTGAAAATGATAACTGTGTCAGACTGAAAGTAGCAAAAAACACTAGCGTCACGCCTATAGCGTCACATTGCGCCGGGTGTACGATAGGGCCCTTATAGTGTTACAAAAGATTCACGATGTTCATTTGAACTTTCTATTCAAATAATCCTGAAAATAATGCACCAGTTTCCAGAAAAATATTAAGAATATTAATAATAAAAGATAAGTTTTGGGATATTAGAATGATTTCTGAAGGATCATGTGACACTGAAGACTTGAGTAATGATGCTGAAAATTCAGCTTTGTCAGCACAGGAATTAATTACATTTTACAATATATTAAAATAGAAAACAGTTATTTTATATTATAATAATTCTTCACAAAATTACAGTTTTTACTGTATTTTTGATCAAATTCCCAACCTGGTCAAGCAGGCGTTTATTAGCTAGGCGGCCACCTAGTCTCTAAGCTGAAAAGTGCCCAAAACCTCTTTAAATCCAGCTAACAAACAAACTAGATTGGGAGACCATTTAAGACTAGAAAACCAGCTTAGACTTAGAAAACCAGAAGGTTCCCAAGTTTAAATTTAGCTTAAACACCCAAACCTTTTGTAAAATGATTTACTGGAAAAGTTTGCTTGCGCTACATCTAATAAATGCCACTTGGATTGATACTTTGTTATTGAATGCAATGGCATTCATACCTTTTTAAGTGTGGGTTAAGTGTCCAAATACTTTGTGGAGCGATTGTATCCTTGATCATACAGCCTCTGCTTCAGGTAGCCAATGGTCTGCAACTCCCTGTGGCTTTATGCTGTTGGGAAACAAATGCTTTAACATCACAAAATCATGCTAGTTTACTGGTACTTCTTTTAAGTGTTAACATTTCCTTAGCTTTTATGATCTTAACCAGGCCTATTACACATAAAAGGCCCAAACATTAATTTAAGTGCTTTCCTTACTCCTCCAACGAACCCATCAATTAAGGCACTCTTTACCATGTGTTCCATTCTGGACACAACTTTACAATTTAGCATTGGGGCACCTCTTGAAACCTGCTTTTAAAGAGCTGTCGAAGAGAGGCATTTTTAACTTTTGACAAATAAACAATGGCGCCCTCTGAGCCCGCTGCGCTAAACACCGCTCACCAGGCCCGAATTAAATGAGGAGAAAAATGCTCAGGTCCTTTTCCACCGCACCACGATTTGAAGGAGGAGAGAGCACACATTTCACACAGTTGCCTTTGTGTGTAATATATTGTATCATAGCCATCCTGCTGGGCGTATTTCATATAGATAATGATGAAGGCCATGCGAATATCTACGTGAACGAGTGGGTTAGCTAATTAAGATTATAGCTACCCAGAGAAGTGTCTCGGTACAGTTTGCACCCAGCAAGGCGCTGCCTTCATTGTGGGAAAAGCAGCACCATTTAAACAACAGGGTCCACATCACCTGGAGAGCAATTGATACCAATTATACCATATCATAAAGTAACCCAATTTAATAGTCAGGGAACCAACATGGGGCATTTGGCTCATTTAAGAGACAACAGCAAAAGGATTAATTTCTAGTCAGTGAGCTGTCATTGTGTCGCAATGATAAAACCCAGATTCTAAACTTAAGGATCTGACTGTCACAAATAAGGCAGGAGATGAGAGCAATTACACACGACCTGATGCCAGGAAAGGGTGGTAATTAAGTGCGTTATTGTCTTTAGCCTTACTATTTTAGTTTTAGTGGAGCTAAAGATGTTTTTAAAAAGATAATTTTAGAAAATAATCAATCCGAATGAAGCAAAAATATTATTAAATATAATTCATATTAAAATAATTCAAAGATTTGTGAGTCTAATGTAAGGTTACAATTTCCTTTTTAGGAAAATATTAAAGACAATACAAAAAGTACTCGTTTTTATATAATGTACATATACACATATTATTCAAATGTAATAATCAGTACGCTTTTTAAAGGAAATCAATATTTTTAATTCAGCAATGATGCTTTAAATGGATCGAAAGTGGCAGTAAAGACATGTTACAAAAATGTTGACACTATTGCCTTTTGAGAGCTGCTTTACAGCAGAATTTGATTTCTCTCATATTTGATCAAATTTGCATAATTGATTATGTTTATCAAAGAGAAGCTGTCTGCATTTTATAAAGCACTATATTAATAAAGTTGACTTGATCTGACTCGACAAAAGATTTCAATTTCAAAAAAATTTGTTTTTTATACTTCATACTGAAAGAAACCTGATTGATAGAAAACAAAAGAATCAGTTTACACACACAAAAAACACCTTATCAGCTTACTAGAATGATTTCCGAAGGATCATGTGACACAGTAATGATGCTGAAAATTCAGCTTTGCCATCACAGGAATAAATTACATTTTACTTTAGAGTTTGAGATGCTGGTAGAAACAGGTGGAAATCAATGGTGTTCACTCTTAAAAAAAAAAAAAGGTTCTATATGGCACCAAAAATGGTTCTTGGCTCGTAATCATAGGGGAACCTTTTTTAGTGCTATATAGCACCAATTTTGGTGTTTCAGTGGTTCTTCAGCGGTTCTTCAGAGGTGCTATATAGCACCTTAGTCAAAGAACCGGTGAAGAACCGAAGAACCGCTGAAGAACCACCCAAGCACCAAAATTGGTGCTATATAGCACTAAAAAAGGTTCCCCTATGATTACGAGCCAAGAACCATTTTTGTTAGAGTGTAACTGTGGAACTTTCTAGAACCAAAGTTCTAGAAGAGGATAAAAAGTTGTTTAATTTCTCATTTTTAATTCTATGAAAAGTTTACAATAACCATTAAAAATTGAAATATTGACCAAAATTCTTTAGCGAATTCAATTGAAACCGGCTCCATTGTGAACGCCATAATCCACTCTTAATCTGGATCAGGGATTCCAGTGTGTTTTTTTTACCCCTCTCTTGAGGCAGCAGTTGCCGTTCATCCCGTGCCTTTGTGTACGTGCCGGCCTCCTTAACGTTTTAGCAGGGCTTTGACTGGTTGAACTTTGATCTGATGTCTTCATTGAGGAGAACTGCAGGTTACCCATTCAAGATGCAAATCCTTTACCAGAGCCTATAGGCACTTTGTAAAAGAGAGAGAGAAAAACAGGGTGAAAGAGAGAAAGTGAGTGTCCCGATGGGAGGGGGAATCCTGTGTGAAGTTGAAACACTCCGCACGCCCCCCTCCACACACACACACACACACACACACACTCGCGCTCTAATCCACATTGCAATATGGATTAAGGTAGGGGATAACCTTTTCTTAACGTGCAAGAAAGAGTACGGCAAGGACAAGCCCGGGGTGGGCGGCTGGGGATCTTCTCATAATAAAGCAGTGCGGTATAAAAGCACGCTCTGTGTCAGGCGCTTGTGAATGGGCCTCAATGCAGCCCCATTCCCAGGCCTGGTGGGGAGGCTTGCCAAAGCCTACCTAGAGCCAACTAAGCGTGAGTAATCCGTCCACGCTCAATGGACGGGGTGAGCCCCATTCAACCCTCTCAGAAGTTTAAGAGTTGATCAATTTATTATCTGTGGCGATTAGGGTGCAGGCCCAGTCACCTTCTTAAAACCCGACGGTCCGGGAAGAAAGGAGAAAAGAAACGGGTCTCTCTGTTTCCACAGCTAGCGTCACATAACCGAGGCTCTCTAATTGCGATACTAATGCGCTCGAAACCTCTGATTTGAAATGAACCAAGGCAGAAAACTGATTTCATGCTGTGACAGTTTATATATTGCCGCCGATAGACAAACGGCCCATTGAATAGGAACTGCACCTTCTAATTTTGTTTCCGGGGGAGAGAAAATAATCGCTTTGTTACATAGGTAGAGAAAATTGGGCATAAAATCATTCAGCCATTTTTTTTTATTTTTTTTTTTATTCTTACAGTCTGATGTGATGTTTTTAGACGGGAATTAGATGACTGAAAAAAGCAAATTCGAATAATTGACTGTTGTAATTACGCCCCAAAAAAGGCTTTGTGCTTTTAACGGCTTGTAATGACAACTGAGTTAACAGATCGGTGCGGAAAAATAAACTCTACAAGTCAAACAAGCTTTGTTGGCTAAGGATCACACCCACTCCAATGGCCACAAAGGGTGCAGTGGTTTGGGACAAATCTCAAGTGCTCTTCACACACACTTCTTAGCACATGGATAAACAGTTTTATTAGCTCGATTCACAATAGCCATCGTCGTCTTTTTACAAAAAAAAGAATGTTAAACGCCACAGGAGACCAAACAAACGTAAATGACAGCCGAAAAGGGGAGTGTGGTGAAACCATGCCTGATTCCTCAGAGCAATGATGAGGTAAACAAAGCAGGTGTAATGGGGTGTGGCTAAATCAGCTCACTAGTTCAGTAGTTAGTACACTAGCTAGGGAGTCAGCCACGTCAAAATAGTTCCGGTGCACTGAGACGTTCACTTTGTAGAAATTCCCAGAACGCTCACTAGATTCACTTATACAGAAACAATACCATGTCTTAAGTCAACAAAAGACGGGTGTAAGTGTAAATCAAGACAGTCTTATTTTCTGTAGTTACCTTTATATCTAATGGGTTCAACAAAATGAAGTGTTAAACAGTGCTGTAATTATAATTGTAATGTGTCTTTTTTTCAAAGAATATTCATTGATGGAAACGACATGGACATGGTCTTGCTATATGGCTAGCTATAGCATTTTATGTATCCTAAATAATATTTTCACACTTTTCTGCTCACAAATGCTTTTTACCTTTTTTTCCTTTGTATTCTTTACACAACATGTCTCATCTCAAGCTCCTTGGGTCTCCTTGGCAAACAAGTGCACTAACTTTAAAAAGAGGAAAAACACGATTTATTAGAAGCAAAGTTGTGTGGTGTTGTACAAATGATGGCAATTCATATTTTTCTGATGGCATATTCTAAAATGTAAAAATCAAATAAATACATTAAAGTAATTTAAAGAAAATATGAAAAACATTATTCAAATAAATAAAATCTCAAGACTATTAGTTTTACAGTTACCAACTTTTACCAATTTTTTTTTACAGAACAACTTTCTTCCAATTTGTTACAGTTAAAAAAATACATCTAAAGTGCTCAAAATTTAATAAACATTCAATTTGTTTCGTAGTGTTAAGATCACGGCTCCTGTTAGTCCACTCAACAAATTGAATGCTCACGATATAGGGAGCAGAATATCAAGTGAGATATTAACATTCTTGCTGGGCAAAGCAGTCATCACCTCCTCGGTTCACATGTTCATGCCCCTGTGTTTGAGAGAGGTCACTGCCAACCCA
Source organism: Gobio gobio (assembly GCF_949357685.1). Classification (NCBI taxonomy): domain Eukaryota; kingdom Metazoa; phylum Chordata; class Actinopteri; order Cypriniformes; family Gobionidae; genus Gobio; species Gobio gobio. The sequence continues at coordinate 16,218,848 of NC_137121.1, read as the reverse complement.
CAACAAGCCACCACCTCATTACCCAAACTAAATAACTTGATTCTCTCTATTAAAGCCATGTGACAAATATGCTACACATTCACATGGACGCTGCTCAAAAGTGAGGCCCCGATTACAGGCCCAGAGCGGAAAAGATTGTTTCATCGTCATTCTCACACTCAATTGACTGTGGTTATGTGTGTGTTATGCGTGTGTGTGTCCTGGAGTCATTATGTGCAATTCAGGCAAGCACGTGGATGGATGTGTGTACAGAGCTTTCAATCATGTTTATGAGGGGCCGTTCGTGCATATGCGTGTCTGTTTGACTCTTAGCGGCTGTTCCCTCTGCAGTCAATTTATCTTAATGTCAATTGAATGTGCTAACAACTCCAGCGCCGTCAGACATCATTTCATATCAATCATCCGGCATCAGCCACACTGATCTACAACGGCAAACGCTCAGTACTTGCGGCCACAAACAGATTTACTGTAAATTTACCTAAAGAAGAATGGCACAGAGCACTGAGAACTCGTAGTATGTGCAATTGGGACAGCTGGCTTGCTTGCAAACCCTTTAGCCATGACTATATTCACAATATAGCACAGTGTTCAGTGTATTACTGGAATAATTAAAATCAATCCCACAACCCTACATAGGACAAGTGGTTAAATAAAAAAATAATTCTGCGATCCTACATATGACAAAAATTCAGAACAGAATCAGTGGCTTGGAAATAAGGAGGGCATTACGTTTTTGGCGTAAAGCAGCATCAATTTATTTTAATTAATATAATCATACAGGCTGAAATTTTTTCTATTATTGCATTATGCTTTATATTATACTACAATACACTGAGGTGCTAATAGTATCTACCACTATTTGCGACAATTATAAATAGCATCTAACTACCATTTATTCTGTGCAAAGAAAATACTTTGTGTTGCCATTTACACAGTGTAAATATAATCCGTAGCTAGTGCAAATAACTGCTGCCTAAAAATAATAAATAATCATTATTATGTAATTATTTTTTTATGTATTTTCAGTCAGAACACTGCATTGACCAATCAGCATCCATGATCGCAATCACCACATTTTATAATAAAGTAAAAAACCACTAAAAGCCATTCTTGTGATTTTATCACTTTTAAATGGACTTTGCAAATCATTTCACAAAAATGTAATTATCGGTTTCAACCTATCTATACACTTTGTAGCATGTTGACCGTTCCAGTCTCTTGGGCCCTTAACGGGGTACATGTGTGAAAGAAGATGTGTCAGAGCCCCTGGGACGAATCACCTTTCTAACGCAATAACAAAACAGGCCATTGTCTTGCAGATAACACCTTAAATTAGAAAAGCCACTCTTCTTAACACCAACACTTCCTGATTAGACCTGTGAGGAGCTGTGGGCCAATCAGAGGCTAGGACCATGGGGCATTCCTTTGTGACATCATTAAGGTAATGTGTGGGCAAAGGCTGATTTAGATCCCTGGGCTGGTCACTGTTGCAGTTTGCCGGTTAGGAGTGTTTTTCTGTTTGGGGAGGAGAGGAAGGTGTGAGTGTATGTGAGGGGCTGAATTCACCTGTTGCTTTGGACCCTTTCGCTTGTTGACTCCTCCTGGGAAAGACAAAATAAATAAATCACACTTTCAAGGCAAAATTACATTTGGTCAGGTCTAATTTGACCAAAAAAAGCAATCCCTTGGGTCAAATCAGATCCATCTGTCATTGAGAGGAAAAAAACAACAACAATTATTACCCATACGGTCAAACGCATACAACGGTCAGACAAACATACACCATCTTCGCTATAGGATATTCCTCCGACCAGCAGGAACTTTACATATAAAACGAGGTCAGATACACAAAACATGTCCACAACATTCTTTAGATCCATGGAAACCTTCACTAACCTTCAGTGTCTCTGCACTCTGCCATGCAAAGGAATGGGAGGCCTATCAAAAACAAGCCAACATCCTGCATTGGATTCCCGCCCTCCCCATTTATATGGAAAACAAAGGTTTACGCCTTGACCCCACCCTCCATCAATCAAAATATTTACAATGGCCTCCCATCTGTCCACTGAACTGAAGCGGCCCGGGTGCTTCTGTTCCTCTTCCCATTAATGGAGGGCTTTTCCTGGAGAGTCGTGGGTTTGCATGACCCCCTGGCTGTGGTGAATGCTCGGGAAGGTCATTAAAACCAGTAACATCACCGAGCTGTAATGACAAGCAGAAGATGCACTTCCTCTTTTGTGGGATTCACTGACTGGCTGGTGGCTTATCGTTACACCGACTCTGCACGGCTCGGTCGTTTTGCTCCAGAGGCCAGATCTGGATTGAAAGGTTCAAGCAAAGGTGAAGGAGCGTATTGTAAGGAGGAACAATTTTACTATTTGAAATATGACAAGGACAACACTGCAAGATATGACCAATGCACTAAAATGTTTCTGAAGAAACATCTAGCAAGATGTATTTTAAATAATACAATCATGGTCAATAATGTCAGGGATTGACTTGAGCTGAAGTAAAACAGTGAATCAATATCGGTAAACTGAAGTGCTTTGCTTATGGGTTAATTAACTCACCTAAACCCATACTATACATATACGATTTATCATATATAATAGAGTATACAAAACCAGAGTTTGATGTTTGATTATGAACGCTCAAATATCCAAGTACGTTCCGACTCGATAAAATGATTAAGTCCAAAATCCCATATTTGGTCTTGCATCCAACCCCTTTGAGGCTCGCGGCCAAGCCGGGGAGAACGCTCAATCTCTGGCTTGGCTGAGTGGGTCAGCCCCCTTGGACGAATTTCACTTTTCCGCTTATATCTCGGAAACGCCTAGGCGAAAATGCTTGAAACTCGGATCGAATATAGGTCTCCACGAGTCACATGCTAGTCAGAATGTTCATGGTCATGAATACGCTTTCTTTCCTTAACAACGCAATACAACATAGGCAATGAATAACTAAAGCATAATGAATTCACAACATCATATTACAAGTGTATTCATTATAATGTTATTTCAGGAGTTTTCACATGTTGTATTTATTAAATGTTGATATATTTAAATATAGAACAATTTTACATATTTGGTTTAACTTTTCTAATAAAATTAGATGCCTTTAAGTCAGCAGTTCGCAAACAGGGAGTCTTCACACCAAAAGGGCCATGGGGTGACTAAAAAGTATTTAAATGAATATATTATGGCCTGGTTTCACAAACAGGGCTTAGATTAAGCCAGGATTTGATTTGGCCTTAGTTCAAATAAGATATCTTTCATAAACATGCCTTGGACGAAAACATTACTGGTGTGCATCTTGAGACAAAAACAATGGCACTAACATAATTTAAGATATGTTGCTTTTAGTTAAAACAGCTCTAACATGCATTTTGGTCAGGGACTAGTCTTAATCCTTGTCTGTGAAACTGAAGGTAAAATAATCAAACTATAAATTGAACTAAAATGCTAAAAAAAAAAAAATTCACAAAATATTGCTTCCACTAAAATGCATAAAATTAAATATTGTGTTAGAGAATAGGGGCCCTTTGGGTTACTTAAGCTGGATTTAAGTAATTAATGAATATGATGAAAATGATTGAATATGACGATGAAATACTGACAAAACTTTAAGAAAACTTTCATGAAAAGACAAAAACGATTACTTGGTGTCACAAAAAGTTGCCAAGGAATTAAACTGTAATTCTATGATAATCTTTGTGCTGGAAATATCAAGCCTGACAGACTGGAAATACAGCTAACGTACAGCACGTGTACTTCAGCATGAAATATGATCAGTTCCACAAGAACTTGTGTTTTTCCCCCTCCAGACCAAGCCTTTCAAATAACAGAATCGGTTACAGTAAAATTATATTTTGATATGCTATGAATGTCTCTTTTCATTTGCAGCCCCAAACCCATTTCGATTCAGCCTAAAAACAAAAGGCACTGTCTGCCTCAACATCACTTTGCCCCCAGACTTGCTGATTGTTCAACTATCTGCCACTCAATGATAAAAGTGCCACCCAAAAGCATGGCTTCCTTGTTTCTCCCTCCATCCTGCCTTTGTCTCCAAAACGGTGTAATTTCAGAGATTGAAGTCCTCGCCGGTGCCTTCATTCCCCTGCTCTGACAACAATAGGACCCAAGTGCTTTCAGGAATGATGGATAAATTACTAGGTAGTAAAATATTATATCTAAGGTAGGTGATGGGTCCTTTTCTGCAGGGCTTGTCTCCATCAGTCTCATGGCACTGAAGGTAATTATAGTCTGTTGGATTGTCTCTCTCTCGGCATGGGAGAGAGCTCTGCTGTTTGTCATGAACTCATCTCGCCGAGCGATAGGACAGTAATGGTTCGAATTAACATCTGTTGCCTGGCTGGCATTGTGAAAGGCAGTGACAGCTTCACCACTGACCTTTTCTGATTATTGACCAAAAAAAAGAAAAAAAAAAAGAACAATTAGCTCCCCTATCAAGGGCCAATAGCTTAAATTACAATGTATATTGTACGTTTGACTGAAAGACTGGCAATGGGCTCAGATGTGTGATTTATCGTGTCGTTCATTGCAATTATTTGGTCATTTAAAGGCGGTGGTTAAAACCTATTATTATGAGGTGGACTGGCGGTATGACGGTCAATGATGTGGTCCAGGACATCAAAACCTGATTAGATCATCGAAACGGCTAATAAATATCAACAGTAGCATATAAGCACACAAAAATTCAGAATTATATTTAGAGGAGGTGTAATGCTATAAGTTAATTAAATGCACCATTAAATAAAAGTACTAATAGTACATACAAGAATGAATGTGGCTAATTAAAGAAATGTTCCTGGTTCAGTACAAATTAAACCAACAGAATTTGTGGCATGTTTATTAACACAAAATAATTTTTGTTTAAAAAAGCAAAAAATATGGGTTACAAATGAATAGGCCAATACGTAAATGAACAAAAAAAAACAAAATACTCACTGTTTCAATAGAATAGCCACAAGACGTAAACAATATTCATGTTAACACGACGTAAGAATGATAAAAAATAAAGTTATCTAATTTTACCGTAAACCGTAAAATGACTGTAAAAATTATCTGACAGCTTTTTAACAGATTATACTTTTAACTTATGAAATTTGGTTCTACTTCATAAAACAGTTTCATATTTCTGCTTTTAAATTCTCCAAAAACATCCAATTACTTCCATTATAAGTGTATTTTTTTAAGTAAACGAGAATTTTTGTGGTAGGCTAATCAACATTATGCCACAAATGCTGATGATTGTGCTGACCTCAGAAGATTCCTTTAAAGTCAGATGGCTAATTTTGGACCAGTATGGACCAAAGCATGGGGTAAAACCACTCTAAACATTTACATTTCACTTATACATTCTTGCGCGACAGCCTTTTCCAAATCTCCTGCCAAGGAGCAAACGTCTAATTCACCTCAGAAACAACTTGACCCCAACGACCAAATAATGACAGCAAAGTTGAGTAACGAACACAGTACAGTGGCCAAATATCATCAGCCTCACCCATAAACTCACAGCTGAGTAAGGCGAAGACGAGAGATTCCACCGCTCTTCAATTTGTCCTCCCAAGGATTGTCTTTTATTGATGGCTTTCTAGGTCAGCGACCCTCTGTGCTGTTCAAAGGATCTAAGAGGCACCCAGATGGGCCCTCTCAAGATGGAGCCTATTGTAGCATACTTTCTATAGTGTCTTACAAATGAAATGCGTAGGAGCCATTAGCCCAGAGTGGATTGTTTTAGGGGGTGGGTGTCCCTCTCATGGGGGGTAATGATGACAGTCTGGGCCACAGATCAGTCATCAAAACAATTGTGTTTCGGGCCTTTTCTTTTGATGAGAGGCTTTCGCTCTACTCTCTCTCATTGCTCTTAACTGCGAATAAACTCCTGATTGCCTTGACAATAAAGAGCCGAGAAAATGCGAGTCATGAATGCTCCAATCTGTTGGTTTTACACCTCAAGAATCAGTCTAAGAAAAGATTGACTGATTGATGATATAGCTTTAAATAGAATTGATGCTGTAACAAAATCTGACAAATCAGGATGTTCACTAACTTTTCTCTCAACGTGAGGTGATTAAATCTTTGTCAGGCCACGACAACAGCAGGTGAGGTATTTACTGTTGTCTTAAGGGATTGGAAAGGCAGGTGTCAACTTTCCACCTTGCTCGGCCCGGCACTGTTCAAACTCCCAGGCATCTTGTGTGAATTCAGTAGATAAGCATTGGCTGACACCGACATCACCTTATTGAATTAGGCTGTTTGTGCAGGCAGCCACCAGAGCATTCGGCTTCAGCTCTGGTTCTCACCTGTTGACAGATGGGACAGACATGCAAGTTACCTCAGAGGAAATTAGACCAGGAACCCAATTTGAATACCAGCTGTTTTTTATGCAATTGGAGAGCCCCGGTAGTTCAATGGGGTCGTCTAACAGGTCTTAAAACTGAGGGAAGGCACTGACAAAGGGTTAAAGAAGAGATGCTTTCGTTTCAGCTAACATTTCATAAGACTAAAGAATTTTCTTAGAACTAGGGGTGAGTAAAAGTAATGATTTTACAATTATCATACTTCACTAGTGTTTATCATTACTTTCAAGGATTGAATATTTTTTATAAGATACACTAAAAATGTATAATATATACATTTGTTCACGTACATGTTCATGTATCAATACTAGCCCTACTTACAACTATTCAAACCAACAGTAGCTCCTGAAAAATACTGACAGAGACACGTGTATGTAAGGTTTCAACTAACTTTTTTTTTTCTTTTATAAGAGAATCAACTATATTGTGACTGAAAATGTACAGGTAAAAACATGGATAAAGTAATGCGAAAGTGTTGACGCTTATTATGAAAGTAAAGTCAAGAAGCCGGAAGACATTGTAAGCGCTTTCAACTTACATGTAGTAAGACAGAAAAACAAAGAAGCCATCACCATCAATAAAAAAATCTAAATCCAAATTAGAGCGTGCAATCATGGGTAACAAGCTAAATTTAGCTAAACCCCCTGTCATCAAATCCATTGTGATCTTGTTGTTTGATTATCATATCTAATTTGTAAGTTGGGCCGGTGGGGCTGTGGATCTCTCTAATCCCCTTTCTCTCTCCTGTGCTTCGCTAATTTGAGTCTGTAATGTTGTATGCTTCTGTGGCAGTGATTGCTATCAGTGACACAAACCTCCTGGGAAGTCTGATCTGACTGGTGGGGCCTCATAGACTGATCTACAGGACTATCTTGCTATATTTGCATAAGCGGCATGCAGCTTTGATACTGGACAGGCAGGTGTCACGCATTCTGTGATCGTAGTCTACAATCATGACTGGGGGTGCCATTATTAACACTGATAACGGATATGTTTTCATTAAGCAGGAATAGGTCCCTCTATGGAGGCTCTGTTTTGAGGGACGAATAATGAATGCACAATGACTGCAATGCATTAATATATACCGCTTTTCTACCACTGGGGTCAGATTGGAACAAAATTTACAAGATTAAACAGCGCGAATGATTTGGTCCAAATGTGGAGGGGAAAAAGAACATAGTTAACCGATGACTACCTATTTTAAATTCTGGCCAGTGCCAATAATTATCATCACATTTCGGAAGATAATCGGTAAATGGACAAAATCTATCTAGTCTTTAATTCAAAATGAAATACTAAACTAAAAATCAATGCTTTAAATGCTACACGTCAATGTAGACATCGCAACATTATAATGTACAGTATGGAAATTTGAGATTTGCATTAGCAAGTTATTAAATTGAGTATTTTTAAAGATTAACTTTATGTGAATATTTTGGCACCCTTACCAAAGACTAATATAACATTAACTCAGTAAAGGCACTGGATGCATTCTATATTTAGCCTAACTGAACTGATTTTAACTGATGTTTGTCATTTTAAAATATATCACAAATCCATATAGGTCCAAAAGACTAGTTAACATCATTCAACTTCCCTTTTGTCCAGCATTTTGACACAACTTGACACAATGCACATGGCCTCATTCGCAAAGCGTTGCGGTCTGTACTTGCTATACAGTTTGGAAGGTGTTGTTTAATACTAGCGGGTATGTTTTTCTGTTTGGGACCCCCTGGTTTGAAGCATTTCCAGTTTCTCCAAGTTCCCCACAGTGCCTGACTGCCCAGCACAGCGGACAAGGACTCATGGAGTCATTTAGGAGAGCAGCGGGTCGATGTTGTGGCCTTGTGCTTATTGATCCCATCCAGCCGACAGACACGTCCATTTCCCACAGCACACAGTGGGACAGGAACAACAGCTTGACACCCCTAGATCATCAGCTCATGAGGAGAGGTATCTTTTTATGTGAGGGATTTTCTTGGAATGTTGCTTTGAAGATGCGGGAATGGGGAGCCATGAATGGTGAGATTCTTGAGAGAAAAGCAGCTCCTGGGATGGAGGGCTCTGTCAGCAGGGGCTGTCACTGTTGAACTATGGCATCCGAAGTATTCATGGACAAAAGGAAACTTCTACCAGCTTTGACCACTTCTGACATTTCTTCGAGAAGGAATCTAGGGTGAGAATTTGGGAATATTTATGAAGACCATTGTGCATTTGACAGACATAAGCTAGTTGTCGAATCAAATCTCACTTTCTTTGATTGCTCCCTGAAAACCCCAGCAAGTGATGTAAAACAGCTGCGATCGGAAGATACAAATCACTGTAAAACTCTCACAATAAAATTGGGCATCATTGCAGGTCATTGTGCTAATCGCACAAAGGACAGCTGATCTAACCTCTCACATTTAAATGTGGGACGACGAGAGATCCAATCGCTGGTAGCTATGACTGCAAATGGCCAACTCATTTACAATCTGAATCCCATTTGATTCCCAGCGGCTCTCCCAGGCACCTCTCTCCAAAAGCTGTACCACCCGCCACTGAGCCGGAGACAGAGAGCCAGCTTGCCACATATGGATCGTCCCTTGATATCATTCAGTCAGCGTGTAATCTTATTATGCAAAGTCTTAATCCGCACCTATGTCCCAATGCCCAAGGGTGGCAATATTGTGATATCAAGGTTCTGGTAGGTCATGTTGCGTGATCCCTACTCTATTCTTTGTAGAAGATGGGGGACTTAAAAGCCATCCCTAGAGGCCAAAGAAATTGAGAGAAAGAGAGATCTGGGGCGGGTCCAGATGTATGGTTTTGTCTTGTTTTTTTTCCCTTTTGGAGGACAAGATTGACATGAGGTCTCCAGCAAGGATTAGACTTGATTTGGAGCAGTGGGACTTTTTCCAGCAGACACATTATTGGACAAGGGAATAAGGGGCCACCAGCATGGCGAAATTGGATCAGGATTGGCAATCGCTGTGAGTCAGCAATGGTAACAACAACTGCTAAAACAGCAGCTGCCCTGCAGATCTCGCCCTCCTTTCAGGTGAAACCACCTTCAGTCACTCGGAAAGGGAGCGGATGGAAACCGAACCGGGGGTGGGAGAAGCAAAGAGATACGAAGGCTAGTGGTGGTGGGGGTAATTTTGATGTTGGTGAGACTTAGCACTGGCGTAATGGGATTAAGCGAAACACCTTTGTGCCCGAAAAAAAGCCACCTGGTGCTGTAAAGAGAAGAGAGGCAGCGAGAGAGAGACAGACAGACACACAGACCGAGGGAGAGAGGGAGAAGACTAATCCGTTCCCACCTCTGGGATGTCATTCATAAAGCCGAGTGATTTCCGCTCTGCTTGCTTCAAGCTAATTCCATCACCAGGAGCGACAGGCGATGGGAATAAAGGGCCGAGCTCATTATCCCAGCCATGGCCTATAACATGGAGGCATTCCCGTTCCACTTGGAATCAATACCACATGATGGGTTTCTTAGACCCGGAAGTTGTAAATGTTCACTTCCTTAAAGAGAAGGGCGGGGAACAACACGGGTAGCTCAGGTGTGGTGGACACTTCGAAATGACACATCTACAGCTACAGTGTCTGCAATTACCACCCACTGCCTCTCACTCCAAATTAGTGGGTTTCCCTCAATAGAGCTATAAGGCCAATAACCAATTAAGAGATTGGCAAACAAAGAAGTTGCATCTCCAAGCAAGCTGTGCGTGGCCAAGCGGTTCCTTGTTGCATTTCAAATTCAACTTGGAGTCGTTTATTAGCAAGTCCGCCTCCTTTGAGACGTCGCTGCTGTGCCTTTTCAGTCTATCTGGCTAAAGACAGAAAGCATCTGTCTGCCAACCTGTATGACATGCTAACACTAAAAAAACAGGCAAATGAAGGTGTGTGACGAGCAGGTTGACATAATTATCGGCAAGGGAGGACAGTGTGTGTTTTTGCGTAGCGGTTGGGGGCGGGTTTGCTTGATTAACAAGGAGTAGTTATTTTTAAAACCAGGTCCTGACATGTTCGGGCTTGCGACGGCGGGGTGGAGGCACCCGAGGGCCTGGTGGCTTCATGGGTGCCCCAGTGCTGTCACTTGCTCAGTCTATGAGCACATTGGGGACGCTATGGCATTGTGACTTCCCTTGGCAACTGCTTTCACAACAAATGTGTAAATAGCCTTTAAAAGAAAACAGTCATGATTCAAATACACCAATTCATATCATCAAGTAGATAGTATAGCTCAGCTCTACACATTACAACAAAGGAATGAAGAATAAAACTTACCTATAATGATTCATCTGTGTTTTTTGAGAGGTTATACTTTGGCTTAATATAACTGTATCCCTCTCTCTCTGGCTATCTCTCTCTCTCTCTCTCTCTCTCTCTCTCACACACACACAAACAGGTCTAGCATTGCACGAGGGCTGTTAGCATTATTGCCAATTGAATGGATAGGATGATGGGATAGGCAGTAAACCTCTGGCTCTCTGAAAGACTCTCAGTCATAAACAAACCAGACAACCACAACACAAGCATGGAGCCATCAGCTTCCTGCAAACATCTTTAGTAGAGTCATCCATCAAAAATAGAGCCAAAACGAAACAACCTTAAAGGTGAAGTGTGTGATTTTAAACGTAAATATCTCCTATTCCAGTTTAATTGACATCTCGAAGAGGCAAAAAATTGTGGCAATTTCAAAATACTGCTTAGTTTGTTTGAGCAGACGAACATGTTAACTTCTGCATGAACCAATGGCATGTGTTTGAAGTCGAATCACTTATTTGGGGGCCAGGTCGTCACATCAATATGAACATACAATTCTGTAAAAAGCCTGTAAAAGAGTAAATGCATATCTACATTAATACAAATGTATTAAAGCATTTCGCTAAAAAGGAATTCTGAAAATGTTATGTAAGAAAAAAAAATAATGCTCTCCGGCATCTTCCGCAAGGTTTCCCACCAGTTGGTCCCTCTGAAAATTTGACAGGGCACTTTTGAGATGAGAGGCAAATATGCAACCTATAAACTATAATCACTGGATTCTGGTAACGGCCGTACGTCAGTTGAGTTCCAGCGGAAGAGTGACCTCTGACCCGACATAGGTCACTCTTCCGCTGGAACTAGACTCGTGTACGACCGTTACCGGAAGCCAGTGATTATAGTTTATATAGTTATAAATATGGATATTTTATTTACAAAAACGAATCGCTTCACTTCAGAAAGCCTTTATTAACCCACTGGAGCCGTGTGGATTACTTTTATGCTGGATAGATGTGCTTTTTCAGGCTTTAAAATCTAAGGTACAATTCACTGCTATTATAAAGCTTGGAAGAGCCAGGATATTTTTAATATAATTGTGTGTTTGGCTGAAAGAATTTTGGGGATAATAAATTATGGGATAATTATTTTTGGGTGAACTAACCTTTTAAAGGTTTGAGCTGAGATGAGTTAAAAGAGCGAACATTTTTCCAACTGTCTGCATTAAATGAGAAACCATGTGAGCAAAAAAGGTGATGAAAGTTCATTCAAAGAAAAGGGTCCTATCTTCCTGCTCCTTGGAGCGCAGGGTTTGCATTAAAGGAAACTCTTTTCAAAGCTACCTGCGAACAAGAACCGGGATCAGTGAAAGTCTTGCTTAGTTAGACAAAGGTTTTGGGTTACCGTTCACACAGATGTCAACAGGGAAAATAACGTGAGAACAGTCACCAAACAACGAAGAGTCATGGTTCCACTGAAATGGTTATGTCATTTCTCCCAGAAATACACATCAGTGTATATTTAAATATTGTTCCAAACATTTAGCAAAAAAAGCAATTGCAATAGCCAATAATATATACATTAAAAAAATATATTAAAAAAATAGAAATACATAAATTGAAATTCTGATCTATTTTATGAACACTGAAATAATTTGGTTGACCAACATACCGATACATAATCACAGTGCACTCAAGTAATGACTAGAACATTAAAGAAATCTTTACCATGTAAATCTTTATGAATTATTATGATTCTTTAATTTACAGTAACAGACATAAAGGGACATTCATTCAAAGAAACACAGCTGCCCAACTGACTGGCCAGAACCACAAGTGCACGCAAGGTTAAAAGTTAGATCCCCTCAAAAATAGAATAGAATGATGATGTCCATCATTGCACTATAATGTGTTGTTGATCCTGTCTGCACATATAGGGGGAACTGAGGACTTAATTAGAGATTTGACAAGCCCACTCTCCAAAAGTGATGAGATTATCTGTAATTGATGTCACAGTCAATTACAGTTCGGTCCATTGCCGGTCCACTGGCAGGTCTAGCCTCGGATCAGGCCTCAGGACATTGATGAAAAGCGTGGTTTTGCCCCGATCAAGCTGTTTCTACTATGGGACGACAGATTTTAGCAAACAGCCTAATGACTGTTTGAAGTTTAATAAAGCCATGACCCTATTCCAATGCCACAACCTTGCGGATCCCCGAAAATTGAATGGACCAGAGAACAATAATGCTCGAAAGAAGGCCTTTTTTGACCAGTGATGTGTGGAGGGAGTTTGTGACTTCATTGTTGGAGGAGGAAAAAGTGCATTTATTTGCATGCAAACAAAGTTTAAAAAAGTGAGCCGTCTGGTCCTCGCAAACACAGGGGAGTGAAAGGAGGGGGCTGGGGAACAAACAGCATGTTTTTTTTCTTTTTCTTTCGGTAAACGTCTGGTCTGTAAAAGAGCATGTCTAGCTCAGAGGAAACAACCAAGGGCTATCTGAGACAGTGAGAGTCTAGTGTGACCCAATTCTGGAAACAGTTATTTGGTGATGCACTTGCTAAAAGGTACATGTGAATGAAATATGCTGCATCCTTACACAAGAAGAAAAAAAAAAGGATAATGGGAAGGTTTGTGGTCACTTTAAGGATTTATGTGGAGACCATTGAAAAATAGCTTTAAGAAAGAAATGATTTGAAAAAAAGAAAAAATGTTTAGTGTATACTGTGAAATTTGAATCCATCTGATAAAAAATCTGGACAGTTCCTTAAAAAAAAACCTATATTTCCTCATAGGTGCCAGGCTCAGTTATGAATGGGGCTGACTTTCTGTTAAAATCTACTACGTGTCCATAGAAGTCCCTTTTTAGAAAAGAGTTAAATAATAGTCCAATAAGAAACTAGCCTAAAGTATCCAAAAGTGTCATGTAACCTTCTTAACTTCAATGCTGAGCGAACAGGAATTGCAGCACACAACCGTTTCCATTTCTTCTGTGTCATCCTTCTCCAAGATGAATTCTCCTCCACAGCGGCAGCCGTACGTATAACACTCAGTGTCTGAAAAAGAAGAGATGCTTTAGAATTATAACCCATATTTATAACATATAATTGTAAATTGCTTGAGAACAGAGTTCTGACTAACCACAATCCCAGTTCATGTCGTCTAGTGTTATATGAGCGTCCATTGGCCAGCTCTGTTTCAGTTCATGTGCTGCAGAGAAATGTAATATGAAGATGAAGTCAAATTGATGATCAATCCAGGATGAAGCAAGGAATTAGACAATATGCTCTCTTTCACAGTCCTTTTAGCATTGCATTTTACAATAACGCTGGGGAATGCAAAACATTATGACAAAAAACTTACTAATAAGAACATATATATATACTATAATAATATATTTAAGTGTTCTCTGAAAGTTGTGTTTCAATTACCACATTGAATTTGTGTCAAGAAAACAAGCCACAACCTGAAACTTTCAGCTTTCACAAGAGTGTCTGGAAGAGTCAAAGCATCTGCAAAAAGTTTCCAGAGCAATCCTTGCTCGCTGAAATATTTAAGCAATAATTACTGAGGATTGCTGGGCCGCTGTTCCACTTATAAGAGATTTAGAAAAATGGAAGCTGCAAAGTCGTCTGAGGTCATTTAGAGTGTCCTAGTGAAGCCTTCATGTCTCCTACTGCTGCTATGAATACACACAAATGAGTCATCTTAAAATATTCATTGAATATTAAAACAGGGAATGCTCTGCTTTAAAGGCTGCTAATAAGTGAATTTGAAACTAAAACCATGTGTGAAAAAGTGCAATATGACAATTAATTGTCAAGAGGCCGAGAATGAAATTAGATCTCTTTGCTTCCTAATGAATTAAGGAATCAGAGACGCGACACTTCCAAGTAACGGTTCTTGTCCCTTTCTGGCAGCCTGTCTGAGATATTGGCAATTAACAGGTTTGAATGCAACGTTTTATCAGGCTTTCGTTTAATTAGTTTAAAGGAATGTCCTAAGTAGGTGCCATTTCAGTTCTGGCGACTCATTCCCTATAGGTGCAAAAAAGAAAAGAAAAAAAGAACTTGACAATGAAATGAACTCCATCTTTAAAATGAGTAGTCCGATATGTCTTCATTCACCTCAAGAATATGAATAACATTCGGATATTATATTTAGCAAAAGCGAAAACTGATGGGTTACAGTTATGCAACACAACAACTTGATTCAATTACCTCAAACTATAGAGTACCCCAGAATAACCTCCAGTTATGAACGTTTCTGCTCAGTCATTAAATCAGAGATGCATAAACTGATAAGAGGTATAAAGACTTATTCCAATGACAGTAACCATAAGTCAAATGCTATCTCTACTTATATCTCATGAATAAGACCCTGTTCATGAATATTCAAGACTGAATACATTACTGATAAGTAGAGTGCATGAATATTTATAAATACTATATATATATATATATATATATATATATATATATATATATATATATATATATATATATATTGCAACTGCAAAAGTTAAACCCAACCAGACGTGGCCTTTTAAATAGAGGCCACAGTATTTGACATCAAACCTTGTCTGGTCAATATTGACACACATTTTGTTGTCCAGTTAATGACTGCAGGGCAGGCTACTTAAGTTGGATAGGGATTAGTGTATCCTTTGAGCTGGCCAGAATCAATCTCAAACTTAATTAAAACAGACCATAGACTTCAATTGAGAGCTGAGATTATTTGTACATCCATTAAATTATGAACTGTACAGTTTATGTTCTATGACCTGTGTAGACTTTGCTTGTACCAATACCGACAAACCAATAATTATTTTCATGTTATGATAATATACTATATTACCTAAAAATAAAATTAATCATTTTAAATGGTACAGGTTAATTTAGCCATCGCATCTTAATTTACAGTTTTAACATTAGCATTAGACGATGGCCAAGACAATTTTAATATAAAAATAGGGGAAAATAAGCACACACAATTAAATATCATCAGTCAATACATGCAATATGGACTAACAACAATAGAAAAATATTAATAAATAAATTCTTAATATCAGTCCTTAATCAATATTGTTTTTATGAGCGAGTCATTGAATTATAAAATTTTAAATAAATCATTCAAATTAATCCAACATTTTAAATAGACTCCATCAATTAACATTTTGTCAGATCATCTAGTAAATTAGATTTATTATTTTTAGGTTCATTTATCATTTATTATTAATTGGTGATTCTCAATTTATCCAGAACCGTGCAGCTCTACTATATAGGAAATAAACTTGTTTATGTGAGGGTTGTGTAGTTTGAATCATCGGCTTTACATGAATTGTATGCCTAAATTTATAATATACACAGTTTGAGAATCATTTAATATAATTATCATAATATCTAAAAGAATATTTGTTTTGAAACCCCCCCCCCCCCCCAAAAAAAAAACTATCATCTAATACTTGCAAATTAAGTAAAAAAAAAAGTGTGTCTGATATCAGAAATAAAGTCACTGCATCTAAATGAGGAGGTCAACTCTATCACTCCTGCATGTGCAGCCTAGACGAGGCCTGGCTTTTCTTTGGACGCTCTCTAAATGTCAATTCTGTGGCTGTGGCGATCCGCGTTAGCAAGTAGCGGTGCAAAGTGTTCCCCCCCAAAGGCGATGCCACAGCTCCCCAGTTAATGGCGCACAGGACCCTGGATGTACACTTATTGAAGGTCCTAATGGAGGGCTAGGGGGAGCTTGTTCCTTAGGCGAGAGAGGAGAGAAGCAGACTATCACTTCATGTAAGAACTGGCCATGTGTGACAGACCTGACCTACATTCTCTCTCGCTCTCTCTCTTTATTCCTCTCCTCCACTAGTACCCACAATTCTAGCTACGCTCTTCTGTAAGGAAGCATCTGTCCAGACCAAAGACAACAGCTCGGTTCTCATTCCTTCCTTTGGTATTTTAAATATTTCAGACAATTTTAGGTTGCCAAAGGGCTAGTGACAAATCTGCTTTATGCTCTTAATAAATTATCAACAATGAATGATGACTTTTTATTTTTCAGAGTAAACATGAGCTGTACTCATCAGTGCTAGACTTGTCTGGGCTGCATTTCCCAAAAGCATCGTAAGTCTAAGTTGATTGTAGAACAATTTCCACCAATGGTCTCTCTACAAACAACTTAGGCGTACGATACTTTTGGGAAACGCAGCCCTGGATAGCATTGCTATGACTATTTATCAAGTCAAAAGTGCCTATTCCACGTGATATCAAGGTCCCTAAATACGATCGCTTCTTCACTTTTGAAGGCCCACTAAAGTGCCTTGAAAGGCGCAGCATTATATAATGTGTTGACGTAATTTCCACTGAAACAGGAAAACAGGGTTGGACATATCGGACAGCTCTTCCCCTTTTTTAAAAAAGCCAATAGCGTTTCGTTTATATCACAGCTTGGCCAGAGCCGTGGAGCTCGGTAAAGCTGCAGTTTCCTCCTAATCTCTAACCGTTTCTCCTCCATATCGCTTTAAAATACAGCATTATGTGAAGAATTCAAATGGATCCTATACATTTTCAAATGTTCTTGCACATAAGATCTGCTATGTGCTATTGTTAGTGTTATCAAAAGTACCTACCGCGATACCAAGTCGGTACTGAAATTTTAAAAATGTGACACTTTGAGCGCTGTTGAGCTCAACCTCTGACTGGCCATTGTGCTCACGCGCTCATCGGATGTCTCTGTGATTGGCTACAATGATCAACGCACGGGAGTGTTTGAAAGCACACAGAATTGTTTGAAAGTGTTTTGAAAGTAAGAGCATTTGAAAGCACAAGCAGGCGTCAACCAGCAGACCGGTAGGCTGATAGGCGTCTGCATTCAAACGCTCCCGTGTGTATCTGTGTAAGCGCTCTGTGAAAAGCGTCATTGATGTATATTTATAACATGTTTTTGATACGCTGGTCATTGTAGCCAATCACAGACATATTTGATGAGCATGTGAGCACAATGGGCAATCGGAGCTGTTTACAATTCCGCTCAACGGTGCTCAGAGCGTCACATTTTTTTAATTTCAGTACCGACTTGGTATCACTGTCGGTACTTTTGATAACACTAGCTATTGTGTCTCTGGATCAGAGCAGACTGTGTGAATGTGCCCCAATGGAAAGCATATTTAAAGCATCTGAATTGTTCCCTATCCCCTATATAGTGCACTATGTGCCATTCACCATGTAGAAAATAGTAAATGTGTGAACAAGTGACCAATTTTAGCCACTGCTTCTATTAATAATGTAGGGAGCGGGACTCTTCAAAAAGAAGCTGAAGTGCAGCGTGATGTCATCAAAATTGTTGATCCATATTGGCGGAAGTGAGAGACTGTAAGTTTTGAATGCTTATGTCTTCTAAATGCGAATTTTGTCATTGTTTTGGAGCAGACTAGCTTATAGATAACAGTAAGGCTAACATATTCATACTAAAAGCCAAAAAACATAATTATAGGGACTATTTCGACAGATTTTCCGACTACATTTGTCCATAGTGTAGCAATATATGAAGCACCGCTCGCACAATATACACTTCCAAAACAAAGAGCCTTCTGTTGGTCAGCATGGCGCATTCACTCGACCAACTTGAACAAGCAAAATCTGCGTGGAAAACTTTTTTGCCATTCATGAAACTCCCAATCGCGCAGATTCCAAAATTCGACACAATGAAGCGCAGATTCCAAAATTCGATACAATGAAGGGTCATTGCATCTAAACAATTCTTCCAAAAACAGTACTACAGTAGTTTCAATACTGAATGAAACGGAAAATTCCAGAGTATTCTGGGTGATTGCTTGGGTGTTGCTAGTTGAACAATTACCAAACAAATCCCACTTGATATTTTGGCCCCCAAAAATCCTTAGTGTGGTCACTTAGCAAAAGCATTTACTGAACATTTATGAAATTCAATACAGCATAACCCATCTAAACAAAACTCCTTCAAATACACTGTAGTAGTTTCAGTACTTAGAAGGTTGAGACTGAAAGTGCACAAGAGGATAGACAGGAAGGAACGTACCACGTAGTTGGAGGTTGTATTCCTTCCTGCTTTCCTCATTACTCAATATCTTCCATGCCTGGTCGACGTCAATGAATCTCTGCAGGTGCTGCTCCGCCTCCCCTTCTGAAACGTCCGGCCTCTGCTTGTCCGGGTGAAACTGCCAATCAAAATGCAGAGTGATGATAAAGACAGAAATGATAACCAATGACAGTCATGCTTGATTGAAACTATTATGTAATTAAGTCAGAATACAGAAACTGTCAATATGATTGGAGATACAAAAGGTAGAATAATAAAAAAAATTTACACGAGATGACAAAACTTGACGCAAAGATCATGGGCAATTTGCTGATGGACTTGCAGTGTGTTTGGACAATTTACCAGAGAAGGCAGACCATGGACACTAACACAGACAATGGTGCAAAAAAAGGCGAGCTATATATCAGTTAGGACAGATATGTCTTTTCAATGACAAGACTGGGCAGAGTAGACAGTTAGAAGGGCAAAGGCCGCCTCTTTCCTCCAGCCAAAAACACTAATGCAATCCCCACTTTGTGTCCTAAAATATGACAGATCTTACCGTAACATCACAACTTCACCAAAATAAATATTTTTTACCCCGAAGTCTGATGCAGCTTCCCTAAAGGGAGTTTTAGGGGTTATTTTGACAGTCCCTTCTGGCCTGGACAGATCCTTACAGTATAAAGTCATTCTCCTTGAGGAATCTTCGGATTGTGGGCTGTGACTATCGATTAATGGGGGTCGAGGGTCAGCTGAGCCGTGGGGCACCTCATTCGCCCACTGGAGAAGAGCAAGGTTGAAAGGGGCAAATGGAAAACAACTTAGATCCTTTCGAGCAGGCATTCAACCAAACTCTGATTATGCTCTGGCACAGGCGAGCACAGCATTGCATGTGTATGTGTTTGTATTTTTGTATGGTCGCTATAGTTCAGAAGCCGCATCTCCGCCAAAGTCGGGTAATGATGCATCGGGTGACACTGGGCTACAATAACCGACAATCTGGGGCAAGCCAATTACTGTCCACAGCGATTATATTTTTAATTTTAAGTAACAGGAAGACTGAATTCAACTAATCATTTCAAGCAATTACGTTTAAAACTAATTAAAATTTAAGGGTGCCCGTTCTCCGTTGTTTCCCGTTCATCCCCCCTCCCTCCTCGCCCCTTTCTGTTTGTGTTTTTGTTGTTGTTTTCACTTTGTTAATGGGCGGTCAGAATGCGATGAGAAGAGGAACAGAAAAGCAACAGCAGCAACAAGCCAAAAATTAACTTCCTGATTGAGAGAATCATTAACCATTTCTTGCCATTTTTCCAGTGCGGTTGAAAGAGGACACAGCGCTCTGCCGCCTCGCAGCCCACTCTCAAATATGGTAAAGAGGGGAACTGAAAGATCCTTAAATATACTGACGTAAATCATTCATTGTGGCCATCCAATTGATGGAAGGCTTTTGGGAGTGCATTCACTCCAGCACTAGCACTTTCACACGCCGTCATTGGATTCTGAGAATTTCAAGTTGGTAAAATGCAATAAAAGCATCCTTTTTCACTCAAATCTCGGTTTAATTAAAAGTACCAGAGTAAAAAAGACATTAAGATTAGGAACTGCACAGGATACCAGCTAAGAGGATTAAATCGATTTGTGTTTAGGATGCTTCAGATCAGAGGATGAGAGAATGACCAAAGCTAAATAGCTAAAGTGAAAACTTGAGCCGTAAGTGAAACTTTAAATCAGCAAAGCCATGTAGAATAATGCTGGAAATATAAATAAGTATAATATAATGCACCCGGTGTTAACCTAGTATCTATAAAATATCAAACTAAGCCTTGTGCTTCAAGTTTGAAAATTAGATTTTAATGAATGCTCACAACACGGAAAGTCGCATGCAATCTCCATTTGTAAGGGGTGTAATGAAGTTGCATGTGCGAAAACTACACTAGCTATATGTTTAAATATCAGAATTGCTCTTTTTATTTCTGTGGTGTGGCAATCTGAACCATCACCTTTCCCAAAGTAATATGTCCAACATCTATTCTCAGCCAGCACAGAAAAGGAAAAACAGCTCCTCTCCTGAACCCTGAGAATGGTTGCGCAAGCTTGGCAGCACAATTTCTCAGTTACCTCCAGCAGGACGCCAGATTCTGCTAGAGAATTAGACTCTCTCCCCAGTGGCGGAATCGGAGATAGGGTTTTGCTTCCCTCTACTCTTTGTAGGTGAGCTTGAGGAGTCAGGACCACAGGTGTGAAGTGCAGCTTATCCCTGGCAAGCACATACCGCTGCTCCACAAACATCTCCCTGGGTAGTCTTTTGTCAAATACAGTCCCTGTGAACTGAGTTTCAGGTCTGTAGTAACAGAGCGTTTGATTGAGTGTCTGATGGAGAGATGAAGATATGCTGGGCTGAATTTGAAGAGCAAGATATTTTAAAAAGTAAAAATGCATGAATATATTTGTAATTCCTCTAAGCTTAGGCATCTAAAAAACAACATTTAAACACAGTGCAAAAATGCTATATTAATTTCTAAAATGTCCCTCATTGTATTAGGCATGGTTCATTATTTTTTTCAATATTATTGGACTTTTTTGAAAGATTATCATCCATGCTGAGTTGGTACTCAAGAAACTTTTCTTATCATAAATTATTTTTCAGGATTCTTTGATGAATAGAAATTTAAAAAGAACAGCATTTATTTGAAATAATGATGTAACAAATGTCTTTACTGTCACTTTACTGATCGATTAAATGCTTCCTTGCTGAAAACAATACAATTAAATAATAGTAATAATAGTAATAATTAGGTCTGTGCGATATTTAAGAAAATGTGATACCCTTGTTATATAATGCAATATTCGATATGCGATACAATATTGTTTTAAGTGTGTAAAATCTATTTCTTGAATGTCTACATGAATACTCATCAAGACACAAAAAAAGAACGGCTTGTGCGCACGTTTCGGTGTGTGTCAGACAGACAGTAGACACCACAAGACTGCAAGGAGTTGTTTTTTGCTAATTATTGCGTTTAATAACTCTTTTTAAAGTCAAGTAAGTCACATAAGTAACAGTCATGTGCCTAGTCTATTCTCTGCTATATGCGTCAACCTAAAATGTACACTTTTCACAATGTTGAAGTAGCATATTAAAATCATTCAGATATTGCGTACCCTTGCGATAGGTACATTTGCGATATTTTGATAATTTTGATATATTGCGCAGCCCTAATAATAATAGGTAACACTTAATTTTAGTGTCCTTACATATACTACATGTACATATGCTACATGTACTTACCATAGTAATAACAGTAAATTATGCATAATTACATGCAACTAACTCTCAACCAAACCCTAATCCTACCCTAACCCTATAGTAAGTACATGCAGTTAAGTAATATTACTCAGTACTTAAATATATCATTATTCATTACACTGTAACAATAACACCTTAAAATATAGTGTAACCAAAAAATCTTACTGATCCCAAACTTTTGACCTGTAGTGATGTTAAAATATGTTATATATACACACACAATTAAATCCCAAAGTTGTTTCTTTCAGAATCTGGGCCCATCCTTTAAAAATCTAAATCCGATTGTCACATCACTCAAATAAATATACCTTATGAAAACCAATCAGATTTCACATTTGAATGTTAATGCTTACTATACTGTTTTCCAAAGCCATCTTAAGATGTATTCTGACTCAATGTTACAAACACTAATGAGGTTATCACACATTTGACTATAGTGTCACTCTACAATTTCCAGTCTGTATAGCTCAGGTACTTGTCATAAATACATAACACAACGAGAGGCTGGAGCTCTGTTAGAGCAGCCCGTCCTCCTGCCCCTCTGGAGTTACACGCTTTAATTGCTGTCTCTTTGCACGCATTGTAAAATATTCATTTACTGGGGCTAATGGAGCTTGGAGAGCAGGAACACAATATAAAGGGCTGGGCAATTTGGAGCACTCGCCAGCTCTAACAATACATCATCATCTCTCAGAGGCTGCGAAGGGAGCACTGCCACATCCTCCGCTGGGCTCTGGTGTGCTGCCTGCAGCCGCTTTCTGCTTCAGTGGAGAGGGAGGAGAGGAGAGAGACTGGGGGCACAAAGGCTACTACCATCACACTACTGCCACCTACTGTCAGGCTGATCTCAGAATGAATGAGGGAGGACCCTCTGCAAACAGTATAGATTGATTTAAGCCTGAGGTTACAATGACAATGCTGAATTCTGAATCAGTAAACAGTCTCCTGCCCAAAACATGAAGAAACCAATATTCGATGTCATTTCCATCACAAGATGCGGATTCGTTTGACTTTGACTGACTAAAAAAATTGAACTATCGTCAATTTCATTACCAATCACTCTCCTGCTGTATACTGTGTAAAGCATTGGACGGGAGTCTTCAAACTGCTTCTACAAATTGCACGGCACACATCCTGATTGATCGACTGGTGTTATGAGATTGCTGTAATTAAAATGGGTTTGGGATTAAACAAATCAGCTTAAGTATAACTTGACTGGGATAAATCAACCTGCAATGTGTATTAATGAGAAATACTGATGCCATTGATTAATTGTGCATATGTTTTCAAAGCTCGTATTTAGCAAGAACAATTTGCCCTTGGAGGAAACTTTGATGGGAGAATCGAGCATAATCTGCATAATCTTTATCTCGGTATGAATTTTATCACTCTAAGCTCAGTAGACATGATGCACTGCATAACATAGAGCATTTATTGTGTATTAAATTATTTATGTTTTCCAATACAGTTTCTTGGTCTGCACACTCCTGACCACAATGTAAATATTCGATACAAAAAGACAGTAATATTGTGAAATATTATTAAAATGTAACATTTTAAAATGCAATTTATTTCTGTGATGCAAAGCTGAATTTTGAGCATCGCTACTCCTGTCTTCAGTGTCACATGATCCTTCAGAAATCATTCTAATATGCTGATTTGCTGCTCAAGAAACATTTGTGATGATTAATCAATGCTGAAAACAGTTGTGTTTTTAGGATTCTTTGATGAATAGAAAGTTCAAAAGAACAGCATTTATTTTACACCAATCAGGCATAACATTATGACACTAACACTGATTATCTCTTCATCACGACACCCGTTAGTGGGTGGGATATATTAGGCAGCAAGTGAACATTTTGTCCTCAAAGTTGATGTGTTAGAAGCAGGAAAAATGGGCAAGCGCAAGGATTTGAGTGAGTTTGACAAGGGCCAAATTGTGAAGGCTAGACGATGGTCAGAGCATCGCCAAAACTGCAGCTCTTGTGGGGTGTTCCCAGTCGGCAGTGGTCAGTCTCTATCAAAAGTGGTCCAAGGAAGGAACAGTGGTGAACCGGCGACAGGGTCATGGGCGGGCTCATTGATGCATGTGGGGAGCGAAGGCTGGCCATCAAACAGACGAGCTACTGTAGCTCAAATTACTCAAGAAGTTAATGCTGGTTCTGATAGAAAGGTGTCTCAGTTTGTTGCGTATGGGGCTGCATAGCCGCAGACCAGTCAAGGTGCCCATTCTGACCCCGTCTACCACTGAAAGCGCCAACAGTGGGCACGCCGACGTGAGCATCAGAACAATGAACAATGTGCTGTACAAACAAGTCCGATCCATGGAGGCCCCACTTCGCAACTTACAGGACTTAAAGGATCTGCTACTAACATCTTGGTACCAGATACCACAGCACGCCTTCAGGGGTCTACTGGAGTCCATGCCTGGACGGGTCAGGGCTGTTTTGGCAGCAAAAGGAGGACCAGCACAATATTAGGAAGGTGGTCATAATGTTATGTCTCTGTGTAAATAGAATCTTTTGTAACATTATACATGTCTTAACTGTCCCTTTTGATCAATTTAATGCATCCTTGCTGAATATATGTATTAATTTCTTTAAGTTCTTTCCCCCAAAAAATAAACAAAAAAATCTTACTGACCCGAAACTTTTGAACAGCAGTACAATGTTGCAAAAGCTTTCCATTTCAGATAAATACTGTTCTTTTGAACTTTCTATTCTTCAAAGAATCCTAAAAACACAACTGTTTTCAACGTTGATAATAATCACAAATATTTCTTGAGCAGCAAATCAGCATATGAGAATGATTTCTGAAGGATCATGTGACACTGAAGTGTGGAGTAATGGTGCTGAAAATTCAGCTTTGCCATCACAGAAATAAATTACGTTTTAAAATATATTCAAATAGAAAAGTTATTTTACATTTTAATAATATTTCACAATATTACTGTTTTTTTTGTTTTTTTTTGTATTTTTAATAAAATACATGCCGCCTCTGTGAGTATTAGACTTCTAAAAACATAAGAAAATCTTACCAATCAAACTTTTGAACGGCAGTGTATGTGAGTGTGTGTGTGTGTGTGTGTGTGTGTGTGTGTGTGTGTGTGTGTGTGTGTGTGTGTGTGTGTGTGTGTGTGTGTGTGTGTGTGTGTGTGTGTGTGTGTGTGTGTGTGTATACCATAATGTATAATGTAGAGATTTGGTCCCTGTATATATAAAATGTATATTATTGTTATAAATTATTATGTCATATGATACACATCTTTCAGTGATCAGGCAGCATGGGAATTAAGCAAGAAAAACAATTGGATGCAGGGACAGTTTGAACCTGTTCAGAGTACAATTTGAATGCCCATGGCTCGATTTTCAGCTATGTCTAATTATTTTAATGCAACATATTTTATTTCAGTGGGACCAACCCCCCTGGTTGAGAACCACTGATGTATGGGAACATTTGCTGAGCACCTACCATGAGGATGAGCCTCTGATACTTCTGTTTCAGCTCTTGTATGTCATCTGTTGGACAGGCCCCCAGTATTGAGTACCAGTCTTTATGTAGACAACGGGAATCTGCCATAATTCTGCAGAATACAAACAGAATTGTAGAAGAAGGCATTCATTTTTGTTCAAAACAACAGGTAAGTGCAGGACGACTCGCTAACTTTTCATTTATAACATTTACATATTCATATTGACCATTACGCTTTAAAAGTAATGAGTACAGCACGTCACATTTAACTACTGAAAAGCATAACAAGTAAGATATAGATATAGTGTAGGATGATATCGTATAAGAGAACTGTCGCGCTTCCTAACCAAATATAAAGGCGTTTCTCCGATTCTATACAGCTGTCATTTGCGTTGGCCTTTCCAGTCCATGCTGCTTCCCGTGTGAGGGTTTGCCTCGCTCTTTAACGTCCTGACAGAAACACGTATGGTTTGAAAAAATCATATTTTATAACCAGACAGTGTTTTGAACAAGCCAAATTTCGTAACATCACAAATAATTCTCACTTATGTTTGTAGTTGAACAATTTGATGTCTATGTTTGAGCATTTCACTGCTCTCGAAGATAGCGGAACTTCTCAAGCCAACGTTTCTACACGGATGTTTTAGAGAACAACACGAGAGCGGGCACGCTGCTGCTGCATCTATGGAAACAGAGGCGAGCTGGAGGCAAACCAGCGTTTTAGTTACAGCTTGAGACGGCTGCTATTTTTCAGAATGTATTTAAATTAGACCCTTTTCACTTCTTAATTTGAACAATTTAATGTATAACAAAAATGTATTCCACAATGGTTCTTTCTTACTCACGTTTTTTTATTGGGATTAAGTATAAAACTAACTAATTGATTGATATGTGGGATTGTTAGGGGTGGAAACAGATGACTGGACATGCAGACATAAATATTGAAATTCAACAAATATTAAAGGTAACTTATTGTAAAGTGTTACCATACATTCTAATGATACAAAATCCTAAAGCACATCTTTTAAACCCCTTGTTCAAATACAGAACTGAGCTATACAAAAATTGAGACATTATACTATAATGGGATGTCATAAAATACTGATATTTCACAAAATTACAAAACACAACACTTCCATTTGGTAGCATATGTGTGATTGTGACATGTGATGCGAGAAAAGTTGGTGGATGTTTGTTAATTGTGCTGGGAATTATCTAAAATATCATGCGTAGCGTGTCATATCTACAGAGGGCAGAAAAAGAAAGAAAGAAGAAGAAAAGAAATCACACTGTGCACACCTCAGCCACTGTCTCCAGCTGCTAATTAACAAAGTCTTTAATGAGCACTGTGAAAGATGCCACATGTAACAGAGAAAACAGATTGTTTGTCGAGGCATGTTTACTCAATTTAGGTTTATTATGTAGCAATTAATAATTCCATGATGAAATGTACAGATTTTTTTGTTTGACATTTCAGATGTATAAGGCACAATAACAGCTGTTTGTTTTCCTGTTTTACTGATGCATGTAATTCGTTTGTGTAATTGTACTTCGACTCTTTGAGGGCAGGAAAAGTTGTGCTGTTGGAGTCTTAAAAGTTGTAGGGATAATAGGCCACTAGACTTTACGCTTATCATTAGGTCACTAATTTGTTGCTTCCCTTTATATAAAAGGCAGATATTGTATATTCAATATATGGAGGATGTCACTTAGAAAACATTTTAACAGAATTATAAAAATTTCATGTCAAACACTTTCTGCTGTATAGTTTCTTTAATACTTTTCGACTGCTGTTGTTATTTACAGACTCTGTAGGTGTTAACGAGAAAAGCTTTTGACTGGCGTACATCTAACGACACTCACATATTACTTTAATTACTGGAACTGAAAAGCTAACAAAGCAAACAGAACAAACTTTACCATGACATTGTGCAACAGTTCTAACGTATAATTATTTGTGCTAATTACTGATTTAGAATTAAACAAAGTAATTAGCAAATGGCATTCTGATTAGTTTCAGCCTTGTTCTTGTGTATTGCGTGTGATGCATAAATCCTTGAAGCACTCGATGATCAAACGAGCAAACGCATCTCTTTGAGTTCCTAAGGTCATAAATTAAACCTGATTATCTTTAGTTTAATAAGGAAGTTCTTCATGAACTTATGTAGGAAAAAAAACATAATCCTGAGCAGTGTTGGGGGAAAATGTCACAATCTAGTTTTTCAAATAAGTAATAAGTTACTGTGTTTTTTTCCATTTATTGACTGATAGCTCTTCTGTCCCCATTTTGAGAGAAATCGTGAGTAGTGCAGAGGCGTTGTGTGCGCTGTGTGAAAATGATGGCTATTGTCGTTCTAATAAATGTGAGCATGCATTTACTCATCTCACTTGCACAAAAATAGATTCAGTATTCCTCGAATTTAATAAAAACAGTGAAACGCAAACCTGCAATATTTAACTTTATTAACCAATGTCTTTGCTGTAGCACTTTGATGATCCAATTCAACCATACGAATAAGCAAAAATGACTTTAGTTCATTTGTTTCATTTTGTTTTTTTTTGCTGAAGTAAGAGTGTTGCCATATCCCATAATGCACCGCAATAATGAGTGTACTGTCACTACTCGATCCGTACCGTAAATACAAAAGGCAAGTTTTGCTGCCACTTCATCGTCATCGCCAACGTTTTTACGACAACAATGTCAATGTCACGATTTGTACATGTGCGAAAACTCAAGTTTGATTCAATATGGATTCTTTTGCGTTTTATGTACAAATTCAAGAATTTCTCTTAAAAGGAGAAATTCCTGACAATCACACAAAGCGTCGGAAGGTGAAACGGGCGTCTACGAATTTTACCATCAAAGGTAATTATGGCCCAGTTCCACAGACAGGGCTTAGATTAGGCCTTAGTTCAATTAGGGCATTTAAGCAGCTTTTATAAACATGCCATATAAAAATATGGACGTAGTGTCCGTGACGTCACCCATAGGATTCTGAAGAGCCGTTTTGAAGCGCAAAGTAGGGATGAGCTGGCCGTTGCCATCTTGTCAGCACGTCATCGTGCGTCACTCCCGGATAATAGAAAATGGGCAAAGAGGCGGGACGTGGGTGGAGCTGAGGTGATGCGTGACTAATAGACAGCAGATAAATGGCTATCCACCTGTCACTCAAAGTGGCCACGCCCTTAATTATGCAGGACTTTAAAGCTTTATATAATGTTAAAGAATGAGTTATAAAAAAATTCACCCCCCTCACAGTTGTCATGAAGGGTAAAATTACCCGTATAGACCAAAAACCACAATTTGTACCAGGCTGTAAACATGTTTTTTTCTGCTGTTAAGTTGGGCATTTTAACATGGGGCTCAATGAGATTCTGCTCCCTTCTGGAGCCTGTCCCTAGCGGTCAGTCGAGGAATTTCAGTTTAAGTCACTTCCGTATTGGCTTCAAGAGAAACTGCGGGAGGTTGCCGCTTGCTTAGAACAAACTCTGATGTTCACTCAACCATAGATATACATAATAAAGGCTAGATGTCTTATGGCAGAATCTCTAACGTCATCACCGGCGGCCATCTTGTCACAGGCAGGGCTCTGCGTAAGGCGAGTGATCTGCATGAACACAAATACTCTTATCTCACTGAAATCTTGACGGATTTACAAATGGTTTGGTTTCTTACAAACGTTATTAACGTGGCTATAATTATGGATGCTTGAACAAATTATGAATAATTTTTCATAAGTATGCAGTATAACTACATCGCTGACGTTTATAACAAACCAAACAGTTTGAAAATCGGTACAACATTGAGCAAGTTATGTTTATTTATAAAGTGTAAGCACCTTGAAAACAATGTTACGAGTGAGCGAGCTGCCTGTGACAAGATGGCCGCCAGGTGCAGACATCGACCTCCATCGGCCAGCAGCGCGGACGAGACATCTAGCCTTTATTATGTATATAAATGCACTCAACGGCTAGAGGATACCCATAATGCATTGTGAGGGTGCAGCAAATTAATTCCCATGTCTGACCAGAAGATATGGCGCCCGCAGCTGAATCATCCATCCATTTGCCAAAACGCTGGTCTAATGTGGCTAAAGCGTAATATCGTACAGGTATAAATTCCGCTTTTAATTGATTCTTAAATTGTTTAACTAAGGTTTATGCATGCTAGTTTCCAAGATAGTTAAATATTTGCATTACTACTGGAACAGTCAGTTTGCTAAGTTGCTAACTATGCAAAAGCAGTGTCCGAATTCAGTCGTTTTTGTTATTAAAAAACAAACAAACGAGCCCCGATATAATTCAAAAGTAACGCAATGCATTACTTTCCATAAGAAGTAACTAAGTAACACAATTAGTTATTTTTTAGGGAGTAACGCATTACTTTTAAAAAGTAACTTTCCCCAACAATGATCCTAAGCAATGCTAACAGGTATTATAAGTGTAGACATCTATAAAATTGTGATTGAGCTTCATGTTTAGAGCCGATCAGTTTTGAATGGTTCGTATTTTGCAAACCATGAAATGAAATTTCATGAAAGACAAATCATTTCAGCCAGTTCATGTTGAAGCCAGAGTTTATGAGTGATCAGTTTGTTCAGTGACCCAGAGTTGAATTTCACCCTGAAATTTGGCTCTAGGAAACTGGCTGTTCCTGCTGTGTCCATAACTCCAGAGATTTATTTTTTTAAACTGTGGGCCAAAGAAGCTGTTGGGTACCTCGAAAAGTTGCTAAATGCTCTAAATAAAGAACATTTTGGTTTACGGGAAAAGATGACAACCTCATAAACAGGCTTCCCAGTATGCATTACTTTCTAAACCTTCTTTGTTTTTCTACCAACAAAACGAAATGACCTTTTGGTTCTCCTTGTATTGGTTTGCTGTCCATTTTCAGCCACACTCTTAAAAATAAAGAGTCTTTATTGGCAGCCCATAAAACATATCGGACCCATTTGAATTCTACACAGAATACAATATTTTAAAGCGATATGGAGGAGAAAGGGTTAGAGATTAGGAGGAAACTGTGGCTTTAACAAGCTCAAAGGCTTTCTTTTCTATCCGTCACAAACTGTTTTTTTTTTGTTTTTTTTGGGTAATCCATAATCGTAATCTATAAAACAAGTAGGCTAAACCACAGGCAAACAGTCCAAACATAAAACAAAGTCCAAGACACAGGCAAACAGGGAAATACAGGGACACAAGCGAGGATACAAAAAGAAGAAAGAAACAGGGAACCAGGATAACACTCAGAAGCCGTTGAGCTTGGTAAAGCCGTATTTGACAGCTTATGACACTTTTGGATTCAAGGTGAAACTGTTAAAGGTGGAATAATCGATATTTGAAAAACGCTGTTTGAAAGTTAGTCGGACTGACACAACCAGACACAACAACAAACATGTAGCCAATCAGCATTAGGGGGCATATGCTGGTGGTGATTTGAAGAAAGACTGTAGAAAGAGATGGATGAGAGACATTACAAAAGGAAAAAGCTCATTAGAATATCACTGGAAAATAAAGGGTTATGATCATAGCTGTCAACCCTCCCGTTTTTTCCGGGTTTCTCACGTATTTTAGCTCTTTTCCCGCTGTCTTCCCGTTTTAGTATTTTCCCGTAAAATATCCCGTATTTTTACGTTCTGATTGTGTTAACTCAGAACACGCAACTATCTGTTTTAGTGCCAGAAGACGCGAATGAGAAGTCGCGCGCACTGTGAGAAAATTTGTCTGTGCACTTATCCTAGAGCGCGCACACGTCTCTCAGCGCTATTGAGTTCTCTTTCAGGTCTTGCTCTTGAACGGACAAACCCTTACGAAACAAAAATATATTGCAGTATATTGGAAAATATCATGTAATACATAAGGCGATATATTCCCATATATGGGATTTAATATTCATATTTTCCAATATATTGCAATATATTGAAAGCGGCAATCATTTGTATATTTTGCAATATACTGCAATATATTACATATATTGTATATATGTACCATCAATATATTAACAATATATTATAATATATTTCAAGTAATATATTGGTAAATATATTTTCCTTTCGTAAGGGAACTCACGCAAAAAGTATGTCAACATGTCCATATTGATGAGTATTCAGGCAGACATAGTCTGCATATGGCTTAAGTAAACTTTATACAGTCCAGAAAAGACGACGCATATCCGAGGTCTTAAAGGGGCAGTAGCCTTTACAGCTGTCTGTTTAATGTCAAACAAAAGACAAGGGCATCACTCACTGCTCTTGATTGAATAGCTTTTGTAAGTTTAATAGGATTAATCTTTAATTTATACAGTCAAATATGCAATGTTATTTTACATTTGATCAATTTCTGTACCTGAAAACTAATGTTAGACGTACCTGAAAAACCTGAAAAGCATAGTTTATTTTATTAGTATCTTTGCTCGATAGTATTTATTTGTGCTGCTGCTTGTATATAAATGATTTGTTCTTATTATTTTCTTTTTTTTTATTTGACAGTAGTCCTTTTTTCCCTGAACATAGCAAATACTGAACCGTACCGAAACGGTGAACCTAAAACCGTGATACAAACCGAACCGTGAGCATTCTGTACCGTTATACCCCTAGCGTAACGTATGATAAAATGACTGAAAAAAGGTTGGGAAACACTGGCTTAGGCTACTATCGAAGAAGAAGAAGACGCGGGCGGGCGGGAGGAAGAGGGAAAAAGTAGCGGGAAGTAAACTTCAAGGAGATTAGGTAGATGAGTGTGATGTGCAATGATGTTATTTATATATATAAAATGAAAATATTTTGTGTAGTTATAAACTCTTTAGACTCTTTTTTTAAAGTCTGTGGGTAAGAATCGTGTAAAAAAAAAAATCCCTTATTTTGTGGATGGATTCCGGGAAATCTCCCTTATTTTCCATGTTCAATGTTGACAGCTATGGTTATGATCAGGAAAGAGCTTTAGGACCCGTGTTAATAATAGAAAAGCTTTCCAGAGCTGGAGAGAGCTAAACGGGAAGGCCTGAAAAAAGACACAGAGGTTGCTTTAATTCCGCTCCATACGTGAGTAACACTGGTTTTGAGAGTTGTTTTCCTGGAGCTGCTGGGCTGTTGGCAACTAACAACAAACTCTTGTTTGTATTTACTCTTGTATTGTATGTTCATTTTTTGAGCTTCCTTGTCGTTCGTCTATCATCTTCACTTTATTTTTCATTAAGCATTATGTTGTTGTGTGTGGCGAACAGTGAGGCTGAGGGACCGTGAGAGCGGGACGAGGCCGCGGTCATTAAGGATGGTGAGCGCTAGCTGCGTGCCACATCGGCCTTGTGTCTCAAGGAGGAGTGAAGGGAGCATAAAGGAGGAGCGACGACAGTGAAGGACAAGAGAGGACCAGGCCTGGACTTTACGCTGTTTTTTGTTTACGTTTTGTTATGTGTGTGTGTGCACGGCAGTCGTCCGTGAGGGGCTTTTTGTGTTTATTATTTGATTAAAGTTCCCGCCTTCTTCTTCCCATAACAACAAACTCTACTACATTGCGTTTCTACTATGATAAATAGACATCCACTCTTCCATTGCGTGTGTAACAGAGGCCAGCTAGTGAGAGTTGTGCAGGCTGATGACTGATAATCCAGTGTTTACTGTTTAGTCCTCCAGTTCAAGATCGACTTGGAGTAGGGCAGTTACGATTGGAAGATGAGCTTTGGAGGCGGAGCAATTCATCTCCTCCATATCGCTTTAAAATATAGCATTCTGGGCAGAATTCAAATAGTTCTGATATGTTTTGTGGCGGTTCACATGACACTAACGTGAAACCAGACTTAATTCGCCCCAATGGAAAACATGTTTACACTATCTGAATCGTTCCCTATCCCCAATATAGATTATATAGAGCATTTGATTGGACAGAAAATCTGATGAGAAGCTGAAATGCAAAGTGAGGTCTTCAAAATGGTTGATCCATATTGGTGGAAGTGAGAGAGCCTGGCTCCGCCCTCCTACGTACTTCCGCTCAATTTTCATTTTTCTTCAGTACTCCGTCTGGGATTCCGGTATATCCTCTGGTTTTCTCCGATAAAATTTTAACCGGTCCAATCAGCGAACAGAGGGAGTGGCTGAGAATGATGATGACGTCGATGTCGTGCGCTAGTTTGAGATGACATACGTCACGACCAAACGTTAGCGATTGGTTATGGCAGATCCAGAGTGGCTCTGGGCAGATCCAATAGTTTTAAACTTCAACAGAGTACCCGCATTCAAGGAAGTAAACGCTTGTCAATGGAGAGTGGCCAGACTCTCTGTACAAATGAAATGTATGAGTCTGGTAGGACCAGGCTAGAAGTGAGAGACTGTACGTTTTTGAATGCTTATACCTTTTAAATGTGAATTTTGTCATTGTTTTGGAGCACATTATAACCTTAAGGCTAACATATTCATACTAAAAGCTAAAAAAAGCGTACATTTTTGTTTTCATGGGGACTTTTAAGAGTGTAGGGGCTAAACAGGAAGGAGTCAATGTTACCCTCATGAGTCACGCCTCACCCCCCGCCCTGCACACTCTTAACATATTCATCTTCACCAGAGTGCGTGGGCTGGACTCTTGCAATGCCAAGGCCCTAATTAAAAGAGATGAAGGCCAATCTTTTGTCTGTAATAGCAGGTTGAAAATGGAGCTTACACTATTGAACCTATTGAGGTCAAACAGTCTTAATTAAAGATAATGATACAAGCAATGTACTGAATATTCTATCACTCCATGCACGTCCTCAGTATTATAACTAA
Organism: Gobio gobio; assembly: GCF_949357685.1. NCBI lineage: Eukaryota > Metazoa > Chordata > Actinopteri > Cypriniformes > Gobionidae > Gobio > Gobio gobio. The sequence goes on along the minus strand of NC_137121.1, from coordinate 16,184,632 downwards.
TTTGACATTCAAACCAAGCTTATTATTGTTAATGATAAAAGCTAAAAGCCAACGATAAAAGATTGCTAAAGACATATAAACCTAAAAACATGAACACTTGAAATAACATAAACATGAACTGACATTACATCAGTGATACTAAAACAATGATTTATTATTGCTGCATTGTATTGAACATTTCATATATTTATAATTATATTTGCATATAGCGTACAGCCTCTACATATCTCATAAAACTGAGATTATACAGCTACAATAATTTATTCCATAACCAAATAAGGGTGTTTCGTCAACTACAGGGACTTTTTTATTAAAACTAACAATTTATGTTATGGTCACATTAAAACTTAGCTTAAATGTCTTTTTTATGAATATTTATATATTTTATAGACTTACCTTTACCTTTATAGACTTTCTATTTTAAAATAGGAAATGTATGTGTAATATAATTTAAATGTAATGTTCATATTAAAATATCTAATATAAATTAATAGTATTACATATATAATAGTAATTAATTAATAGTAAAACAATAATATATAATGTATTTTATTAAAAATATAACATTAACATATATATATATATATTAAAAATAATAATCTAATTAAAGTGTGAGATATACCTATAAACATCATTATTGTGTGATAATTGTTTGTATTAAATTTTTAGATGTGATGTAAAAAATATATGTATAATAATAAAAATTTAAAATATCACTTGTCAACATAATATTGTATTGTGCATCATTACCAACCAAGTATTTTTGTCAAATTAAGCAAGGTAAAAATAGTGTGTGTGTGTATATATATATTTAAAAAATGACATTAATTATTTAGTGATGCAAAATACTTTGGGACATTAAGAGTTGTCAAATAAATGAGTGATAATGTTAAAAATGTGTTTTCGGGAAGTTGTCTGCATCTCAGAATCTTTGAAACAGTTACACCACCAACACCTCTACTGGTAGCATTTTTTTCACTGCAAAATGTTTACACACCATAAAAACTTTTATTTACTTCAACTGTGACACACAAACAGGATCCAATCAGAAGTTCAAGGCTTAGGTTCCTCATCTGGTCATTAGTATGAAAATTATCCCCATGTTTGTTTGCAAAGCACTCCAGTGGCTATCAGGGAAGTATTTGAGTGCCTTGTGTGTGTGGATGTATGCTTGTACGCATCATTTCCATAGGTGAGGCTCTACGCTGCCCCCTGAAGGGTGCATTGAAACACCCTTTCTTCTCCATGAGTACCAACCACTTGTAATTCAAGTAGAGCGGGCAGCTTTGTCCCTCGGTTCACCGATTGTTCCCGGTCGACACGGATGCCCCCTAAATCAGTCTGAACGGAGCGCCCCCACCAACGCACGGGCAGAGACGTGAGAAAGAAAGGAAGGGAAAAGAAGATCCAGGAGAAGAAAGGAAAATACAGTCTCTATGTCTTGGCCTTGACATCCTGGTAGGAGAGAGGAATTCAAGGCCTTGAATGGCTGCCAAGCTTTAGGGTTGCCGTCTCAGTCTACATGGGGGGCCTTTCGGTTCATTCTGGCTGTTAAATCAAACACGGTTTACTTTCAGGGAGGGAAGTGGTCCCGGATAATGAATGTTGTTGTGGATGCGTGTCGCACCTGAGATGACACGGAGGTACCGCGGCGGAACGCAGCGCTGAAAGGAGTTCAAGTGAATGATGACGGATTAAAGAGTTATATCTCAGCACGACACACACTGTACTCACAAGGCCTCGCCGGTTAATGCAAATCTACCACAATGGCTTCCCCCACGAAAGGGGCTTTGACCGACAGTAGTTTGGCAGGGAGCCACAAGCGAGGCAGCACCCCTGCCAACCGTCATTATCCTCGAGGTGAATTCCCCACCAGTGGGCCGCCCAACCGACCCAAGGCTCTGAGCTTTCCTGGAGGAGGTAAGCTCCGTCCAGAAGCACTCAGCGCTCGTATTTGTTTTTCAATGGGAATGCCGACCACATGGGGAAAGCAGTCAAAGAGCTTTAGAAAGGACAGACATTTGGGAGTATTCGTACTGTTTAGAAACTCTACCAAAGAAAGGGTGTTTTCTATTCAATTAAGAGCAAGTGGAAACCACATAATCCTTTTCCTCTCCAACTCGTTTTCACTTAATTGAGTTTGAATCGAGAAGTGGACACATTTTTTTGTATAATTATTTTTTTTTTGGTGTCATGGGAGGAGCTTTTCATTATTAACATAAACATACCAAACATAAAATATCTGCGGCATTAAACTAAACTATAGGAGAACATGTCAGTCTATGTGGTGAGGTCCACATATGTTGTAGTGTTATATATACATAGTATATATATATATATACATATTAAACAATTATTTAAAATATATACACATAGGCCATATACTGTTATATAATAATATAAAAATAGACACAAGTAGATAAGTAAAATAAAATAAAAGTAAATACATAAGTAAATACATATATTTAACACACAAACACACACACACATATATATATATATATATATATATATATTACAGATATTGTATCATATATATATAAATAAATATTTGCATGTCTGTATAATTTATATATTATATAAATATAAATATTTTATATAAAAATTTAACACATTTATCTTAAATATACATGCATGTGTGTATATTTATACATAATAATTAAGTACACACATATATTATGTAAACACAAACTTTTATTTTGGTTGTGATTAATCGTTTGACAGCACTAATATGCATGTGTGTGTGTGTGTGTGTGTGTGTGTGTGTGTGTGTGTGTGTGTGTGTGTGTGTGTGTGTGTGTGTGTGTGTGTGTGTGTGTGTGTGTGTGTGTGTGTGTGTGTGTGTGTGTGTGTGTGTGTGTGTGTGTGTGTGTGTGTGTGTGTGTGTGTGTGTGTGTGTGTGTGTGTGTGTGTGTGTGTGTGTGTGTATTTTTGTGATTTATGAGGACACAAAAATTGTATAATGACACGGGTATTACACTGGTATTACGGCACAAATATGAAATATGAGGACATTTCAGATAGCTTTAAAAACATACTAAACAATGTTTTTTTTAAAAATGTAAAAATGCTAAATGTTTCCTGTGATGGGTAAAATCCTTACGCCTATGATATGTCCTCACTTAGATAGCAAAACAAACCTGTGTGTGTGTGTGTGTCCTATTTGTATCAAGACTGAAAAGTGCTCCAATTTCTTTTATAAAAATATGACATTTTAATGCTTTAAAGAAGAAAACATATTAGTCAAGCTTCTGATAAGATACATGCATTCTTTCACATTCTCTTCCATCCTAGTGTTGTTATATTGAGTTGTTCCTCTCCAAATGGGTTGTGCAAGAGATCATGTGCTATTTATCCTGGCCCAGGAGACGCCCAAAAAATGGTGCCATCTTACAGCCATGTTTATTTATGAGTCCTTTGCTGGGTGCCAAGTTTTACGGGCCGGAACTTCTGTGCTGCAGCTGTGTTTCCTTGGCTGGCTTTCATGGCGACACGCACGGCTGTTCTCTGAGCGCCCCGACACAGAGCGCGGTTGGCACGGCCCAGCGTAACTTTGCGCTCTGGCTCTTTGCTGGATCAGCAAGCTTTACCTAGCGAAATCTGCTGCTAGCGCTATGGGCTTTGACTGATAATCAATCTTGCGTGCCTGCTCGACAGTTGTCACTGGGACAGAGAGGCGGAGCAGGTGGCAGATGGGGCCTGTCTGCTGAGAGAGGAGACGCTAGGTGAGCCCAGGCCTGGCCCAGTGCAGAGAGGTGAACCCACCGCACAGATTTAGCTCTCTACTCCACAGAGGTTCGGAGGGGAAAACTGGGAACGCTATAGGTGTTGATAACCAGGGTTTCGAGCTAGTCTAACACGAAATCCGACAGAGGCCTTGTGTGAATGATCTATTTCCATTTTGGCCTTCATAGTGGTTTCAGAACATGGGAGACTGGTGCTACATTTAAAAACAGTTGTGATCTAAATAAAACCATAGTGGCATACTTTAAATCAAGGAACTAAATGTTTGGACTCTGTTCTCGGGACAAATCAGGCTGGGGCAAGTTTTCAAATGAGTTTTATAAATGTATAACATTTGTTGGCCAAAACAATGATGTGTTTAATAATTGTTTATTAAATTGTTTTGTTGTCAAAAAATACTTTGTCCTTCAGACCTAATCATTTTTTAAATAAAAAATCTTTGTATTTCTTGTTCTACAAAACAAAGCTGGTTCGCCCGCATTCTGTTTAGCACACAAATAAAAACGCACCTCCTATACTTTCTCATGAACCGTGTGGGAAGAAAACTCACGCGAGCCCGCCACAGGTGTGAGGTGTGAGAAAAGGCCGAGCTGTCAGTCCGCGTTTTCCACTGTTTGCTCACGGAGCTGATGTGTTGTGACGGGCTGTGATTGACACTGGGAGGTGTGACTGGCACGAGTCTGTTTGTTGGGCGGAAGAGGACAGGTTTACATCCGTCTAATTGCTGACTCCTCTCGACGGAGCGCGGGAAACTGAGGCGGAGACAGGTAGCGCGCTAACACTCCTCCTTGCGTCAAGCATGGGCTCGCGTGTAATTGCGCTGTCATTTTCTGTACTTCAGAAGGAGTCGGGTTTGTTGTTAAATGAAGCACGGGGAAACGGGAATGTTCCCACCTGCACAGTTCGACATGCATGTTCGGTGAGAGAAAGGCAAAGCACTCCAGTGAGGCGTGATTAAAAACACACATCCATGCACTTCACTCACACGACCCTTTTCTTTAACAGAAGGTGCTGATAAAATAGCTTATATTCGTAGTAATTAAACAAAGATGTAAGAAAAACAAAAGAGACATACTGAACACTTGACTTTTTTTAGGCTAATGACTGAATGGCTATGGTTCATTTTCTTAAAAGGGCATTTTTTCTCTTGTTAAAATGTTTCAGATATTAAAGCTGTTTATTAAAGCTGTAATATAGGCTGTTATTTTTGAAAAACTCAATAGGCTCATTTTCCAACTCCCCTAGAGTTAAACAGTTGAGTTTTACAGTTTTCGAATCATTCAGCCGATCTCTGGGTCTGGCGGTAGCACTTTTAGCATAGCTTAGCATAGATCATTGAATCTGATTAGACCGTTAGCATCTCGCTCAAAAAAATGACCAGAGTTTCGATTTTTCCTATTTAAAACTTGATTCTTCTGTAGTTACATTGATTGATTGATTGATTGATTGATTGATTGATTGAAAACTTTATTAATCCCGTTAGGGAAACTGATTTGCCACCAACTTCGACAATACAACCAACAAACTCAACACACAGTTAACTCAGATAAATTAAGAAACTATTAATACCTGATTAAGAGCCAGTATGACATGATACAGTATCACAAATCAAAAGTACAGAGAAAAAAACCCATACATATTAAACATATATTGTATACTAAGACCGACGGTAAATGAAAAGTTGTGATTTTCTTGGCCGATATGGTGATCAAGGAACTTTGCTGCCGTACCATGGGTGTAGTAGCAGGAGCAATGATATTACGCAGCGCCTGAAAATAGGCTAATTTCCGTAATCATAACCAACATGACAACCTGCTTGCACAGCTGGGGACTATTTTCAGGCGCTGCGTAATATCATTGCACCGCTGCATTCATGGTACTGCAGCAAAGTTCTTTGATCATTACACAGAAATGAGAGTATAGTTCTTAGCCTAGAAAATCGCAACTTTTTTTCCGTCGGTCTTATGTAAAGGAGGCCAGCTAGTAGTCGCTGTGCGAGTAAACCTCACTCCTCTGATCTCAAGAGATGTTCTAGAGACTGACACTAGAGGTTGCAGCCTTTAGCATCCTTGTTAAGGCCTGTACACACCAGGACGAATATCGCGCGTGCTTATCGTCAGTGTTTTTCGTGACGTTTTTTGGCGCGTCTTGAGTGTTCACACCCAAGCGATTTTCACTGGCAATGCGCTGAGTGAACGTGCAAATTCAATAGATAGCACTCCCGGTACATAAGGTGGTGCTGCGGCACTTTACGCTTCTGACACTCGCATGTCACACAGAAGAAGAAGAGAAACAGTATTTACGTGCTTGCCAAAACCATAGATATATTATGTCTATGGCCAAAACCATTCACACACTTTTTGCTAACTGGCAAGCAGCATTAGCAGTTCATCTTCTTCTTTGTCTACTTACTACTTCTTCGTCGTATCAATGTGTGCTCGTCAAGACTGTTTTGTGCTTGAGCGCCACCAAGTCGTGTTTTACTGTCACTTCAGCAGCTCCAGCCACGTGAACAAAAGCGCTGATCTCATTGGTCGGTCAGTTTTTAACGCGCTGCGTCAAAATAAAAAAACGAACCTGAGGCGTTATTTTAAAAATGACGCTTTTAAGCCTGCCGTTTTGCGCGTTGCACTCGCTTTGGCGCCCTTTGTTTAGTCACAAGGCGTTTAATGTCGGCGATAAACGCGTGCGAAAATCGTCCCGTGTGAACAGGCCTTTAGAGTGTCCGACTCTCATGCCGGCGGACCCGGGTTCGAGTCCCGCTTGGAGCGGGCGGTTCGAACAGGAGGGGTTACATACAGAAGAGTCAAGTTTTAAATAGGAAAAATATAGAGAGAATAGAAACTCTTTGGTCATTTTTGAGCGAGATGCTAACGGTCTAATCAGATTCAATGATCTATGCTAAGCTATGCTAAAAGTGCTACTGCCGGTCCTGGAGATCAGCTGAATGGATTCAAAAACGGGGAAAGAGTGTTCCTTTAAATATCTTTTAAAAAATATTTGCTCTTTGGTTTAATATTTATGGGATAGTTGAAAGAAAAAAAAGAGGAGAAAGACTCTAGAATCCATGACCCAAGTCAGACTTGAACCCTAAATTAACAGCTCCACCATGATGAGATCACATGACCAGTCAGGTACTTACTACTTCTGTAACCCCCGTTATTACATTATTTCATTGGCGGAAAAATTAATACTGCCGATAAATAACACGGACCCACTTTATATTAGGTGGCCTTAACTACTATGTACTAACATTTAAATTACTAATTTGATACAATGCACTTATTGTGTACATACATGTTTTTACATTGTACTTCCATTAAAAAAAATACCTGCATGTAATTACTACCCTTAAACGTACCCATAGCACCACACCTGTCCCTAACTTTACCCATATCCCACCTCAATATCAGCAAAAGTGTTTTGCAATACAATATGAACACAATAAGCACATTGTACTTATTTTTTGATGTAAGTGCATAGTAGTTAAGGCCACCTAATATAAAGTGTAAGTACCTGAAAACTAGCTTTTTATGTGATGCTTCTGCAATGATAGGTGCGACAAACAGAAAATAACTAAGTGCGCTTTTAAATTGGTAGCATGAGTCACATAGATTTTCACCTTTTTAATAACCTTTTTGATTTCACTAGTTTGTTTTAAATGGTATGACAAATGTTTTTAGTGCAAATATGTTCTATATAAAAACTTTGCATTGATATTTTTAAAGCAAAATGTAATTATAAAATAGTAAGCAAAATGCTGCTGTGTAAAATAGTTTTAGGCCCACTGAAGTGCCTTGAAAAGTACAGAATTATTCAATGTGTTGATGTAATTTCCACTGAAACTGGAAGACAGGGCGGGTCATATCAAACAGCTCCTCCTTTTAAAAAAAAATAGCCAATAGCGTTAAGTTTATATCACAGTTCAGCCAGAGCCATTGAGCTCGGTAAAGCTGCAGTTTCCTCCTAATCTCTAACCGTTTCTCCTCATAATCCTCTCCATATCGCTTTAAAATATAGCATTATGTGAAGAATTCAAATGGATCCGATATGTTTTCTGGTCTGCGCTGACTTGCGCATATGATCCGCTCTGTGCTATCGTGTCTCTGGACCGGAGCAGACTGTGTGTGTGCGCTGTGGTGGTACACATGACACTAACCAGACTTCATTTGCCCCAATGAAAAGCATATTGACACTGTCGGAATCGTTCCCTATCCCCTATATAGTGCACTTAGTGCCATTCACCATGTAGAAAATCTTAAATGTGTGAACAAGTGACTGATTTTAGCCACAGCTTCAGCGTCTATTTATAGGGGGCAGGACGATTTAGATTCTAGAGAGCATTTGATTGGACAGAAAATCTGATGAGAAGCTGAAGTGCAGAGTGATGTCATCAAAATCATATATCCATATTTGTGTAAGTAAGAGACTGTAAGTTTTGAATGCGTATATTTTCTAAATGTAATATATTCATACCAATAGCCAAAAGACTTCAATTTTGATTTCATGGGGACTTTAGGTAAGTGAACAGCTGTAGTGTTCATTACCCTGATATAACCATAATGAATTTATATCATTGGATTTAGGGAAGGTCAAGGCAGGGGAATCAATAGTGAATGTATATGTAAATGATCTGAAAATAAGGGCTGTTTTGCATGGGACAGGTTGGGCAGAAGCTGTTTAGGAATGTGCAGGAGTGTGTGTGTGTGTGTGTGTGTGTGTGTGTGTGTGTGTGTGTGTGTGTGTGTGTGTGTGTGTGTGTGTGTGTGTGTGTGTGTGTGTGTGTGTGTGTGTGTGTGTGTGTGTGTGTGTGTGTGTGTGTGTGTGTGTGTGTGTGTGTGTGTGTGTGTGTGTGTGTGTGTGTGTGTGTGTGTGTGTGTGTGTGTGTGTGTGTGTGTGTGTGTGTGTGGTTGTGTGTGTGTGTGTGTGGTTGTGTGTGTGTGGTTGTGTGTGTGTGTGTGTGTGTGTGTGTGTGTGTGTGGGCTTCTCGTCTCTGTGGAGCCTTGTCTCTGAGCTCTGACAAGCTGACTGGCACAGCTAATGGACTGATCATAATGCCTATCTGAGGGCACTGTCTGTCACATGACACCAATGCCAAGTCATTAGATACAGCCTTGAGGCCATCAATAACACATAATGCATATTAAAAGTCTTGTTGAAGCATATGCAGTTTAGACATAGATACATACAAATAAATGGGGTTAGTCTTTTAGCTTCCATTGTGTGTTTAATACTATTTTAACACACTGTACAAACCAAATCTAGTACAATCTGAAATGCTACTTGACAAACGTGATTGCGAAATGGATTTTTTTGGACTTTAGGCCAGTGATAGACTTATGTTTAACCATACAGAAGTATAACAAGCAATATGTGGACTTCTAAAATGATGTTTTGTAATGTCTATTCAGGGTGTTTGTCAGCCACAATAATGTAATGACTTGGAATTTGGCAAGTCAGCAAGTATTGATGCAGTATGTGATTAATTTAATCTGTATTTCCTGCAATTGACTAGATTGAAAAAAAGGATTTAAAAAACATTATTGGCAGCCATTTTTTAGGGATTTACAATGATATTGGATATTTCATCGCATGCTCATTCTTTCTATTGTACATTTAGATTACTTTTGTTATCAGCCATAAAATGAAAATAATTAGCGGATTATCAATATCGGTCAGAAGTTTCATTTTGGTTCATGCCACTAGTAGAGAAGAGCATTGAGGCTTTGCTCCAATGTTGCTTCAGAATTGTCTTGAAGCGTTTAAAAGAAGCTGGCCTTTGAGAGAATAAATGTTCATTCTGACACTGGTCATTCATGGTTTAGAAACACAGTGCGTTGGTTATTACAGGGCAGACCATAGAGAGATGCATCAGGAGTCATTACACATACACAGCTTAACTCCCTACTGTGTTGTTGATCATCTGTTCATGTGATGTTAAAAGGTGGGAAGATGTGTTCATGCGAAATGTCTTGAACAAACTAGCACAGGAAAGGTCAGCAGGGCAGATGCCGGGAGCCCCGTAAGAAGACCGATATTGAATCAGAAGGAAATAATCAGTTGATAAGTGGCAGAGCCGTGCTAAGGTGAATTTTAATTATGGCTAAATTGTGAAATTATTCCCACATGCTCTCAGCATCTGTTCCCTTCAGGAGCTCTGATTTATGGTTTCTATCAGTCCAAGCAACCTGCTCCCCATACCTGTGATACACAGGAGCAAGATGACCATTCAGTGCAGGCATAGGGCCAGTCTACTTAAGGCTTGTCTGTTGAGTATTACCTTTATTACCTATATATTGCCAGTTGATTGGATAACCAATATACTGCAGCTATTGGCCTATAATCTAAACCTCATATATGGAAAATAAATCTAGTAATTATTTCCAAAGAAAATCCTCTGTACCATGATTATTACTGTATATTCTTGGCGGAGATGTATTACAAATGTGACGAACAGATTTTGCTCATTTTGCGGGCCTTGGTGTTTGACTTTTTCACACCATTTTCCCAACCTTCGCTAGTCAATTTTCAGGTCCTTTCTACCGCAATCCCTCAGAGAGCTTCTCCAAACACCTTTTGTGAAGAATCCCCAGCAGCATGCTTTAAAATTGAACAGAAAATCCCCCTCCAACGCTGTTCTGTTGAACCCGGCTATGTGGCATGCTACATTCCTTCTGCAAGACTAGACTGTTTTTATTCTTGTGTGATGGTTTGATGGAATGTGATGCACACGGTTAGCTATTTCGCTGCTCTCATGATATGTAATTCCCTCTTTCAACCTTATATGAATTTCAAAAGATCATTGAAGTGTTTTTTATACCCTAATGCACAGACTGAATTTAATGTTACAATGAGTGCAGCTTTTTGGAAGACAGGGATACTACAGCTGATGCTAGCCTGTCACCTGCATCTCCATTGAGAAAGTTGAAACCCAGAAACTCAATATTTCAGTCCTTCTCTGGTAACTGGGTTACCGGTTTCCTGTGTAACTTATTCCCAACGATACAGGACAGTGGCAGAAATAATGGTCATAAACTATAAAATGGTCATTTGGAGTGGGCCACTAAGACTTATTACAGACTTGATTATCATGAAATATAATTTACGCAACAAGGGGGACCATATTTACAGCTTTTTTTTTTCCATACTATGAGTGAACAGTTATCTCCAGTGTCATGAGAGCCTATTTTGCAAAATGATTTTAAAAAGGTGATGTTATAGCGCATTTTTATGTTTAGTTCAACACTGTGTTTGTGCAATGCTAGAGCTTTAAAGGAGCAGTATTTAATAATGACAGCTAGTGTAAATGTAAATGTATGTCCACGTTACACTTAATTTTCCTGGTTAAATAAACATTAAATAAAAAAGAGAGAGCAAATACAGTTCTATTTTGTATCTTTATGTTATGTTCCATTTATTAAAACCAAGTATACATTTAATCAAGTTATTATTTGTACACATTTTTACATTTATTCCAAAATAATAAATAAATGCAGTAACAATTTAAACTATATATATATATATATATATATATATATATATATATATATATATATATATATATATATATATATATATATATATATATATATATATATATATATATATATATTATTTGTGAACTAATGTACAGCTTTTCTTTTTAATAGTCAACTTATTTTCATCAGTCATCATAAAGCTTGTACTTGTTGGCTACACTGTACACAGACACTTTTAATTTCCCCAAGCTGTTTGCTCACTAAAAACCCCACAGTCATCATGTTTTCGGGTCATTTCAAGTTTGATTTTGACGTGACATAAAGCGGTGATATCTAAATGACTGTGTTGTTTACTTACTTTTTCATTAGTTTTCTCAGTAACATTGGCCCCATTTCCACTGAAATTACCCGGAACAATTTGTACCAGGAACTTTTTTTACTGGAACTTTTTTCCCCCAGACCTGCTACTGTCTGCGTTTCCACTGCGGTCTAAAGTACCGTGAAGATTAGGCAAATTAGTCCTGTGACGTAGGACTGTGCGCGACTGAGATTCAAGCTGTGCTGCTTTTGCTGGTTATGTATTGGTTTACTAAAGAGGTAATTAACAAAACTGCAGAAAAGAGATGAGCACTGATACTAAAATGTATTCTGAAAGCTCGTAAAGCTTGATTTAAAATAAGACAACGTATGTTATCAGCTATTACGGACATTGACCGTGAGATGGCTCAGATGAACACGTGCCATCAGACAGAAAGAGCAAGACCGATATTTGCTGAACGCAGAACGATCCTCGCCATAGACTTTTAAAAATGGCAGTTGAAATAAAATGCTGCACCATGAGCTCAACCAATCAGCATGTTCAGTGCCCAAGTCCCACCCCCGAAAGTTCCTGAACTTTGAAAAAGTACTACCTCACAAGCAAGGACTTTCGGAGGCGGAAATTTTTACCCGAAACTTCATTTAGACCCTGGTTCCTGCAGTCAAAACACACCCCAAAGTTCCTAGTTCCTGGGGAAAGTTCCTGCGGTGGAAACGCGGCTATTGTCTTCATTCAGGCCGATCAGTAAACGCACACAAAAACAAAAGGCGGGATTTATTGCACAAACCAATCATATCCAATTATAACCCATCACAAAACTCACAGCACGCATTAGGGTGTCTACTTTAAAGGGATAGTTCTACCAGGAAGACTCGGGAGACCAGATAAAGTATGATAACACCATTAGTTTATTAACAGACCAGCAAGTATTAAATTAGAGGTTCTTTGGCGTAGGCCCCGTCCGTAACGCTCGTCACGAGGGTAACGGACTCTGCATTTCCTGCCTGAAGATGAAGGCAGTGGAGCAGCCGACCCCCAGGAGGGCATAGACAGGGACCGACCTGGTGGTGGTGGGGAGGATGGAGGCAATGCTGGGGTCAGCATCTGTGAACTCAGATGTGTTAATTACCGATCTTTTATACTCTGAGAATTATGACTTGATTGGATAGGTCTGAATGTGATAAGTGACGTAACATTGAATCTTCCTGCCAGAACTTGCGCATAAGCTTCATTTCACCCAAAATTTTAAATTCTGTCTTCATTTACTCACCCTCAACTTGTTCCAAACCTGCATGAGTTTCTTTGTTCTGCTGAACACAAAAGAAGATATTTTGAAGAATGTTTGTAACCAAGCAGAGAGAGCAACCATAGACTACCATAGTAGGGAAAAAAATACTGCTTTGTTACAAACATTCTTCTAAATATCTTCTTTTGTGTTCAGCAGAACAAAGAAACTCATAGAGGTTTGGAACAACTTGAGGGTGAGTAAATGATGACAGAATTTTTATTTTTGGGTGAACTATCCCTTTAAGTCAATGGGGACAGAGAAGGCGCGCCTCCCGCTGTAACTTCACCTGCGGGTGTCGCTGTTGGACAGTATTACTTTAAAAAAACGAGTGACTTTTACAGTTGTAATCGTCAAATTTTGTACTATTTGCTTTGTTTTATTTTTGTAATATCGATTATTTTCTCATCCAGTTTTTTTGAGGAGGCACTGCCTCCCTTGCCTCCTTGGAGGAAATGCCCCTGGTCTTAAGGTAGGGACACACCAAACCGACGCCAAAGAACTAGCGCTGAAGAAAACCGACTGTGTTGTTGCCTCGCGTCGCCTGCGTTAGGGCAAAAAAGCTGCACTTGAACACACAGAGAGAACTAAGGTAGACTGTCAACTAGCATTCTGTGCATTTCTGCAGATATTTTCATCTATATTCGTCATTCAAAAAGGGAAACCGACGCTTCAGGCAGCAGATACACAAACTGTAAACACTCCGCCCATGATAATATTAAAATATTTGCCCAAGAACACTTAGGTATGATGATGGGAAACTAGAACAGCTTTCTATCCATACCGTTTTGACTTCTTTGCTTGCTATTGTTCTTGTGCACTGACTCATTCACTAAGCTGAACAGCCAATCAGAGTTCTCTCTCTCACGGACGGACCAACTCCGATTCTACATGAATTGTCCCCCCAAAAAATGTGTCAGACTAGAGCCAATGGTGCGGAACACACTGGAAAAATGAAGTCGGCCGATGCTCAAAAACGGCCCGACGTTGCCCAATGGCCAATTGTTGGATTGATGTGTCCCAGGATTAAAACTATAAGTTGATGAGTTGATTTATACGCTATTAATGCGTTATGTGCCTCTGGTCATAGAGCTTTTTAGATGGATGCCATGGCTTTTTAGGTTGGGTAGAATATACGATCTCTGGCCCTGTTTGTTTGCATGCGTCCATGGCTGCAATGAGCAGTGTTTTCTGCCACCTGGCAACCCAGGGGTGTTGAAATACTATTGGGTAAATTGGCAGTGGACGGGATCACACAAACTAAAACAAAAAAAAGACATTTAGAGTCAGACAAGGAACGTACATTTCTAAGTAGAATTGTTGGCTGTAGCATTGTTTTTAGTACAGTAAAAAAAAAAATACATACAGCACCTTTAAGGGAATTAGAGCAATGGTCTTATAACTGGCCTCAGTTTTACACCTTCCAGCTAACAGCATGAAACGCCAATGCACAACTTTGTCACAAATGTTGTCAATGTTTCAAATAACCACGACAATATTAGCCTTCATCAAATGCATTGTATCTCTCTGGGTGATCTCAGCAGGGTCCAATCAGATCTGTCCTTGTCTTGATAGGTATGTTTGTGTGATCTGGTATACTGTAGTGACAGGCAATACAGAAGAGAAGACAGGGAAGACAGTTTCCACATGCTAACATGCTCGCCTCCCTCACTATTTCTTCCCTGCAGGGTGGCAGGCTGTGTGGGCAGCCTGCTTCCTCTCGGTGCTGGCACCTGGAGTGTAAGTGGATGCCGCTGAGGGGAATGACGGGCTTCACCCGGCGGTGCCAGGTCCTCAGAGCCACCATAATGTGACTTGGCATGTAATAACGTGAAGTGACTGACAACCCGTCATTCCTCTTTGTGTCAAAGATGTCAGTCTAATCACATAGAGATTAGTCTAAGATCTATGAATCATGTTGCAGCTTCCTAGAGGATGTGTATCACAAAATGTACATATAAGGCGTTATGTGCATGTTTTGTAAAGATAGTTTGAAGGTCTATGATTTAAACCTTAGAGTATGGTCTTACAGTCAATTGTAGGTCTTGCTATCCCTTAACAATTGTGTCGTTGGACCCGTTTTCTTCTAACAGTACATTTAGGTGAGATAAGAAACTATCACATGATATTCTGGGTTTAATAAAAGTTACAGTCTATATACAACTGGTAACCACAAAAAAAAAAAAAATTCATACCTCCATTTGGAAAAAACAAACAGAAGATGCGTTGGCAGTTGTGCAGTAGAAATCCATTTGGCAGGTATATAACATTTTGCTCAGATGACCTGTAACCTGTAATATTCCTTTAACAAATTCTCAGTAATGCATATGCAAATGAATAATACATATATTTCAATTTTAAACAGTGTTAAATTCACCACTGCGTCCTGCTAAGGGCAGACCCCATCCTTGGTAACTCATATGCAGAAGATCTCCTCTCTGACACCTTTGCAGTGATTGCTTGGAGCACTGGGGACCAGTCTGTCACTAACCTTTACTGTGGAGAACAACACTGTAGCCAAGTGTGATTGTGGTTACCAAACCCACACTTGCGAGCATACGCACACTTCAGCACCTCAACCTCCTTTGACTGTCACCTGCTTTGGTCCTGAGTCTAATTCAATATTTTTTCCCTTTCTTTCCAGGCATACTTGGTTCCCAATAAGACAAGTCAAAGGACTCTAGTTTTATTGACACTTGGAAGTACAAAGCAGAGCCAAATTCTGTATTCTTATAAAGACGAAGTAGCTTCACAGGACTGATTCTGTCTCTACTGAATAATCCCATCTTGGCGGAATCAAGCACAAAGCAACAAGTCACAGCATAGCTCCCTGTTTGTACAGTAGTATGCATTATTTATGAGGCAGCCTGTGCTGTGTGCATCCAAAATCAAATAAGCCTTCTTGTATTACAGCACTGTTCTGTTAACCCTCCACCCACCCTGTCACCCACCCCATTGCCAGTCAGCAGCATGCGCGTTTGAGTGGATTTGTAAAGAGTAAAGGATATAAATATGTTGGGAAAAGACCCACACATCCCATGCAATTTGGGTCCCATTGGAGTTCAGGGAGCGTGTGATCGGCGGAGTGCCTCTGAATGTCCTCCTTTAGGGCCCATGCTGCTTGGAGGCTGGGCCCCAACATGTCTTTCCCCCCTTCTCTCTATCTACACAGCAAACCTCCTTCACTCTCAATTTAACCCGAAATCTGATGAACCCTCTCTGTCTCGTCTCCCCCATGCACGCATACACAGACACTAACACCGGATTTCATGGAAGAAAGAGTAGATACAGTTGCGAGTTGATCAATCAGCAGGCGTGAACTGAGGCAGAAAGGCATTAACAATTCACATCGTTCTCAGTCCACTCGCCCAAGCAGAAGATTCCGGCAGCATATCTAATGCACAGCTACCTCACTTTATATAAGGGCAGCCATGACTCACAAGCTATTCTGCAAAAGTGTGCATTGATTTAGGGGGAGGGAAAGATGAGGAACTCTCAATTGCCTTGCCACCATCCATTTTAGCGTTGCACCTTATCCAGGCAATTAAAACATCGCTCAAGATCTTGGAAGTACCTGTCTCCAGAGCTGGGGCAGCCTCTTTTGAACAGTTTTTCATGGCCGTGGTGAAGATGTCCCATTAAGGTTCCAGGGTGCAAAATCACCAGACTTTGTTGGCCACCCCCTCAGGTGAGCGCTGTCAATTAAATGCAGAGCAAAGCAGCTGTGAGAGATTTTGCTTAAAGTTCATCAGCGGTGCACTTGTCACTGTCCTCAGTACCGTGGTGAGCCAAATTCAGATAGGCACCGATATTTAGAAGAAGGGTTTAAATCAGGCCCCTGAGGGACAGAGCAAGCCTCGACAGCCAGGCCAAGTGTCAATGCTTGGAAGGACAGCTGTCATATACTGTAGGACCAACTAAAGGTGTGTGTGGGGTGTAGATTTAAAAACATTGGGTGTTGGGTAGGGTCCTCTTTACAACTTGTCCACAACTGAATGCGACGCGCATCTTGTATGCTGTAACGTTAGTGGTTCTTGTACTTACAATCCGACACTAGAGGCTGGCAGCAGAGGTTGGCGTCATTTCATGTCAAAACTTGCAAATTCGTATGTGTGACTGATGAGTGCTGCAAGTCTTCCGTTAAGAGAAACACACACCTCACTTTTTTGTTTATTTGTTGTTTTCATTTTAACACCGACCAGATCTGTGGTAGATGAGCTTGGCAGGGCGCTAACTTGGCGGAAACATGCTCACTTGGCCCATGGTTGGTTAGTGTGAAGCAGCGTTGTTAAGCATCATGGTTCACTGTTACCTTTTGGGGAATCTCAATAACTTGTGAGGCTGACATAATCTTGCTTTTCACTCACATTTATTCATTACCTCTCTCTCCCTTCCTTCTCTCTTTCTCCACCTCCCTCTTTTCTTCCTCTCCACTCACCTTTCTTCCTCACC
Source organism: Gobio gobio (assembly GCF_949357685.1). Lineage (NCBI taxonomy): Eukaryota > Metazoa > Chordata > Actinopteri > Cypriniformes > Gobionidae > Gobio > Gobio gobio. Next base: position 16,167,354 of record NC_137121.1, on the reverse strand, counting down.
CACTCGGGGTTGACAGAAGGCCCCTTGTTCAGATGCACACCGGGCTTCACACAGTTTTTCATTCCCCAACAATGAAAGGAGCTTTCAGCAAGGCTGGTTCCAATTCATCTGTGATAAATGAGAAGATAAGGCAATCAGAGCACACCATGACACGGTGTGCAGCTAGTTAGGCACACTTCGAGCCCATTCAGGTGTGCCTGTGAGTCCTGACGTTGGGGGGGCCCTCTATATATACGTACACAGTCCTGATGGTGGCCAACACTCGGGCAGGAGCTGGATGTCGGTTCCTTAGTGTAGCTTCGTTCTGTTGACAGGTCAGGTGTTGCGACGTTAAATGGATCAGAATGTGTGGAGTATGGGAGTGAGAAGATGCTTTTACTGCATGTCTCAGTATTGGACCGTTGAGGAGGTCAGTATTTTCACTGGAGGCATCTATGGAGGCCTCGGAAATGGGTGTCTGTGTGAGGGTTTCACTAAGGCCCTTTGGAGAGGGTCTCTTGGGACAACAGGAACACCTGAGACAGGTAAGTGGATTGTGTGGGCTGAGGGATGTTGCCACGGTTTTACTTTTAGATTGACAACCGAGTAATTAAGTATTGTCTAATTACTTTAGATTGAAGTACGTCAGTTTGGATATGGTTCACTGGCATGACAGGTGTCTTTTTCTTCTTTCTTGCCTCCCTGCAATCTCACTCACCGATTATTAACGTGTTCTTCCCACACAAATAGAAAGGAGCTAAATGAATTTCAAGTTTGCAACCTAAAGGAATTCCTCAACTGTCTATTGGAATTCCTTCCATTGACTGACATGTCTAAACTGTTATCAGCTTTTTTACCTGCTGGGAAGGGCCAGGTTCACTCAAAGTTCAGAAGAACTTAAAATGGACCGTTCTGAGATTTAAATAATCTTCTTGCCCAAAAGTAATTTCAGTTTAATTTTGGTAATTTTGTGCATAGGGGGTTGAGAGTGAAGGTCAGCCAAGTTTGGAAAACATTGATGTATTCAGATGACTGTGTTCTTTCTAATATAATTGAAATGTTTGTATATATATTTGTTTTAATTATGTAGTTGTATGTCGTGGCCTTCTCTCTACCTGTTCTTTCTGACTTTTCGGTTTCACTACTGTTTTTTTATTGGTATGATAGCTCAGACTCTCTTACCATTACATGCTGTCTTCCAAAACCAGACTTTCACCTCAAGTTCACTACCCCATTCCTGTCAGTTTTATCACTTATCTTTCTTGTGTGTTTACACATATTCATGCCTTTAGAAGGGAAGTTCAATTCAGTTACCACATCTTGTTGACGGGTGTGTCCTCTCAAATTAACATTACCATTAGAATGGTAATGGCGCGTACATGTGACTGACCAAGTATATATGTGAGTGATTGTACAAGTGTGTGCATCATGGGGTGGGGTGTAGAAGGACAGAACAGGATTGTGGGAGTTGCTAGTCAGTGTTTGTAGACAAACAGGCCTGCGATGTGGTGATGTGAAAGAACGGGTTCTCAGACTGAATGATGGAGGCCAGCTCTACTGCCCCTCCCAATCTACTCAACGGTCATTCACACCATTAAAAGAGAGAATACTTTAATTATAATGCTTATGAATAGTTTGAACTTTTGTTTTGAACTCCCAATCCTTTTTGTCCGAAATAAATCAGACATTTTATATTTTCAGTATTAATTTTTTTTCCATCTTTTCAAATTATCTTGGTACTATTCAAGCTAAATCAACTAATCATGATATAATTCTATACACTGTATAGCTCAGAACACACACTAATAATTAAAAAGCCCTGTACTTTATTTTAATGACGCAAAGCCTCACCTTCTCTGCACTAATTAGAAAGTTTTTGAATTAATTCCTTCATTAAGTATCAGGGTGTGAGATTGACAGCAATAGTGCATCTTAAACTTCTGACAGCTTTAAGTGCCATAACCCATAGACGTCCCCACCTTGATTAAATGAAGTGAAAATTGTATTCTCGTCTCGCTTGATATGAAAATGGAATTTGCTATCATGAAATATACACAGTTGTCACTTCTTAAAAAGGTGTCAGCAATTTGCTTCACTGGGTAAGGTGAATATTTGCCATGACAGGAGAAGAAGAAAAGGTTTGAGAGAGAAAGACAGGGGAAAAAAGTGTGATGTCTGTGATCAATGAAAGACTTCATTGCATTGCGCTTCGTTGCTTTTTAAATAAGAGAATGTAGATCTCTAGAGTTTCTCAGGTTTGTGGCATCCATATTTCGGGTGGCATAACAACACTGCCACCTAGAGACTGATGACTATTCCTGAGAAATCTGCCTTGGTGTGTGTGGTTGTGCGTGTGTGTTTTTAGCGGAGACAGATGCACTCATTCCCACCTTTTTTTCACCCCTCTATGGACAGGAGCACATTTGGATGATGTTCATTTTGTTGCTACAACACATGGTGGTTTTATTTGAATTCCGAATTGAATTCCTAGTGTAATAACAAAAAAACTCTGTGTGCTTTTCTCTTTGCAGTCAAATTATATGGTTTTAGCCAATTGTCTCCCAGTGGTTCAACCCAAAATATTCCTCTTTGACTTTGGCAATGTTAAACTAGAAAAAAAACAAAAAAAAAACATGGTTGGTTAGAAGTAAATTACTGTTATTGAGCTTCAGAAGATTGAGTGAAATTTGTTTGCTGGTTTAAGTCTGAAACAGTGGTCATAATTTGCTCAAAACACCACTTACTCAAAAGTTACTCTAACATATATTCAAAGTGTCCTCTTTAGTACAGTTTAAAAAGCTTTTGACTATTTAGAAATAAATAGCCAAAATTGTGGTAGATGTAAAGTTTTTATCAAAATTCAATGAAATGTGTTTGTATTTGCCAATTACAGTTATTATGTTTATCTCACAGTTATATGTTAAAACCCCCAAATCAAGCCAAAACTGCTGTTGATTGCAGGCAAGATGACGTTGCCTCGCAGGGATTCACAGACCTGTCAGGTGTGCCAAACTACTAATGAGCGAGACTGCGCATCTAGCCATCCATCTGCGGAGGGCCTGCTGAACACCCTCAACCCAGCTGCTCCCTTCCCATGACCCAGGTGAGTCAGGCAGGGACAGGGTGTTGTGTGCAAGCCCATGATCCCCAGGAAACCTGGTTCCCGCATTGGGATCAAAGATCAGTTGGTTCAGAGAAGTGGTCTAGTCTGGTGCTTTGAAGATGGAGCAGGAGGGGATCTGGTTTGGTTGAAGCCAGGTTGTAGAGCAAGAGTTATGGGCAGGAAGCAGACTAGCCACAGGGGTGCTGGTGGGATTGGATGGGGTGAGATGGGCGGCACAGCTGAGATGTGTGTGTGCTGGTGCAACTTTTTTTGCATGTCCATGCACCGACATCAGAAATAATTTAGAAGACCAATATTTTAATCAGATTTAAGTCAATTGATGTAATTTGTTGAACCAGTTCTAATATCATATCTTCATTCACTGAACACTGATATCAGAAAAACAAATGAGAAAAATGATTTCCACTAAGGATCGCTAAGGGTCATATTTAATTCCATAATATGGTATTCTGGAAAATCTCCTTTGCGAGTGCACATTCGTTTTCAACAGTTTCTCTGATAAAATTGTATTAATTTTGATGTTAAAGTTAGATTCCATTTTGTGTCAGATCATGGCACTATAGTTTCATTTCATGAGATATTGTTAGTTTTGGCACAGATGTTCTTAGTGTAACCCTGGCCTGCCCTGTCATATTGATTCACCCTCTACAACGTAGGTGCTATTACAGCTGGGGTTCAATTGTGTATCTCCAGCAATACTGTGAAATGTCACTGAACATGAGGCTGACTGAGGAGCTGATTTTCATACGTCTAAAGAGATCAGAGCTGTTGCACTTGGGAATGTGGTTTAAAGCAGTTGCATGTTATTGTGAGCCTACCACATGTAGGTTTGTCCCCAACAGGATAGACAATCACAGTAGGTTTCTTTATTGTGAATATCACCACCTAATGATGTATGGAAATGTCTGCATTTGTTTTGCATTGCATCAGAATGTCAAGGCTGTTTTGAGAGCGAGCTTTGTGTTGGAGATGTTAGTGACTGTTGGACTGAATTCTTCATTAGTGCGTAGAAAAAGAAAAGGAAAAGTCTGGGAAACAGAAGTCAGAAATTATTCTCAGAAATTATGAGAAAACTGTATTCAGTATAATCTGTTTAGATGACTTTGACATATTTGGGGCACTTGTTTCTGTAAAAGGCCTCAAAACACGTAAGAAACTTTACAGAATTTATGTGATTTATATAGTTCTACAGCCTTTTGTTGTCTGGAGTTATGAAGCCCTGCAGTGATGTCCAGTACACCCACACACAATTCACAGACAATAACACTCTGCAACCTGAGATTGTCCAATTCCAACAGGCACCTGTCAGAATGCAGCAGTCCTGTCGCCGTGTGGAAAATTCCTATTCGATTGCTCTCTCTCCCGAACCAGCTTATGTACAAACTGTACCAAGCAAATTATGTCAGAAAATAACTTTTTATGTCGGGCAAAGATTACTTTCTGTCGTGAACTGCTATAATGGAAGCTAATTTCTTAATGTTGAAGTTCAAAATGAGAAATTAAGTCACCTTATACGATATGTAGTTGCAATTATGGTCACATTTTGGATTAGAGTCAAATTCTCACTATTAACTAACTAATAACTACGACTTTTGCCTCAATAAACTCAAAATTTCTGCTTATTAATAGTTAGTAAGGTAGTTGTTAAGTTTAGGTATTGGGATTAAGGGATGTAGAATATGGTTGTGCAGAATAAGGCATTAATATGTGCTTTATTTGTACTAATAGACAGCCAATATCCTTGTATAATATGCATGCTAATAAACTAGTTAATAGTGAGCATTGGACCCTAAACTAAAGTGTTACCGCAATTGTTTATTTACTTATTATTTCTCACCATATGAAGTTTATTTCTCATTTAATTTTTACCTTTTAGTCACAACATAATTGTGACTTATTTGCCATTTATGAGAAGTTGCAAATTACAAAATGTAAAGTCTCAATTGTCTCAACGAGAAAAATTACATTTTGTGAAAGAAACCACCATTTTGAGAATTGTTATTTTGGAACCAATTAAAGCAACTAAACCACACTTTCATTAGTGTAACAAACTTAATTTACTTCATTTCCATATAAGCTGTCTCCAAAGTCCCTTCCCCCAAAAATTTTTCACATGCTTAAAAATCACTGGTGAGCATACTTAATACAATAATGAAAAAGGTATACTTTCCTTATATTTCCTTCTAGTACACCAGGATCTTTATTTTAACATCTTGAATGATAGCCTGTAATTCCCCTCCTTGGTGTCAGCAAGACATAAAAAACGCATAAAGCAGTTGTGGTGTGGGGTTTTAATTGAAGCTCCCATGCACAACGAGCTGCTCTATAGGATCAATGTCAGGACCTGCGGAGGCTAGGGCATCTGAGCAGTGCTCCCTCACAGGCGCAGGATGGCTGGAGCGGTGACGAGCTTCTAATTGTGCTCCACAGAGAGCGAACACCCCTGTGGACGAAAATGAAAGAGCGCCCAGCCTGGCTGCATCTCTATTGTGTGAAAATAAATACATACAGTCGCCGCCCAGGGTGTGAAATAACACACCAGCCGTCGGATTTCACTGGTCATTTCACCCCCAGCTGCAGGGCCCAAAACAAAACGATATTGTCTTAAACGGTGAGAAGAGAGTGACTATTGTTTTTTTTAAGTGGGGACCTTGCTAAGGTTTACAATGCGGTTTATCCATGTCAGAAAGCGGAATCAGAAAAGATATGGAAATTGATAATACCATCTTTCTCTTTGTTATTGTAAGTGGAGTTCCTCCATATAGATTTTAAAATGCAAAACTTAATAGAGGGTAAACCATGACATTTTGATAATACCAAGTGAATTAGGATGGGATGCACCACGTTAGAAGCTATTGCACAATTCCAAAAAATGTATAACTTTGACCGCATATTCTACTGTAGGTTAAAATGGCCAGATGGGCAACAATAAACAACTTTCCTTTAGGAACTGTATTATTAAGAAAAAAATACATTCCGATAACTGCCAATAAAAAATTGAACTGTGTTCATCAATGTGTTTGTTGCCCCAGTTTGGTAGAAGTCATCTGAGTCTATACACTCTAAAAAAAAGGTTCTCTATGGCACCAAAAATGGTTCTTGGCTCGTAATCATAGGGGAACCTTTTTAAGTGCTATATAGCACCAATTTTGGTGCTTCAGTGGTTCTTCAGCGGTTCTTCAGAGGTTCTTCACCGGTTCTTTGACTAAGGTTCTATATAGCACCTCTGAAGAACCACTGAAGAACCATTGAAGCACCAAAATTGGTGCTATATAGCACTAAAAAAGGTTCCCCTATGATTACGAGCCAAGAACCATTTTTGGTGCCATATAGCACCTTTTTTTTTGGAGTGTAGTGATTGATAAGGCTTTATAGGAACACACGTTTCCTGTGGTAAAATTGATATGAAACTCATGCTTTTTGGCTTATTGCTTTAATAGAACCAAATTGATTTCAAACAGTGCCCATTTCTATTGCCTTTTTACTGAAACGGTGAAGAAGGTGTCGTTAGCAAGGCAGCCAAATGCCTTTCTTGTGATTTAATAGACAAGTAAAAATATGACATTTCAGATTGATTTGCTCTTTTAGTGCTAGCAGAGACATATTCTGCCCCTCGCAAACCACATCTCAGCCTTCTCTAAATAACTAGCTTGTCACCCAAACAGGAGTGTTAATGTAGGTCCTACGACAACTGTCTGATTTATTGTCTGATTCGCTCAAGACGACGACAACAAAAGGCTGATGTTTCTTTTTTCCCTTACACCCAATTTAGCAGCCACCCGTTTAAGTGGCATTGTCCTGAACAGCATGGCAAGCAAAGAGATGTGGGCCGTCTGCTTCTTGTCACTTCCTATTATTAAGAAGGCGCTCCGTGGCACCTGGGGGAATGCCAGTCTCCGCTGCTCCCATCAGAAATCTGCATAACGCTGCCTGATGGCTGTGGCCGTCCAAACGTCCAAACACAACCTGTCATGTTCTCAATGTTACCCAGTATGCCATGAGCAGCGCTGGGCCTGGGGACGCTTTCCAGCGCCGTAACACTCGATGTCACCGACAACCACACTAATCCAGCTCTACAAATCAGAGAAGTCACCAGGCATATTTTTACTGCCAGGCCAAGCACAACAGCCTCTTGCCACTACCGCCAGTCGAAACGGGAAACTGTTTGTGGTTTCAGAAGTGGTCCATTTGTCACATTATATGGGGTAAGTTGTCACAGTTTCTACATTATTATTGGTTTTGCAGCTGAATTTGAAGGCACAATATGTAAGATTTTTGGATTAAAATATACAAAAACCACTATAACATGCAATTTGCATTATCCCAAATGTTTCCAAGAATGTTTAAATCCGGAGAAACTAACCATGACGCCTATCAATTACATCATACCCACGTTACCCTCGGTTTCCGAGAATTGTACACTCTAAAAAAAAAAAGGTTCTATATTGCACCAAAAATGGTTCTTGGCTCGTAATCATAGGGGAACCTTTTTTAGTGCTATATAGCACCAATTTTGGTGCTTCAGTGGTTCTTCAGCGGTTCTTCAGAGGTTCTTCAGCGGTTCTTCAGAGGTTCTTCACCGGTTCTTTGACTAAGGTGCTATATAGCACCTCTGAAGAACCGCTGAAGAACCACTGAAGCACCAAAATTGGTGCTATATAGCACTAAAAAAGGTTCCCCTATGATTACGAGCCTTTTTTTTTAGAGTGTATTTTGTAGAAACCATGGAAAAAACAAAAAGGCTTAATTATATTGTGTGTTTTATTAGACAGGTGAGCAACTGTTTGGAGACATTAATTGACAGAAACCTAATCATTGTTATATAGCTCAACACATTTAGTCTTATAGTTTAAATCTCGCTTTCTTGATTTACCGCGAGTACCATGTTTTACCATGCCTAATATCGATCTAGCTCACTGCAGTGTGCAACAAGTGTCTCACAGTAGCCGCCGAGCAAACGCAGCAGCATTATAGCATAACTTTCAACACACTCCAATGTATCTAATATGATAAAACAGTGCTGTGTTACCCCACATACACATACACATGGAAGAAGCGGAAGCGGTTGTCTGTGGCATAATAAAAGCTCCACTGCGCTCGAGCCATGTGTCGCGTTTTCTCTCATTATCAATTGCTCCAGTTCCGCTCTGACAACTTTCAGCCCCACCCTGCTTCATACTACAGTAACAATAATACATTTATAAATTAATAGCTCATCCATGAATATGATTTCTGCCCGAGTCCTGTCAGATTCTTTTACACCCGCTGTAGAGCTGAAGACAACAACTCCCATGATTCTGTGAAACCAAGGCGTCATCAAGCTATGCCTTTGTTTTGAATCAGCGACCTCTAGAGGCGAAAATTACATATTGTACCTTTAAATGGTTAACAACTGAATTAAAATCTAAAGTCGATTCTGGTCTAAATGCTACAACAACAAGAAAAAACTTGTCAGTCAGTTGATGTTACTGTAAAAACATACCAGTTATGGGAAAAGATTTAGATTATCATAACTGGAAACTGGAAGAGTTATAAGTTAATGTTTAGTAAGCTTTTTGAATGATTTGAATTATAACCTGTCTGTATTGTTCTTTTCCATATTTCACTGGCCCTCTCTCTGACAATTCAACTTCTCTCCCGACATTTCACAGAAAAGCATAGATTTGTGCAGAAGTGCTCCACACCACAGTTCACACATAAAGTATTCTCTGGTTTGTAGATTACATCCTGCCAGACTTTTTACAATCCATTAGATCCTGGAGGTACATCAGAGAGAAATGGAGCTGGAGTGGAATCCCAGGCAGACGCAGGTGTCAGGATCAAAAGTTGAAAACATTCTCTGAGCAGCAGGAGGGGGTGGCATGCTTGTTAGACTTGACAAATAACAATTAGCATCCACCATGTGACATGGCTCATCATAACTTTGCCGTAGTTGTCTTGAAAGTTCCACCAGTATGTTCCTTAAGAGCACTTGCTGGTAAGGTCTGGCTAACTTTTCATCATCCTACTAATTCAGGCTTTGTGATATGAAATGTTTGTCATGTTGTATAACACGTGCTTTCTCTTTTGACCAGATGGCTGGTCGTGGCCCTGGGTACTTGAGGTCTGGCCGTCGACCAAGTGGGTCATCAATAGGAACAGAAGAGTTTAAGCATAGTTCATCTGGTAGGGTCAGATGAATCAGCTCTGGTGTGTTTTACATATGTCCACTCCATCAACCGTCCACCGAGATCAGTGCCACCCTTTTTATCCTTGTCCAAACCTAACTATTAGTGTCTTTTAACCAAGCCCCCCGGTAATAAGATTGATGTTAATTTAACCATCAAACGTTTGGCTAAATACTCGGATGAAGAGGCTACCTTTTGATGTCAGTGCGTTATTTTAAAAGGATAGTTCACCCAAAAATGAAAATTCTGTCACAATTTACTCACCCTTAAGTTGCTCCAAACTTGTATGAATTTCTTTCTTCTGCTAAACCCAAAAGAAGATATTTTGAAGAATATGGGCAACCAAACAGTTGACTTCCATAGTATGGAAGAAAAATTTGGTTACCGACATTCTTTAAAATGTCTTCTTTTGGGTTCAGCAAAAGAATGGATTTCATACAAGTTTGGAACGACATGAGTGTTTAATTAATGATAGAATTTTCATTTTTTGAGTGAACTATCCCTTTAAAGTCTAGTCTTCGAATTGTTAATACCACAGGATCCATTTGCCTTTCGAACACCAAAGCTTTGTGAGCAATAATTTCTCGCAGATAGGATACTACTCATTACGAGTAAATGATATCGAAGAACAGGGGTGTAAAACAACCCGAATGGCACGGCAGTGTAAACACAGGTTTCCTTTGTGTAAGAGACGAAGGTGTGGCTTTTCTAATAATATACTGAGATGTCATGCCAAGAGGTCACAATCCAGTCCAACTACTGCCTGACCTGCACCGTGTTGGGCTAACAGTGGCTTTTTTGTGTATACAATAGCGAGACTTCCAAGTGTGAGGAAGGAACGTGAATATTTGCTCAGCAAGGGGTGCAAATTAAAGGGGGTGTCGCATTAGCCACACCACTTTCTTCCTTTCAATATACTTATCTGCCTTACTTTTAAATCAAAATGCAGCCAGACGCGAGTTTTAATTGGTCCCTGTTCAGCTTCCAAAAGAATTAAGATGAACCTTTCAAATGATGAGGACATTTGAAGTACGGTCAATTGTTTCTGTTGTAGTGGAACAGGTGTCGTTTCTTAGGGACCTTGATGTGTGTTTTGTGACATTCGTCAGTGGAAGATTGGCAGGTTATGATGATGGTGCTGCGGCAGACGTGGAGGGTTTAATTAATACAAGAGGTGTTGCTTGCTTCTCTGGAGCTCAGCAGGGTTTTACAGAGAACAAGAATATGACTGCAACATGCGGCTCCCTGAATTGAATGTTATAATAGAGTTAAACAGGTAATCATGGAACATACTGTGCAAGGCGATTTGTGGGATTTTTTTCTTTATACACTTGGCTAAATGTACTTAAAGCACTTTATTTGCAATCTGTGCATTTTTATTAGTTTTTTGGGGGGGGGGAAATTGGGGGGGAAGTCGGTTTTGGTATTGCCATGATGATCAAAAACTGCGCCGACTGTGGTGTCAATGACCCTAATTCCTTACCCTATATTTATCTAATTGAACAAAGGGGGATAAAAAGAACAAAGCAGGTCTGGGAACCCACACTAAAGCCAGCGGAGGTGTCTTGAATGTAACATGCGACTCGGTTGCACCTGCCCCTCACGTCGGTCAGGCGCAATGACTGTGGGTTGTGGGCTGGATATCAAAGCCTAGTGCCACTGTCCTAGGTGGGAAGGGATGGGGGGAGGCTTGGGGGTGAGGCTGGAGCCAGGCCTCCTGAAGGGGATTAGTGTCTCCCAGGGAGAGGAGAGAGGATGTGGAACGAACACCTGCTACGTTGTCAATAGAGTGCCGGAGAACCACGGCAATCATACACAGCACGGCCTTACTCAATGCATGCTAGTGGCGGCTGGCGGGGGGTACGGAGGAAAGAAAGAATTGAGCAATGAGCAAACGAGTGCAAACCAATATCACAGGCACTCAAACACACAATAGCTCAAAAAGTTGCACGCTAACAAATGCAGTAACTTGCTATGCTTGAGTACGAGTTCACACAAAAATGTTGATGGATACAGATTTCAGATGATTTCTAGACTGTCATACCAGAATAATTCCATAGCCGATTTAAGTTGTCTAAATGGCTTCTTGGCTTTTGGTTAAAGAGATAATTCACCCAAAAATGAAAATGATGTCACACTCACCATAATGTCGCCCCAAACCAGCCCCAAACCTCCCAATGCATTTCTTTCTGCTGGTCCAAAACAACATTGTGACTTTCATTAAATTGACCAAAAAGGATTAAAAAAAAATAATGTTCCACAGAAGTAGTTTTTGAATTAAAAATTATGAAGTGTTTTCCAATAATTTGGAAGTAAACTGTGCCGATTTGCACTTATTGAACAGACACTTCATAGTTCATCAAAAGCATGATTTCTCCGTTTACTTTCATTTAACTTCGTCAAAGTCCTAAATATGGCTTAACAGTACTATTGTACATGTTTTCAATAAGTCTTCGCTTCATGTATAGCTGCTTCTTTTGAATTTTCTCACTATTCAAATGACAAGAAACAGAGCTTTTCCTTTCATCCCTTTCAATTTCATTGTACGAGCATTGTATGAGCCTGTCTGTTTTTGACTGCACCGGCACAATATCGCTCCATTATTTGGGAATTTCAATTGTTAGCTCGGATAATGACCCAATGATGCTAAAAAGGGATCATATCCCCCGATTTAAAAATGGTGTGACCTCCGCACAAATTCTCTAACTGCTGTCATTACGTTAAGTTTCTCCAACACAATAATTCTAAAGACAACAGTTTGTCTTCTCTGGAAAGGTTCACCACACCCTTGTAGAGGCCTATCTTCCCATTCTCTTCTCTTTGTCAAAATCTGCACCTGAGCAGCCATTTCAGAGGGCCCTGCCTTTCATAAAGAAGTCCAAGCTGTCATTCACCCTCTTCTCCGTGGTGACCTGTGTTCCTCGTGCACTTCTCCTCACCCTGCTTTAAGTGTTAAGTTGAAGTAGGCGATTAAGAGCCCTTAGCTCAGTCTGAGAAAATTGAGGAATTGTCAGCCTCTAGATTTTGCCAAATTGAGAGGGAAAATGAAAGCGTCGGGAAGTGCAAGAGTGGAGTGGTCCTTCTAGATGATGACTGCTTTGTTAAACTTGACACAAACATCTCTCACGGCTGGCCTCAATTACAGCCAGTCACCATTAATTATAGTACTGGGTAGTTTAAGCTTGAGTCAACTTGCAATGGTTGTACGTTCCTTCATATATATGCAATCTTAATTTCTTCTGTAAAGATGGAGTGTTAAATAGATATTCTACACTCTAAAAAAAAAGGCTCTATATGGCACCAAAAAATGGTTCTTGGCTCGTAATCATAAGGGAACCTTTTTTAGTGCTATATAGCACCAATTTTGGTGCTGCAGTGGTTCTTCAGTGGTTCTTCAGAGGTGCTATATAGCACCTTAGTCAAAGAACCGGTGAAGAACCTCTGAAGAACCACTGAAGCACCAAAATTGGTGCTATATAGCACTAAAAAAGGTCTGCCTATGATTACGAGCCAAGAACCATTTTTGGTGCCATATAGAACCTTTTTTTTTTTCGAGTGTAAGTTTAATGCAAGTTTAGCTCAAACAACAGCATTTGTGGCATAATAACCGCAAAAAAAATAATTATATTTTGCCCTTCGTTTTGTTTAAAAACAGCAAATGTTTACGGTAAGCCATTTACAATGGAAGTGAATGGAGCCAATGTATGGAAGATTTAAACACAGAAATATGAAGCTCATATTTTGTATGTTTATTATTTGCATTATCTGTATGTCATTGTCATGGCAATGGAGTTGCAAAATTGAATGTAACTCAGATAAGGACAGTAAAAAAAAATTCTCTCTTAAATCATGTTAACACATATTGTGGTTGCACTTTATTTTACAGTGCATGTACAGTGCCTAAGAAAGTGCTGGTTAATATAAGGTAACTACATGGGTAGGTTCAGGGTTAGTACCTAGTTATTACCCAGTTATTGTAATATCTATAATATGTACACCGGAACAGGACTGTAAAATAAAGTGCTATCCATATTGTTTACATATTTTTTTTAATTTACAGATGGAACCCATTATAAGTGGCTCATTGTAACCCATTTGTTTATCCCTTTAATTTCTAGAGTTTAAACTAAACAAACCCTATGGGGGCAGATTCACTAAAGAGTTGTCACTTTTCTATAATGTATTTCAGTACCATGTTTCTATGTAAATCAGACTCACTATATTCACAAAATTCACCGGTATATTTATCTCTAATATTAATGAAATATTAACAAAAACAAAGCAAAAGTTGCTTTGTGCAAATTGTGCGAGCATGCATTTCTATAATTCCTTTTGTGAATCAGGCACAAAAACCGGGCAGATGGCAGGCTGTTGTAAACAGACCTGTTGATTACCACCTTGTTGGAGAAAACTCATCATCAATGTGACATTTGCAGACTTTTTGAACATCGACAACCATTTATCTTCACAGAAAACTTTTTTCAGTTGAAGAGATTGGATTGAGTTGGACTGTCAACAGACTCGTCTGAGGCGTCTGAAACGTATACATTGTAGGAGTTACGGGCAGGTGATCGAAAGTCTATGACAGAGCGATCCTAATTGCTGTCTTGGCAGAGAGTACACTGCTTTTCTTAACAGCATAATTAAGATTCCCATTAGCCGGTGCAGCCCTCTGTAATGTTTTGACAGAGGTTGTTAGACTTCTTATCTTTATCGTCACCTGGCTAGCACTTCTTTTTTCTTCTGAGCCCGACCTTATTGCCTGGCTTTCTCTTGTAATCGATCTGTTTGCCTCCCTTTCGCCGTTTAGCTTGTCTATACTTTTATTTATTTACTACATATGGCCACTTCATTTTGGCAGCCCTCAACAGCCATATCATTACCCATAACACTCCATCTTAAAGATGTTACCTCTAGAATTTGGCAAATAAGTGGAGTATTGACAGAGCGCTAAAGATGCCAGAGTGTCATTGTAAACCAAGTGGGCACGGTGGTCGCTCTCCTTCCATTCGTTTTTGAATGGCCTGGCCAATACAGTGAAGAGAGTATTAGGATCAGAGGGCGCGTGTCAGAGTTCACTGATTGAGCCTTGTGCAGAAAGCCTCACTGACAGTGCAATCAATGCAGCGTTGGGTATCGATTCGGCAATATCACAGCTGTCTCTTAATGAAAGGGTTGCGGAGAACGAGGCAGCGGCGGAGTGAGGGGAGAAGGGCCGAATCATCGCGCGGGCTGGAATTACCTTTCGATTGGCCCGAGTCCACTGTGTTGTGACTCTCATTTTGCTGCGGCACCTTTCTCGGCTGATCAATACGACATCAACCAGTGAGGCGGTAATTACCATCCCTCCGGCTCCACACAAAGCCCGGCAGCAAGGGCCGGGGGGAACGGAGAGGTCATGCAAAAAGCAGCCGGCCACGCTGAAGGTGACGGGAGGTGGGGGGGGGGAGAAAGGATCCCCTTGCGCTCAGCGGAGTACTTAGCTGCCTTTTTAATTACTGTAATTTTCCACACAAGTCAGGAGAGCGAGCTGATGAAGTCAGACACTCTCCTCCCTGCTGTTCCTGATGAGGCTTGATGGGCCTTCAAATTACGCATTGACTTTGCTGTTTCATTTCCCAGTGTTTAGTGCTAATAACCTGTAGAGCCCCCTTTTTTCTGCTTCTCTTTGCTCCCTCCCCCCTCCGCCACTGCTACACTTTCTACAATCGCTTATATACACACACACACTCTTTCTCTCTCTACCTCTGAGTCCTTGGTGTCAGTGCGGTAATTACACTGTGTGAAATCTCTACCGCAATCACAGCTGTCTGGCCCTCTTCTCGCGCCCAGGTCAACCGGGCCACAGCTAATCTGCAACGCCATCAGTGACAAGATGGTAGACCGCGCTCTTTCTCTGCGGACTTTGGGTGTTTTTTTTCAACGGCTACTTTTGGCCCTGTGGACTTTAAAATAAAGTCTCTTAAACACTTTTTTCACACTCACTAGTTCAATTGATTTGTCTGCTAATAATGTCTAGCAGTGAGCATGCATACTTTTCTTTCTTTTTTTCCCATATCATGACATTTTCACCAGTCTCATTTCTATCACATATCAAATGTTGTGTGTTTGATAATATGTGGTGGAAATTACATTTTAATTTCACAGCTAGCATATGTCTTAATGTCTTAAATGTCTTAAATGCATATGATTAATAGCTTCTTAAGTTTGTTAGTTTTAATAAAAAGTCTTAAATATGCTAGTTTTTAAAACATGTTTGGATGACAGACTGTTTTGTCTTGCTATGGCTAATGTCATAGCTCATTTTATGTACCTTGAAAACAATTAAATAATATTTTAATTTTTGTTTTCTTCACTTAAGTCTGTTACACAAAAATAAAGGTTCTAAAAAGGGATTTTTGTAGCAATGCCAAATAGAAGAACCTTTTTGGTTTCCGCAAAGAACCTTTGAATTGTTCTGAAAAGAAAAAATGTTCTTAGTGTAAAGAACATTTTAATAATTTGAAGAACCTTTTTCCAGTAAAATAATCTTTTGTTGAATGGAAAAGTTCCATGGGTGTTAAAGATTCTTCATGGAACCATTGATGCCGATATAGAACCTTTATTTTTAAGAGTGTAGTTTTAATGTGTCTGAAATTAGTCTGAAAACTATTCAAATTGAAGAAAAACCCACATGCACTTGTCCATGGTAACAATTATAGTTTTATTTTCATCACAATTCAAATTATATGTGTTTGATTATATTAAGTGAAGGAAATTACATTTTTAACATTTTTGGAAAGAAGCGGCATGCTGTTTTCTCTTTTGGGGTAATTTCATAGATTTCCTTTATGTATTGAATAGATCAATAAATACTAGTTTCACATATGAGTAACACCTATATTGATTTAAAATTTGATGTTTAATGTACAGTTTTGCCAAGCAGTTTTTTTTTGGACCAATGCGGTTTCACTCTGAGTGGGGCTACCCAGAGCAACACCGTTGTTCATTGCTCAGATGTACATGGAAGCTTTTATCGCTTATCAGTCTAACATGCTTGACAGACTTCTGCTTGTCAGCAGAAACAAGGCACCATCAAATCTTTATAAAAAATACATTGCCGTTCTTTTTGTAATGCAAACCGACTACATGGCACTACCCCACCTCTCTACAGCCCTGGGTCTTTCACAAAGACCGTGAAGTCACACCCTCAGTTTAGCAGGTTACTTGCCGCTCCCCAGGCCTCGACACTCACTGCAGAGAAAACAGTTGGAGTTCGAGTGTGACCACTGATGCATAACATTCCAATTTCAGTGCCATCCCATACTGGAAGACTGCAAATGAGACGAGGGGAGAGACGAATCCTCTGCTCTCGACGAGATTTGGGCCTGCCGTGTGTTGTGAAATTCCGCTAAAGAGCTAGAAACAACTGTGGATGGGGGGAGTTCTAGATTTCTTGCATGCCAATTATCACAGAGTGTTCATTTCATATTCAGCGGAATAATAGAGTGTTCTTTTTAACATACTTTGGTTGCAAACATATTGACAATAGTCTAGTTTTAGGGTGTGTTCACACTTGGCATGTTTGGTTAGATTAAAACAAACCCTGGTGCGATTTGTTCTGTTAATGCGGTTAATTTGAGGAAGTGTGAACCTAACAAGCCGACCAAACCCCTGAAAAGATGGGGCTTTCAAACAAACATTGGTGTGGTTCGAATGATATATGAGCGCAACATGGATGAAAGACATGTAAACGAACCAAAAACAGGAAGATGCGACCCAGCACACAGCATTGCTTTTGGATGCCATTATAGGCGAAAACCTTTAAAGATAAAAACAATAAAAGCTCCTTGTGATTTCTCGGTTTGATTGATTTCTGAGCAACCGTAAATGACGCAAAACATAGGCATTTTGAGTTTGTGATTCCTATGTAGAAAATTGCATACTGCCCTCCATCTCAATTTTGCGCCACCGCGTGACGTCATGTACAAACAACCTACGTCATAAAAGCCGACCAATTAGGTTGTGAACATATTCCTATGCCTTTAGGTTCGGTGATAAAAATTCCAATTTGAACGCTAAGCGGACCAGGACTAAATGTTTTTTTTTTGGTCCGGACCAAACGAACCAAGCAAACCAAACTGTGTGAACGCACACGTAAAGTGTGAACGCACCCTTAAACTCACAAAACTTCATATTTAATGGAATTAAAGTGTGCTGGGATTTCTTTTTAACATCCTTTGGTTGTCAACATATTGACAATCGTCTAGTTTTAGGGTGTGTTCACACTTGGCATGTTTGGTTCAATTAAAACAAACCCTGGTGCGATTGCGGTTCGAATGATATATGAACGCAATCAAACGAACCAACTCACCCTTAAACTCACAAAACTAGAATTTTGACTATCGGCATGAATCGGTTCTACACTGTCAAAACCACTTTAGTAGTATCCGTTATATTATATTTGATTAATTTCCAAATGGTTTTGTTTCAATTTAACCAGATATTTGATAAAGCTCTTATCAGTTTAACCCACTGTAGTTTTCTTCAACAATACTTCATAGTGTAACCTTCAATGCAACTTTGCATTTTGAGCTTCAGAAGTTTAGAAAATATACTGTTCGACACAATCGATGTGTTATTTTTGTCTAAATGGTAGGAACGGAAGCCTGAGGGACCTGTAGAGAAGCATCAGTTGTCGAACTCTGGAGATGTGGCATTTTCTACAGTCTTCTTTCCGTCGAAAACAATGGACCTTTGGTTGCTTATTGACTTGTATTTTTAGCACTCCGGCTTCACTCCCATCCTCGGAATGAATAATTGATTTATCATGGTACAAGAAAAAAGGTGAATGATTGGAATAGAATGAAGGGAAAGAAAGTGAATTGATCTCAGATGATAGAGCAATCAAAGACCTCTCAAATACAGTAGCCCAATGATACAAAACCACTCAAAGAACTGTTTTGGAGGCCTTTTGATGCTGTTGGGCTTTGTCCAGATATGAGGACCACACTCATGCATACCATGTTTGATTCCGACAGTTCTGTTGTGTTGGTAGCTGAGTGAACTTGAGGGGGAAATGAGGAGGCTTTGAGCAGTGGGGCCCTGTTGGTCCTGCTTTGCTTGTCCATGAAAGCAATGCTGTTCATTAGCTCGGCCAGTTCTGTCTGCCTCACTGAGCCCAAACACATACACACACACACAACAGCACACCCTCTAGACAGAGCAATTGGACCTTGCACGTAAGCCACCCAAAGACCCGCCAAACAATGAGCTTATTTATCTTAGTGAGTTGCGATCCGTTCTCATGATGAAGCGCGCTGGGCTGAAATGGTCAAGGTGAACGCTAATTACTTCTGTTGCAGAAAGAGGTTGAGAAAGGCGTTGAATAGTTAAATCTGTTATTCTGTCTATTGTTCGCATTATCTGTCTATATCTGTCGATAGTTTGTATAATCAGTCTGTCTATCTATTATTCACATTGTCTGTCTGTATATCTAGCGATCATCTATTGACTTCACCCGCTTTCACACACACAGACACAGTGTGTCTGCTGATTAGAAGACTTGGAGTATAGCGCATAAGTTCTGTGGTCTCCATCTACTTTCATTGTGTGAAGAGAGCAGCATAAACATTCTTCAGAACTTCTCTTTTTGTGTTCCACAGCAGAAAGAAACTCATACTGGTTTGGAATAAAATGAGGGTGAGTAAATGGTGAAATATTGCCTAAAATGTATTGAATTTAGGTTGTAACTAAACTGATAAAAATGTAAGTTTGCATTTAAAAAATTGCATGTGAACCTTTTCATACACTTTTGAGGCCAATTTCATCTCAGGACTTCACTTACCTATAACCTAAGTCATATCTTGAAGCTGTCCAACATCTGAATGCTTTTGTATCTCTCCTCTCTGGCTCCAGATGTCAGGGTGAGCGCTCATGACAACAACAACTGGAGGAGAACGAACCTTTCAGGCAACCGCTGGTGTCTTAAGCTGCGGTAGAAATAAACTATGAGCATATTGGACAACAGCAAGACCGTCATGCTGTGCAATGCCATTTTCCTGCAGGCTCCTTCTCCTACTGTCTTCAAACACTGCTGGGGTGGTGTGTACATGTGCATGTCTCTCTCTCTGCGTGTGTGTGTGTGTATGAACAGAGCACTCAACTTTAGAGTTGATCAAAGCTAGCAGGCCTCATCCTCGCACTGGGGCATCACCGAATTGCTAGTGCCGAGTTTGTCAGCCACAAGTGGCCCAGCAGATCTACGTACCCCGACCGCGACAGTGAGTGGATTAAAGAAAGTACACAGAGGGTGAGAGCTGTTTATGAGCAGGCAAATAAATCAACAAACCACGCTGCTCAAAGAAAAACAGATCAAATTGAGATTGTAAAACATCTTATACAAAAAATCGAATGGTATTCCTGTGGCCATGTGTTCAAATTTCTATCCATTTAATGTTTATTCCAATTAGGTACTTAACTGTTTATTTTATGAATTAATAATCTAAAATTTAAAAAAATATGTATATATATATATATATATATATATATATATATATATAATTTTTTTTTTTTTTAATTGACTAACTTTGTAACCTTTATTATGGTTGCAATCCGTCTGATTTGTCATATTTCTTCTTGTATTTCAAGTAATTGTTTACTGACAAAATTATCTGAAAATAAAAATGATACTCATTTAAAAAACTGTATTGATCTGATCTTGAACAGTTGCAGGAAATAACTAAACCGTCATTAAGCATTATTAGGTTCAAAGTTTTTGCAAATATTTAAATATTATATTTTATTCACAATTGTTAAATCCACATCTGTATGAAATGAAATAGTATTTGTTTAAAAGTGTGTCATTTCTTTTAAAGTATTCTAAAAGTATTTTAAATTCATGCTTATGATCCAGGTGTGGTTTTAGCCCTACCAGTTTTTTCCCTGCCACCATAAAGTCAATCAAACACCCATAATCCCTTGAAACACCAATGAGAAAGAAGCTTAGTGTAACAGAAAAACACAGAACCGAAGTGAAAGATGGTCAAACAAGTTCGCAGAGGGTGTCATACTGTCCCTGGTGGCCCACAAACACCCCTGCAACCCCCAACCTCTCCTGCACACCCTTATGTGCCCTGACAGTCGATAAGAGCAGCCAGCTGGGCGGGCGGCTTGGGTGTGACCCAACTCCCACATCCATACCCATGCCAGGCAAGATTCTCCATCTTTTTCTCATTCTCCCTCTGTTCTTCTGGGCTCAGAGGGTGTGAAGTAGGCGTTGACCTGTGCCGCTGGGTCTCCAAGGAGAGAGCTGTATGTCCGGCTTCATTTGCCACTCACCTCTCAATTAGAAGCAGAGCGGGGACGATTCCCGTCGCCTGTGTGTGGGAAGCGGAGCCCTGTCTCTTTCTGCCTTCGTGTGGTTTGATGAGTGCCGTGAGGGCTTGTATTAGTTTCACTCACTGTCTCCGTGGGCAGCTGGAGATTTCAGATGCTGCTTTGTGTTGAGCGCCGAGATGGTGCAGTGATGAGGGCCATAGAGTTTCCGCAATAAAACAGCCCTCTTTCAAACTGTATTTAACAGTATTGCATGGCCAGATAACAGTAATTTTACCACTGCAATTGGTTATTTATAACTGCATTAATATCAGCAAGCAGGTCTTCTTTTTTCTGAGTATTATGGGTTAAAAAAATATTGTGCATAATCCATTTAAAATGATCAATGGGGCAAAGCATTCTGGAGGGCTTAAAATCAGAAATGTGCAGTTCTTTTTTTTAAAGCACTTGTAATAATTCTTCCATCAAAAAATGTGCTTTATTCAAGCTGCAAAGTTGCCTGTTTCAGCCTTTTTCCAAAAAAGCGTCCTGCTGCATTTTAAAATGGCTGAGGTCTATGAAAATGTTTTTTACAAAAAATATATATAAAGCCAATTAAGTCATCAGTGACAATTCACTATAAAACTGGCTTCACGCCAAGGTTGTGTGTACACTCCAACAAATAAGGTTCTTTATTGGCATATTTAATTAAGAATCTTTAGCATCCATGTTTAAAACATTTATTGCACAAAAGGTTCTTTATAGTGGGATAAAAATCTTTTAGATTATGTTATTCACACAAGGGGGAAAATAAATTGTTTTAGAAACACTATATTTTACAGTGTCCTTGTTACATGTGTTACAGTACTTACCATAGTAATAACAGTATGCATTATTACATGCAACTAACCCTCAACCAAACCCTAATCCTACCGTAACCCACATGCAGTTCATTAATATTACTCAGTACTTAAATATAGCTTTACACAGTAACAATGACACCTTAAAATAAAGTGTAACCAAATTGTTCAACCAAAAATGGTTCTTCTATGGCATTGCAGTGAAAACTCGTATTTGGAATCTTTATTTTTAAGAGTTAAGTATGTTATTACAGTAAAACACTAGAAAAAAGTATTTTCAAAAATTCATTTTTGATTATTGATGTATAAATATAAATAAGATAATTGCAAAGCATGACATATAGTTAGAGAAACTCTGGTCGAAATTGTCTTGTTAGGAGGAGAACTACTTTTCTAGGATTAACTTCTGGTTATGGGTTACCAATTTATCTGTGGATGGATTTAAACAGGCCCTTTCAGGTAAATTTGCTATGATAATGTGTATATTTTAACATTTATGTGGGTGTATTATACAATATACATACAAACTATATTAAATAAACTGGTAAAATTATGTTAATGAAATGCCCATCTGAGAGATATTGCAAAAAGCATATCCAAAATAAATAAAATGCTTTCAATGTCATGTGAAAATACAACAGTTATAGCTGCCTGTTTTCTGTAAAGGTCCATTTTGCAGCTTTTTGTGTCATTAGACTCTGCAGGCTCATAAAATTATATATGAGGTCAGAGCCTCGCTGAGCCCAATACTAATCCTCTATGGCCCCCTACTGGTCAGATGCATTCAATTCGTGTAGCACGGGTTTGTCACAGTGCCTGTTTTTCTGACATGATAATTCTCTGTGTCTGTCTCCTATAGGTTCAAGAGCTCTTCCTGGAGCTGGAGTTGAGTGACTTCTCCCTATGCTTATGAAAAGTCTATTTCCTCTCTCGGATGAGTCATGTGGTCCTCCCAGCTTCCACAGATAATCCTTCAGAGGCTGGGGTCACAGGCAGGCTACAGTTCAACGGGCCCCTGACTATTTGTTTGATGAGTGGCCCTTGGCCCCCCTCGGAAAGGGTACAAGGTTTATGCAACTTAGAGGGAGGCACATGGGCCGACCATTTTTGTAATATTGCTGAATAATCGCTCATTGATGGGAGTCCTACTGTCCGTGTACTGGCGTTTCTTCCAACAGGCACAGAGCACCGCTCTGCCAATAATACTTTGGTAATGGATGGTTTGGGGCAAGGCCCACAGAGTGGCATATGAAATCATAGTGGCATTTTCCTCTCTCTCTGTCTGTCTCTGCTGTCCTGCCTGACGGCTGTGTGACAGAGAGAGTGGAGAGTGGGCTTTTTCCTTCATGTCTGACTAGTCACTGTAATGACTGCAGATGGGAGAGCTGCGGGGGGCCCGAGGCTCCGGGGCCCTGTCATTGTTTTGGGGCCGCCCTGACCCACTCCTCTCATCCTCTTCTGCCTTCTGACGCTGAGCAGTAATTGAAAAGTATGCTAAAGCAAATTGCTTATATCCGAGGACGCAATTTGTCCGAACCGGCATGTATTTATTCACAAAAAAATAAGAGAAAGCACTTCCAGAAGTTGCAATGGATCTCCACAACATTCACGTATTTGATTGTTTATAATTTGACAGCAACACTGAAACGGTGATGGTCTTCCCCTGGGATGTTAGAAGGATTAATGATGATCTGCTTATTGACTTGAATTAATGTCGCACTTTGACATTATGTTTGTCATTGCAAAACACCTGCTATTTTGACTGACGTATATCAACAAAAAGTCTTTGATCCTCCTGTTTTTAAAGTTTAGATGTGAGGAATGCATGTTATGCATGTTACGCTCCAGACATAACAATATTTTGTTTGGTCTGGAGATGTTTTTTGTTGCGCTCTTAAAACATCACATTGCTTTCATCTGATGACTTCAGACGTAGACACTGCTACTCTTTTAGTTGCTAATTTGAATGACGGCCGGAAATGGGCCACAGGATGGCAGGAATTGGTCTCAGGGGACCCTCAGGCTTTGCTTATGGCCCCTGAGATGAGGGTTAGTGTTCCCAAGTGAGGGGCCACAGGGAGCAGCAAGCAGCTGTGTGGAGTCTGGCCTCCATCTTGCCTGGTACATCACCTTAGGTTGAGCTGAGCATCCAACCAGAAACAATTTGGTTTTGTCCCCTAATGCTGTTGCTCAAGCCTGGACTCTCTTCACTTTCTTCTGACTGTACATCTTTGTTTTGAATATGATGGAAAATGAGTGAAGAGATGTACTGACCTGTTACAGATATGCAAAATAATAATGATGTATCTCAAGGTGTTGCTTCAACTATGGGCTCTTTTGACCTTGTCACTCTCACTATTTGGTAAGATTATCACTATTCTCCACTAAGTGGATTCACATTTAACAGAGATATTCAAGTGATATTTTTCTTTTTATACCCATAGTAGAAGAAACACCCACACTGTAAAAAAAAAAAAAAAAAGTAGAGAAAACTTAAAAGTTTAAGGCAACCAGCTGCAGAACATTTTTGAGTTTTCTCAACTTAGGGTCAATTAGTTGCACAAACTTTTTTCATGTTAAATACTTGAATAAACTTTAAAAGCTGAATTTGTCATACAAAACATAAGTTGGATTTTTTACAGTGCAGTGTTTGCAAATTAGTAGCCTATGTTCTTTATGTATTTATGCTATTTAGATATTGTTTATCTTACATTAACACATATCTGATTTTACATTCATTTGTTGTGATCCGCATTTAAACTATTTATTCAATGGTTCTTGTACGTAATTTACATAAGCTATACTTTTTTCTGGATGACACCTTGGGCGCTATCATACACTCGACGCAAGTGTTTTTTGCTAGTTTCAGCCCAACGCAGTTATCATTTTCACGTCCTGCGTCATGTTGTTTTAAATGCATTTGCGGCCATTTTGTGTGCCCATGGGTGTGCTGGTCTGAAAAGGAGGTGTGTTCAGTCGCATTGTCACGTTGATATTTATAGGCAACTGAAATAGACTGCGCATATTACTAACCATTGACATTTTACACCAGGTTTCAGTTGGTCAATGGCGCAATATTGATGTATTTTTTTTGTTATTTAAAGAGCGTATTAGTAATATGCACCTATAGGTGGGTCCACAACGTGCATACACTTTGCTTATTACACACACAGGGATGCAGCAGCACATTAACATTTTTAAATATTCAAAATAAAAAGATTCCTCTCTGGAGAAGCGTTCAGTCTTTCCGCTCACAAATTCCGCCATGTACATAGCGAATCCGGCATGGTGCAAGAACAATTGGCTTTTAAAGGGAATGGGAGATGAGACACTTATTGGTTTACTGCACGTTACGCCCAAAACACACCCATGACTCATTAAGAGAATAGGGCCAACCCTTTTTCCCGTCGTTAAACTAGCAAAAATAGACTTTAAACTTTAGATCATACGGTGGACCTGCAATAATTACAACATAACAAACCTTATATGAGAATGTAAAGGGTTGTGTTGAGTTTAGAAGATATTTCTGTTTAAACATGAGCTGTTGGACTGTGACATTAATAGGAAGGTTTAATCTTTACTCCAGACCTTCACTGATATTAGCCCTGATCTCTATAACCTCTATTGTGCTGCACAAGCTTAACAGACCCCTCAGATCGGATTTATGAAGTCAAGATTAATTTCTCTGCATTAACAATGATCTCTGCATTAAGTCAGGATCAATAAGTCCCTGTTTGTGGGTGATCCATGTAGTAACATTAAATTCAATGTATGCAGTCACTAAGGCTTCAGCATTTGTTTTAAATTGACATGTTAATGCATTTAATTTTTAGGCCAAATGAAGCCTGGAACTCATGAATAAAGTGGTGGCAACAATTGTGAAGTTGTCATGAAGTCCGCTTGGACTACGAATGAAAAGAGAGTTTGTACAGAGGAATTATCTTTAAAATAACAGTAATTCACTGCACTCCGAGATTACTTCACTCTTGCTCTAAGCTCTGAAAGACTCTTGATCAAATGTTGAAAATTTCAAGGTTGACTGCTTTGAAATCAAAGCTAATTTAGGACAGATGTTGAGTGTCTTTTCAAGCAGTTAATTGATCTGATGTTTTGTCTAAATCTGAGAAGAAAACGTGGCATTAATCAAATTAGTCTCGTAAGAGAGTGTGAATGTCTTAACATTTGCTAATTAGTCTATTTCTGCTTTGGGTTTGTTAATTTGATTAATTATCTTTCTAGGAGAACACTTGTCCAATTGATAATTAGATGAAAATATTATCTCATGTACGTGGTGCATGTGCTATTTTGTGTCATTTCAAAATTATAGATGGGTTACATGAAAAATAAGGGTTTACATAAAAAAACTGTACTTTTTGGTGCTTCACATTTATTGTTTGCAAAATTCTGTATTTTTTGTACTAATATCTAAGTCATAATCTTGTTGTTGTGTACTACTGAAACAAATGTTCAAAAGATGGGGTTGTACTTCCTTCAAAAGCTGGCTCTAAACATCCTCAATCTAATGCATGTTCTCATCTCGCTTACCTCGTAGGCCTCTTGTTTCAAGCTAAGCACACTACAGTGATGGAGAGAACTACCACAGCTGGAAAGAAAGGAATTACTAGACCCGAACGAGGGACACCTCTCCGGCAGGACAGGGCTCAGTGTTTGTGGGACTTAATAAGCTGCCAGCCCTGATCTCAGTTTGAGGTGACCCCTGTCACTGTCTCTTTCCCCTTTACATCAGCGCCAAAGGGGGAGAAGATGCTCTCATCACAAGAGGATTAGCCGGGACACGAGGGACCCAGCGTGCAGTACTGCGCTGACCAGGGATCCTTCTTTGCACTGGCTTAAAGTAACATAGCAAGTTATTTTGCTCACTGTGAGAGTATAAACAATCATGGCACATGAGCTCACTTTGTTTAAAAAAGACTTTTAGATTTCAACATTTCTGTTTACTTTATTTACTTTCTTTTAAATGATTCAATTCATGTTACTCCAAATATTTTTACTAGTTTAATATAATAATATGTACGAATTTTCTTATAGGCTGCATCCGAAATCGCATAATCTCTCTAATATTTAATGCACTTCATGTTGTTGATAACAAAGAATGGAATATATTTTCCTTCTCTTTGTATTTTTATATCAATATGGTAAAAGATTAGTTCTACTAAAATCAATGTGTTAAACAAGTTAGGTCAAAAGTAATCTTAAAGTAATCCAAAAGTAGTCAGATTATATTATCTTAAATATCTAATGTAATGGATTACGTTACTAACTACAATTTTTGTCATGTCATTTGTAACCAGTATCCGATTACAATTTGTAAGTAATCTACTAACTCTGTTTATGAGTATACTGTGAATTCGGACATACTTCTTTTGAAAATGCGTATAAATTATACGAGTGTGCAATGTCGTGGAATGTATACGCCAAAATGAGTTTTAGCATGCATATGCTACGCAGTTTTTCGCGTGCATATGATACGCACTTTATGGCGTATTATAAGCATGAACCCCACACCCCCATCCTACCCAAGAGCGTGTCATATACACGCCAAAAAGTGCGTATCAAATGCACGCGAAAAACTCATTTTGGCGTATACATTCCACGACATTGCACCCTCGTACTATTGATACTATTGATACGCATTCTCATGAGATCGTATTGTTTTTTGGGATGCATGCGATTTTGGATTAGGGCTGCAACTAACGATTATTTTAATAATCGATTAATCTGTCGATTATTTTTCGCATTCATTTCCAATCCTTTATTCAAAAACAGAACTGACAGTGCAAATTCAGTGTAAAAAATCTTCAGAAAATGCACAGGTTGCTACAATAAATCTATAAATCTTTTTTTTTTTTATAAAGAAAAATACTAATCAGAAAACTTAACAGGATGTTAGAACTTGTTCTCTACACTACACTCAGACGCACACACTCACAAACAAAATTTTATGGGTTTAGTTAAATTGTAAAGCATTAAGAATTTCTCTAAAATGTACAAACCCCTTATACTCCTGGAGAAAACATCTACTGTATTAACCTATTAATATAAATGATATTAAAGTTTAAACATGCAATACAGACACAGATTTAACTGCTGTGACATATAAACAAATATTATGTAACAATTAAATAAAACTACTCCCCCTTAAGAAGAACACGTCTTATTTTCAATGAATGATATGCATTCTTTATAACAACTTGCATACAACATTCCTTATAGATTAAATATGGATTAAATAATTAATGTATAATAAATATAATGAATCCTTATTAAAACTAAAGAGGTGATTTTCTCTTTTGTTTTGTCTTTTGTTGTTTGATTAATGTTAAAAGCACAAATGGAAGCAGGTTAATGGACTGCTGTCACTTTAAGACCGAATGCTGACCGAAAATGACAATAGATATTAGTCATAGTTTTTGTCATTCAAAGCTGGTTTTGATTTTGGTCTCGTTTTTGTCTGTGAAAATGTTGTTGATTAAAATATTGACAAATTATTTGTCAACGAAATTAGAATAGCAACAGATTGAAAAATGAATGGGCCAAAAAAGGCAAGTGAATAAAAACGTGTATTTAGTCTTGCAAACTATACCACCCCTGCTTTACTACTGTTATTAACGAGTAAACAAGCACCAGAAGAGCTACTGGAGGGACGTCACGCTCCTCACTTCGAAACGGAACAAAAGTGGGATTTTGTAGTGACTTAACGTTCCCCTGCTGTTGAACTCCCTTCCTCCTCCTCACTCCAAGATGTTTTCGTTTTAGGTGCTGAATCACCACCGTGGTGCTCCTGTGCCATGTCGCGTCGCTTTATTTATTCGATTTATTAATGGCGCTTTTCGACTGGTACAGCTCGGCTCGGTTTGCTATTCTACTGCGTGGTACGACGGGTACAGCACAGCTCGTCCGCTTCCACTCTGCTTTGCGCTCAACCGCATATTCAAACATCTCCGCGTCTTATTGAGGGGCATAATAGTCGCGCGACACAACGATAATGATAACTCTTTTAATTATCGAATTTCATCGATTTTATCGATTCGTTGTTGCAGCCCTATTTTGGATGTGGCCTTATTCTTCGTAATCTTCCTCTAAACAACTTCCTCTAAAATGACTTCCTTTTCCGCTGACATCATTCAGGCTACACAGGCTATTGGATAATGTTAATGAAAATGCAAATAGCTGCATTTGTTTCTCATAAATAAACATCCTGTTTCACTCGTAAATTTGTCAAATGAACTGCGAATTGGGATTCACACTGACTAAATCAATTTCACTGCGCACCCCAAAAGACTTATGGGAAACTTCATGTGACATTTGAAAGTAGAAATTTTAAATGTAAATTTTAAATCTAGAGTGATAAAATGAGAGTTCTCTCCTTGTTTAAGTTTAGCGAAGCGGAAAAACTTGAAGGCTTCAAATGCATGCGAAAATATACACGGGAACCTAAGCTAATAATTGCAGTGTATTCGAATGAAACTTTTTCTTTCTTTGAAAGAAGATGATATGTCTTCCCACACATTATGCATTAATTAGATAGGTGCAATTCTGTCTGAGGTGGCGATGCACTCGCAGAGGGCAAGTCTTTTCATTACTCAACGGAAAGGTGCTGTTTAAAAGTAGCATCAACATAACATATAATTAGACATGCTTCAACTCAAAGAAACTTAAGTTATTGTAGGGGAGGCATACAGAGGCTTGTATTATACATGTAATATCCTTTTTGTCAGGTTGGTTTGTGTTGTGTTTGTTCTTAGTATCTCAGAACAGAATGGTTGTTTTAGTGTCCAGAATAGTTTTGAATTCCAAATTAGACTAATTTGTCACTGCAAACTGAATTCAGAGAGTCATACCAGGTCTTAATTTTTGACAACAATGCTTTTCCTAACCACATCTGCTTTCTGTTACTAGGACATTTGTTGTCGTTGGGTTTTCAGGTGATTTCTGGTTCAGCGAATCTGGTGAGGATCAGTGAGTCGAGCTACGGTCTGTTCTCTGTCTTTGTTCAAATCGACATGTGACTGGAATTGATTCACTCATCTGTATTTCACACTTTCTCACCCTGATGTTCCAGAATTATGCGGTTTAAAAAGTATCAAACGAATAAAAAAGCCGAATTGCTTCAGTCTATCAGTGCAGATCTTTCCAATTACATTTGTCTCATTATGCTGCATGACTCACAAAAAATCTTTCCCATGAACTTGCCTGAAGAAATGGGCTTTACTATATGATTCAAAATTAGCCAATAGGGTTCTTACAGCCCAATGCCTCGCACACGTAAAGGAAAGGGAGTTGTTTGTGGTAAAAGGAGTGTGAAATCAATGAAGTGTGTGAGTTAGTCTAAGGCCAATACATAACAGATAGCACAGGTCAGCTTTAAGCTCTGCTGATTTGCTTCGCTTTACTCTAATACGTGTCAAGCACAACAATCTTCTCCCTCGCTGCCTCCCCTCCAGGGCCGGAGATCCGGAGAAGGGATTGTCCTCTGAAGCCTAATCGCAGAAGATGACACCATCTCAATCGCCGGATCACTGTTGAGTAATCTAATCTGTACCAATGAACTCGGAAACTCAGAAAGGCATAATGCTCCATGAGTCTAGTCACTAAATTTATCTAATGAGAAAAATTATGTCACACGGAAATAGACATGGATGGGGGCTGAGGTGGCTTTCATTTTTGGTCTTTGGGTATTAGGTTAGCTGATAATACACAGGCATTAAGCAATGCATGTGTGGCATTAGTTGAGCAAATGCCAATGTGCTCAAACAGTAGGGTCGGAAATCTACCGTAGGCTATGAATTACTGTAACGAATCCAGTTCCAATTACTCTTAATTATTCTGGTTCTTTAATAGTTAGCCATAGTACTTTTAATGAAGAAATATTTGGAAAAAGGCAATTATATTACCAAAATGATGTTACTTTGATGATAAAAGTTGATGAAAAATAATAAAATCGGCATATACGTTAAAAAACTAGACTAGACTACAGATTGTTTAAACAACTAGTCATTAACTTACCTAAGTTTCAGCTGCATGCCATGTTTTATTGACTCAAAAATGTTGTTATTTGTTTGGGAATTGTAGAATACTAGTCGCCGTTTACGTATTTTATTGATTCACGATAGATAACCGAACCGATACACATTCCATTCGAGAAATAAAAAATTCTGTACTTTTTGATTCACTAGAGAACCGATTCACAAGTCAATAGTCACTCATTTGGGATTCGGACTACAGCAATCGCGCTGTTTGTGTGTTTTTTCCTTTTCTTTTTTTCTTAAATTAAAGAAAAGACTCGCAAGAGACATCAGTTTGGGAATTGGGAACACAATTCTCGCCGTATGTTCTTTATCTGCTATAAAAGAACCGATCCAAAAGAGTCATTTGTTCGGGAATTGGACTACATCTGTTCTGCACTGTAGATTCAACATTGCACTGTAGTGCAATATTTCGTCCTAATAACGCGCAAGCGAAACAGTTAACAAACTCGAACATCATATGGGTTCAAACATTTTTACAAGGAAAAACATCTAAAGTTCCCAAACCTAAGGTTCCCAAACCTAAAACAGAGCAACGGATTAAGGTGAGTTTACATGAATTACCCATTAAGCAAGCTAAAGTACTAATTAAAGTAAGTATTACACAACATTACGCAATTTACCTTTATAAAACTGTTGCACCTCTTCATGCATACTGCATTCGTGGATGCTGTTTGTTCCTCTTCCCTCAGGCACCAGCTCTACCCCTGCTTACGTAGGCCTACTTGTTGGATGGGCTCAAAAAGTCAGAGGTGACCCTAAAGTACCAGCGGCCATTATAGAGTAGACTGCACAGCTCAGCTTGAGATGGACGGCAGCAGAAACAAGAGTAGGTCACTGCTAAAGCTACTGAATTGAACATTCCCCCACAACACTGTGCTAACGTTCCCATTAAGTTATGAAATAGTTATGTATATGTTCTCTGAACGTCCTTTTTTTCTTTCTTCAATTGTCTAAAATGTTTTTTTTTCTTGGTTATGCAAACGTTAAAGGGATAGTTCACCCAAAAGTGAAAATTACCCCATGATTTACTCACACACTCAAGCCATCCTAAGACATTTTTTTAACCAGATTTATATTAAAAAAGGTCCTGGCTAATCCAAGCATTATAATGGCAATAAATGGCAGCCCAAAATTTGAAGCCCAAAAAAGTGCATCCATCCATCCATTATAAAAGTAATCCACACTGCTCCGGGGGGTTAATAAAGGCCTTTATTAACCCCCCGGTGCCATGTGGAGTATTTTTATAATGGATGGATACAATTTTTTGGGCTGCCTTTCACTGCCATTATAATGCTTGGATTTTTTTTATATAACTCCGATTGTATTTATCTGAAAGAAGAATGTCATATACATTTTTGGGTGAACTATCCCTTTAGGGAACATTCCAATTTTGCAGTTCTTTGAAATAAGTTTGAAGAAAAAAAGGTTCAAGAATTTTTTTTCCCATGAACGATATATAGATCATGTTTTTGTGCTAACGTTTGGATAATATTATTAAAAAGAACTTTGAATGAATATCTGTTAATGTTACTGGAAAAACGTTTGTTCATAATTTGAGAATGTTTCCTGTTAGCTATAGGTTTCTCTTTTTTGCATTTTCATTTTATAGTCAAGTAAAATTATATGCCATTTCAGTCTGAATGAAATGGACTAAAATGTATAAATAGCCTATGACATGACTCAAAATTAGCTACATTTAAAGGACATTTATAAAAAAATATAAAATTGTATACTGCCTTAGTGATATTTACCAAAAAAGATGAACAATTTAACATTAGCATAGTTGCTAGTGCTATAGCAATTTAAAACCTATAAGACAATAAACGTAAGTTAAAATCCCCACTGTTACTTTAAGGTTTAAAAGGCTTGAGTTATCACTGAACTGTAACTTAACATATTCAAACCATTTTTACTGCTTCATAAGCTAGTGTTATTGTTTCACTCTGATTTCATATTCATAGAAATTATGTGAGGAACCTGATATGGTCTGCTACCCCTTACATCTTAAATGAAATCTGCATTCAAATGTGTGAGCATTTTACTAATAGCAGATTCACATAAAGGGACATTATTATAATAGTATTCAAATGTCAAGTCAAGTCATGCTTCATTGTCATTCAACCACATAGGGGACTGTTCCTCCATACAATAATACGATACAATCAAATATAAGACAGATGCGTACATAACATACGGAGGACAGTGTATCATGTGGTGCGTGTTGTTGACTCATTTCAGCCCCTGTAATGCAATTTAACAATGTTGCATTTGCCACCTCATATTTCACAACGACAGCATGTTCAATCACAGCAAGCCACCTCAACAAGTAGCCTTCACCGCTGATGGGCCCAGATGTGTTAAAGGCACAGAACAATACTTCCACCATGTTTAATAGGTGTGTAACCTTCCAGACTCATCTTCCCGTCACCATAGTTTCAGCATTAGAGCGAGCAGTGTCCCCTTCTGCATTTGAAGCCCAGTGCATTGTATTTGATTTGCTTATTGGCAAGCTTATGCCCCACTTGGCACCATTGATGCTAAACAGAGAAACAATACACCCATAGTAAACGACATATAAATATTTGCCATGTGACCTCGCAGGGGTATCCTTGCATGCCTTGAGTTGGAGCATGATATTTTAACTTTTCATTTTCAAGGAATGTTCTGCGTAGTGATAAAGGACAAACAGAAGTACGTATAAAGAGATGTTAAAGAGGGATGAGAAATGTTATATGAAATTCCTACACTAAATTATAAAAGAGAATTAGATACATTATTAAATAGAGCTGTTAAGGATAAATCGATAACTGAGAAGGAATTCAAATTCAAGAAAAATGATCACCCAGTTATAACAGTATTGTATGCCCTTCCAAAAATTCTCCTTACAAACCAATTGTTTCTAATGCTGTGTTACATGATGTTAAATAAAAAAATAAGTTTGTTTTTTTTTTGACAATTTTGAGTGAATTTACGTTCAACCAACAAGCTACATTGAGTTAGAGGAACTTAACAATTTGTAGCATAAACACGTATTTTTAAGTTATGAGCACTCAAAAAACAAAAATTAAGTCATTCCAACTACCAGAGTTGTAGCCCTGGAACCAATTAATCGTATCTATTTCAGTTAAAATCAACAGCTATCATAGCTACACATGTGCCAGTATACGGCAATACGATATGTCACAATAATGAACATGCACGATATTGTTATTGTGGGCACTTCAAAATACCGTGAATAATTATTTATTACGAATTATTCCGATTTTTAGAATGCATTTTAAGAATACTTTACCCGTCAACCATTTAACATGAACAACACGTCAAAGAGGAACGCGCACTGATGTAAACAAACCCAACGTGCATGAACAGCACATGGCGGAATGAGACGCACTAAATGAATATGCACATTCACTCTCTGACAGCAGAGGGCGCTGACGGAACAGCAGATAATGCAGCCGTTTCCCCGGTAATCCTCGTAAACAAAACACTTGCGCTACTAAACACACAGCCATTCAGTTTTCTGTATTCACTGCGGTGCTCATCACATAATCAAATACTTAATACTTAAAGACTTAAGGCTATTCATTTTCAAACTTACACATTTCATATTTTAATCTGGACTAAATTGCATGCCCTAGATATTGTTTGAATATGTTCTGATTCTTTGTTGTTCAGTCAGACACTTTACAATAGGGCTCTATTATTTAACATTATTTCATTCATTAACAAACTGACAATGACAAATACTTCTAAAGCATTTATTCATCTTAGTTCAAATATCATAATTTAATAACACATTCAAATCAAAAGTTTTAACTATTATTTAATGGACCTGAGCTAACACTAACTAACAGTTGCTTTTTTTAACTAACGTTATCAAAGAATAATAACTTCTGTAAAAATGTAGCTATTCGCTCTTTGTTAATGTTAATGCATTAACCAGTGAGACCTTATTGTAAAGTGTTACCTATTGTTCTTTATCATTCTTTTGCACTTTAATCTGTTTTAAATATTTGTTTACTTTTTACATTTTTATGTATTGATTTATTTAAATGTTTGGTTATTTTGTCATAAGAAAGTTATTAAACCTGTTATAGTATGACAACACTTTTTTGTAACTTATTTCAATATCGTGATAATACCATATACCGTGATAAAAGCTTCAGCAATTAATCGCAATGTGAAAATTTGATACCGGCACATGCCTAATCATAGCAGATGCTAACATAACTTAACATGTATATTTAATGTCGATATTACTTGTCACTGGCATTAGCGCAGTCATTGCTTATAGTGTTTACCTTCATGTATTTACTCTTCAGCACAATGGTAACCACAAAAACTTCAACATTACAGAAACTTTTTTAAATGTCAAACATAACAGCATTAAACACTAACAGGTCTTTCCCTTCACTAAAAACAAATAATTAACACTTCATTTCAAAATGTATTCTCCTTATCCATGTCCTATGCAAAGCATGCTGGGAACTAGAAAACTACTGCCTAATTTCTGAAGTTATCAAGACAATTTCATTAAGTAACTACAACCTCATTTTAAAAAAGCCAATTAACAAAGAAATGTGAGTTTAAATTACAGATGAAATTAAGTTGATGTAATGATCAACATCATTGTGTCAAAAGAAACTCTACAAAATAATGTTTGCAACTTAAACGTTTTAATTAAAACATTAAATTAGAATTTTTAACTTGCAACCATGCATTTATTTAAGTCCTGAAACATAAAGTTGTAAAATTGGATATAACTACACCGAAAAGGTTATAGTAAGTGATTTTTTTTTCACACCAAAATCATGGTGACATATTGTTTACGTCCTGTGTTAACACTTGACAGTATAGTACAGTGAGTATTTGAACATTTGCATATTTGCCCCATTCACTTTCATTGTAAATACCTAACTGTATCCCAGATTACTTGCTTCTTTTTTTTTAAAGGGAGGGACATGTGGAAATTATCTCACAACTGCTGTCGACAGAGCTTGTTTTAAACTGGGAATATTCCTTTTAATGACTTAATGTTACAGTGTTTTTTATAACAATGTTGAGCTTTCTCAAAAGATTTGTAGATATATCCAATTATCAAGCAATTGCGTTTTGTGAAATATTTTATTAAGAAAAATGCCTTAGATATATTAATTTGAAGAGATAGCAGTCGTCTCGAACATATTAGATCAGATAAGATTGTTGCAAAATATGAAGTTTCTCAATGCTTTTGTCAGCTCTTTTGGATGGATAACTCAGATCATGCGTCACATTATAGCCGAGCTAGTTTGAACTAAGACTGACACATGCCTCAAACACATTAGAGTTCATTAATGTGTACCATGATCACCTCCCTGACACTACATGGCCTCGTTTGAAAAGGGCACATCTTCATTAGACTTCATGTGATGGTAACACTTAATTAGAAACATGGATTTGGAACCTGGGGAGCGCTGCAAATGGAGTTGTTGCTACAAGCCAATCAGATGAGGTGGCGAACACCTTTTCCCAGTATGCCGATGGCCGCGTGTGACTGTGTGTGTGCGTGTTGGGGAGGGGGCTGTTCAGTCGAGCATGACGGCCCCTCCTGTCACCCACTGACCTGTGAGGGGGCCCCAACGAGCGGCGAGTGGTTGTCAACCTAAGCGCTAGTGACAGGCCCCACTCCGGGCACAGCTGTGCAGGACCCCGCTGTTGTTTTCCCACTGCCTGCTGGGCAGCTGCACTGCTGAGGGGGCGACGCTCTCGTCCTCTCCCCCCTTTTCCCTCTCTCTATCCCTTTCCATGTCTCTTCCTCTTCTACCCGCGTTCGTTTTCTCTTTTTTTTTTATTTAAACACAAATTTGTATCTTTTTATTAGTGTTGCACCATAATTAATTTTTCACAGCAACAGTGAAAACTAAATTAAAGTTTTCATTTAGCCAAAACTGAAACTGAAAAGAAAGTTTGGGAAATAAAATTTGAGCGTTGTGTTCTTAGGTGATTAATAAAACCAGTTGTTGGAATCAGACAGAATCTATTAAACATCACTATTTTGGTCAATGACAATTTCGGTCAATTGTCGAAATTTCTGTTCATCACTTCTTTTTGTAGTTTTCAAGCAATATGATTTTGCAGGAACTTGTCCTAACCTCTTAGAAGAACAGGTTAGAACCATAAAGACTTCTGTCAGGTGCTTTGTATATAAAGAACCTTTAAGGGGTTCCCATTTCATGGATTCATTTTCATTTAATTAAACAGCTCATAAACATATTTATCACTAGATAAAACGTTTATATAACCCAATAAACCTGACAATACTATACAATCATTTAAGGCATTTTTGGCATAACATTTTCTTTTAAAATTCAGTTCAGAACCCTAGGGTTATATAGTGTCATTCGTGAGCGGTCGGCCCCACAACCAGGCTGGGAAAATGGCAGTTAGGGTTGCCGTGACAACCCCCTGCTCTTACCCCAGGGTGGGCGACAGGCTTGTAGCCCTTGGGGAGCCACTAATCCCTTAGTCTGTCCTCG
The DNA here is from genome assembly GCF_949357685.1 of Gobio gobio. NCBI lineage: Eukaryota > Metazoa > Chordata > Actinopteri > Cypriniformes > Gobionidae > Gobio > Gobio gobio. Next base: position 16,130,364 of record NC_137121.1, on the reverse strand, counting down.
GTACTCAGTTACTAGTTCAGGGTCATGTAAGACCTCAATAGTTCATTAAACTCTGACATGAACAGGTCAAAGGACCTGTTTTGCTGTCCTCGGTTCACCCAGTTGCCCCATTTAAAGCTGTTGGAAAGAATTTTACATAAAGATCTGTCTGTGTATGTGCATTGTTTTTTACATATTAGAGATGCACATACAAAATGTCACCTATTGGATATTTAGCAATAATCTCATAATTTTGACATGTTGATTATAAATTCAGTGTATTGTGCTTTAGAAAAACTTTTCTAATTTAAATTAAATTTTAATTTAGCTGTGTCCAAATGTGTGGCTAGAAAGGACAAAACTCTCTCACATCAAGCTTGATATATTGTACTGTGATGATTTGATTTGCATGACGCATGACCCTGAAGTGTCTGCAGAGACCGTGTCAATTAGACTCCCCCTGAAATTGGCACATCGACACGGCATCCTCAATAAACCCGTCTCCGGCGTGATGACTCGGATTGTTCGAATATTCCTATTTAATAACTGTTAAATCAATATGTCATCCTCAATAAAACCTGTCTCCAGTGTGTTGCCTCCGATCTTTCGAATATTCCAATTTAATAATTGTTTCATCGACACGGCATCCTCAATAAACCCGTCTTCGGCATGATAACTCCGATATTTCGATTATTCCTATTAAATAATTGTTTAATCGACACATGATCCTCAATAAACCCGTCTTCGGCATGATAACTCCGATATTTCGATTATTCCTATTAAATAATTGTTTAATCGACACATCATCCTCAATAAACCCGTCTCCGGCGTGTTACCTTCGATCTTTCGAATATTCCGATCTATTATGACCTCTGACCTGTAAAGTTGTCAGAATAATAATCATACGCTGTTTGTTAATTGGCCAGTTCCCCCCGACTGAGCCTGGTTTCTCCCAAGTTTTATTTTTCTCCATTAGGTCACCTGATGGGGTTTTGGTTTCCTTGCCACTGTCGCCTCTGGTTTGGCTTGCTCAGTTGGGGACAATACATTTTTTAACTAAATATCCAAATAAATCTAATTATTAAACTAAATTAACCATATAAACTAAATTACTGATCTAATTACTGATCTAAAGCCCACATTGTCACTGTATGAAAATTGAAATGAACTGATGACATCACCGTTTTCTCCAGAACGGCTATACGGCCGAATAAAATTCTGTTGCATTATTTTCCTGTTTAACACTGTGAAGCTGCTTTAAAACAATCTGCATTGTTAAAAGCGCTATATAAATAAAGTTGACTTGACTTGATTTAATTCAGTGATTAAATCATTGATTAATTAAATTTTTTTATTAATAGTTTAATTCAGTGTGTCAGGGTTATGTTTGGTTTGTCTGTGTTTTAGGGTACGTTTACATGACAACGATGTGCTAATAATGGAAACGTTTTTCCTTTGCGTTTTTCATGCACAGGCGACAACGTTGTCAAAAACGATGAATGAAAAATGACTAAAAACGGTGTATTATTCATGGCAGGCCAGTTGTTGGTGCTTTTGTTAAGAAACCCTACACGCCTATAGACTGAACACCTAATACCAATGCATATGACATCACTGTTTTCACAAATTCACATTTTTGTAGTTTACATGGAGACTATAACCATATTGTTTTAAAAAACTTGCACTCTGTATCCCGTTTTCAAAAGTTTGTGTTTTCAGGCCCCCGAAACACTGTTGTCATTTAAATAAACGGCCAAACGCATAAAAGGTTTTCTGTTTTTAGTTGAAAACTGTGTTGTGTAAAATAAGAAAAGTTTTGGTTTCTTCCAGTTTGAATGCTTGTTTGATTGGACAGTGGAAGAATTAGCACAATGCCTGTTTCTTCACCCAGCACCATGATGACTGTTTCATCATTCTACACCAAGCCTGTTTCATCGCCTGCCCTGAATCGACCAAGGGGGCCGTTTTATAACCCTCTGCCCATGCTACCTAGTTTTTCAGCCCTGTCTTTGCTGGCTCAATTCAGCCCTTCGGCTCCTCCTGAGTCACCTGCACCTGGTATCCTGGATCCGCCTTGGGCTTCCAGATCGCCAGCTCCGCCCTGAAGTGTTAACCCTCTAGCGCCACCTAGAACCTCCAAGCCTGTCGACCTGTTGGCTCCACCTTGGATCCTTGCTCCCTCAGCTCCACCTGGGACCATCGTCCTTCCAGCTTCGGCTTGGTCAGTCGTCACTCTGCCTTTGCTATGAACTTCCGGGCCATTGTCTGCGACTCGTCCCTCCACCCCTTTGGCTCCGTCTGGTATTTTGTTATTAATTAGTCAGTCAGTGCGGTATTTAAAAGGCACCTTTGACATCTCTTCTAAAGACATTATCACTGTTCTTACATTGTTTCTCATCTCTGACAGAAGGCCTAAGAGGTAGATTTTTTTTTTAATTATTGTATTGATTGGCTGCCATGAGTTTTGATTGATTTTAGAGAACTGTTTATGTCTTTAATGTCCTCTGTATTCACTTCTAGTTTACTTAGCAACTGTTACAGTATGCCAAATAATACAAGAAATGGCTATATATTAGGCTGAAATGGGCTTCAAAAAATTACCATCAGATGATTTTTCCCCCAAGAACTAAATGTAGTGGAATATTTATTTTATTTATTTTTATTATCATTTTTTACCGACCTCGAGGTGTCTTTCCAAAGATGAAAAGAGAATGGAAAATATTTTCACATGGTATCTGTCTACCAAACAGATACATTTTCAAAATGACGGCTTTATTACGTTCAGTTTCTGAAATCAACTCAAGTCATAATTCAATAAATAATTATGCACCATTACTGTTGCAGTCCCTGCCAAGTTTGTTACTGTCAGATTGGTTAACAATCTCTCTGCCAATAGCTGGCTTTTGGCACTTGTGCCGTTGATGCCCTTCTCTCCTGCTCTAAATAGCTTTGCATTCTCTCACACAGCTGAGATTATCCGTCTGCGCTCCATTCACTTCAAGATTACAAAATGAAAAAGAAACAATGTCTGATTGTCTTTGTACATGAGCTCTGGGCTCTTGGGAGACTGACTCATTCTGCTTCAGGCGGAAACATCGTCCTCTGTACAGATGTAGGCCTTAGTGACAGACAATTTAACACTGCCTCAAAATACGCACACACACACACTAGTTCGGTCTTCCAATTGGTACGTTTATTGCCATGTAAATACAAATTGTCTGTAAACAAAGCAAAGCTCCGATAATGAAATTATAATCATCCCAATAATGCTTGCTGTGCCGTGGATGTAATAATTATGATGTGTTTTTGTTTGTTACTGTCCTCAGTTATCATTAAGGGAACATTTTAAATGTTACGTTTAAGCATTTTGCATACATTTATCCGGAGCGTTTTGCATTGCATTTAAGGTACACATTTTATCACTTCTTGCATTCCCTGCGGGGATCGAACCTGAACTTGGTCTTGCTAGCACCATGCACTACTGTTTGAGCAACAGTAACATGTAGGAGTTTAAAATGTCAAAATGTTTTGGGTGCATAACCACCTGTAACAAAGAAAATCATAAATGATCAACTTTAATATGATTCTTGCATCTCAGATTTGTCTCCTGAGAAAAAGACCCCACTCAGATTTGCTGAGATGCAAAAGTCTAGTCATTTATCTCATAATGAACTCAAACATTTCTCTTAAATGTATATACCATTCTCTGGATATATACAATGATTGTTTAGTTTATTTTTATTTGTCTTAAACAATTTTAGAATACATTTGAGACAAAGTTGACTACCTATACACTCTAAAAAATGCTGGGTTAAAAACAACCCAAGTTGGGTTGAAAATGGACTAACCCAGCAATTGGGTTGTTTTAACCCAGTGAATGGGTCGTTTTAACCCAGCGGTTTGGTTAAATGTTTGCTTAAAACAACCCAATTGCTGGGTTAGTCCATTTTCAACCCAACTTGGGTTGTTTTTAACCCAGCATTTTTTAGAGTGTAGTGAAAAAAGTACACTTATTATAGAGATAATAAACTTATATAGAAGAAGTATAATATACCTAGCCGCTAGGTATAAGAAGTATACTTCAGTATAAACTGAATGTAATGTTCTTGGAGACTTTAATTAAATGAAATGTTTTATAGTTAAAATTTATATTAAATGAAATTAGTTGAACTTTGATTTTTTGACCCAATTAAGTACTGTACATCTTTATATGTAATTTCATGATTCTGTTTTCTTTTAAATATAGTTAATGAACTGCTGGGTGTGTTGACAAGCATTCTAAGTTTGATTTATTCTAAAAATATTTTCTTTTGAAACTTGTATGTCATGTATTTAAATATATTTGTTTGTAATTATGAAGTTACAATTTAGTACATTTAAAAACTGGCATATTGAATAACACACTACAGTTAAAATTATAATCAAGCACTTCACATGTGCTTTAGTATAAGCAACACATCAAAATAAGTGTATTTTTAAAGCACAACATTTAAGAAAAAGCGACCTTTGAGCAATAACAGACTCCTATGAATTCTAAAGAGACTCAAGCTATTATTAACCATACAATTTACAGTGATTACTTGTTTACCGTTCCAAATGACAAGATTATTCTGTAATTGTGTACGTACATTAGTGTTGTGTAGATGCATGCAAGTGCCATCAGGGTTGCGCCCTCTGCTGTGTGTGTCTGCTAGGCACTTCCAGAGGTTACATTGTGCTAAGCTAATTAAGAGCTTGCCTTGGCGCTTGCCTTGGCGCTAGCCCAGAGCTAGCATAACGCCCAGATCGAGCTGTTTGCTTGCCAGGGACTTCAAGGGATGAGTGTACAGGCCACGGCCGAAGTTATGTAGAGCTTTTCAGAGTTGGATTGAGATGTCAACCGTCAGACAATGAAAATGACAGACACACAGTTGAACCACATTCACTCCATTGATCCATTTTCTACAAGAGTAAACAAATCATCAAAGCGAAGATCCGTGCCACAAGGTGGGTGGTGTAACCATGGCAGATTTGCGCACGTCTGAGATTTAAAGTGTAACAGGCCACTGTGGATGTTTGTATCCATGCATTTGTGTTTCCCTGTGTGTGTGTGACAGCAAGCGTGTCGTCGCCGTATAAGGGGGAGGGCGGCATTCTGCACCCTTTCTCACACTATCCCCAGTGGTGCGTGGCTCTGTGAGGCTGCGCTTAGTCAAGCAAGCCGCCCATGCTCACTGGCATTTCCTAAATGTGGCCCAGCTGGAGGCCGACTCTCTCGCCCGCCTGAGTGGCACACACACACTCTCTTAGCAGGAGAGGGAGGGACGGCAGAGAAGGAGGGAGACGTGTGGCGGCTGATGGAGTTCTGCCCCTCGTTCGCCATCACCGGTATCGCTACGGCTATTAGCCACTGCAGCGACGCATTTGATGCGCATTTCCTGTCACAGTGGTCTAGCTCCATTTCGAATGCGCACGAGGCGCCTAATTTTCATCATCCGACTGTGTGATGCCCTTTCTTTTAAGTAATGTCAGTGTCTTTTTTTAATGGTATTTCTGTCAAAAGTCTCTAAAGGTAATAAATGAAGCTTACGGGGGTAGATAGCTAGTGGGCGGGAGGGGCAGAGAGAGATAATTGACTTTCTAGAAAGCTTCTGAAATTATCTCCCGACTTCAATCATTAACATGAACGAACATCTGTCAGGGAGGGGTTGCACATGCATTTGCACACAAAATGCGGCCAAACATCAAAAGATTGTATTTTGGGGGGCCATAACCTGAATTCATTACAATGACCACAACAGGTTCATTCAATTAGGATGTGACGGTGGCCAAAAACGAAGCCTTACTTCGTTGCAAGTTAAATTTCATTCTCCGCAGATCATATTTTGAGATAGTTTACTATGGCTTTATTTGTAACTTTATTTTCTGCTTCTGCAACTTAATATCTCAAATTTATGCTTTCGTGTCTCACAATTTTAACTTAAATATCAAAATTGTGACTTTATCTCATAGTTATGACTTAATGCAGTATGTCAAATTTCTCACGTTTGCATCTCACAATTGCAACTTCATATCTCATTTTAAATGTTCTTATTTCATATTAGATTTTCTTATCTCAAATTTGGGATTACATTTCTCACTATTGCCGTGGTGTTTCCATTACAGATTTGCTCAAAACTTTTGCGATATTTTCTAAATGTCGATATAAAACTATTGTGAAATGACTGCGTTTCCATTAACCGATGTTATTAGACTAAAACATAATTTTTTCTCACACAATAAGTCATTCCAAAAATCATGGTGATGGATGTTGGTAGGTTTACGTATATCGCCACCGCACTAGACATTATTCTTAATCAAAGGAGACGTAGGCGTGTTATTCAAGGAAAGGAAAGGAAAGCCCCTTATACTTGGGCCACGTATGAGGTGTTCCCTCATATCTGCTTCAAGTTCTTGGTAAATTGTGGCATTTGTTGTTTAGAATCCAGTATTCCCGTAATTCTTTTATGAGTTTAATCTCGTCTTCTGTCTAAACATACCCCGCCATCTTTAAAGAGCGATCGGCTTTTACGTACGCCAGGTGAGAGCGATCGGCTTTTATGTACGCCAGGTGACCTGTAAATGCGGAAAAAACATTTCCATTGCAGTTTTGCGAATTGCCTGAAAAAACGACCTCATGTGAGCGTAAAAACTTTTTTGCGATATATGGGAGTTTTTGCGAAAAAGTGTTGCTATTTTGAGGCAACCTAATACGATTTTTTTTTTTAATTTAAAGAGCACGTTAGTAATATGCGCCTATAGGTGGGTCCACAACGCACGTACACTTTGCTTATTACACACACAGGGATGCGCAGCAGCACACAAACATTTTTAAATATAGAACATTTAAATATTAAAATATAAAAGATTATTATTGTGTACATAAATATAAAAATGCCTACATGTCATATGCTCAGGGAGCTTTGGTGGAGTCCGGCTTGTCCCGTAGATGGTCTGCTTGTGCGCTTTAAAATAGTGCACAAGCAGATCCTTTTCCTCGCTAGAAAAGCAATCAGTTTTTCCTCTTTCAAATTCCGCCTTAAAAATAGCGAATCCGCCATAGTGCGAGCGCAACTGGTTTTTAAAGGGAATGGGGGATGAGACTTTGCACGTTGTGCCCAAAACACACCCATTAAGAGACTAGGTACAACCCTTTTGGACCATGTGCCGGGCGCGCAAACCATTTTTCCCATCGTTAAACTAGCAAAAGTGGATTAGGACATGCCCTAAGTAGTAGCATTTTCATATTTCCAAGTTATGACTATACAGTATATCTCAATTTAGCTTTCATTTCTGTCAATTGCAACTTTATTTCTTACTATTGTAACTTTATTTCATGTAATAGTGACTTTGTATCTCACAATTGCAATCTCAAAAAGGGTTTTTCATATTTCATGGTTATGACTTTATACATCTCAATTACGATTTCATATCTCAAATGAGCAATTTCATTTCTCACAATCATGACTATATCTCGAAATGTGACCTCGGTTTATTTCATATAGTGAACTTTTTCTACATATATAACTTTTTACTATGTGGTTGAATCTGGCTTCCATAATTTATTAATCTTTTCCAACTTGTCAAAATCATTAGCCAGATCCAGAACGATTACAAAGCCATACTATTCCTTTAATGCCACCTATAGATAATGGGCTTCTTGATATTGTGCTGTCATTGAAATGGTGATACATTTTATGCCTCTGCATGGCTCTTAACGTAATGTTTTTTTAAATTATATGCACAACAATATACCTGTCTAAAATGATATAGACCAAAGAGTGCATTACAGAAACTGTTAATTGATCAAGCCTATTTACGACCTCAAAATAGTCATTCTTATGACTTTTCCAAGTGATTTACTTATTCAGGCGTTAATAGCAACAGCAACACTGCCTCGTTTCTGCATAATATTCATATACGCTATTGGATATAATAGAGCTGTCTAGTTAATTATTAGTCATCATTAAACTGTCCCTCAAAGGTTTATTCTCAGCTCATATTCATTTCATTCTTGAAGGCATAATCACGGCTCAAAGAATAAAGGCTTGCGGTTTAATAATTCTGTGTAAATACTTAAAGACACAGGGTTTTTTACTGCGATAATACAGACGTACTCGAGTTAAAAACACAAAAACCTCAGGCTTTGTTATCTAAATTGCGAAATGATGTTTTGTCATCTGCTTTAATCACTCATTGTTCTCCTTCTAACAATGGAACTGCAAACGGAATCACATAAATTGGTGGGAAATTACAGTACGCCTGTAACAGTCGACTCAAAACATTCCATTTGTTTTAAATCCATTGTTGTACCAGCGGGAACAAAAGAAAAGAAAATGTTGAACCCCCCAACATGCGTTCTGCATTTTGCATGAACTCTTTTAGTACTTCTCGTGGACCGCATTGTCTCCGACGTGTGTTTGAATTATCCAGCTCTAATGTGTTTTTCATTAACACAGCTCTTAAAGACCCCGCGCGCTGGTGGGTGTTGTGTTGACCATGTCAGAACCAAGTAGGGAAAGAGAGACGAGCAACTAAAAAAAACTTTCTAGTGCCATTTTGTTTTGTGTGCACTGTAATTAACTTGCCAGCAGTAGCACATTAGCATTGCATTAAGCTCTCAAGAGCGGAGCTCAGCCGCTAGGTAAACAACAGGAGATTGTGTTGGCCATGACTTATGCTGCTTTGGAGACACGGTGACCCCCATTAGAGCGGTGCCCTCTTCCTGGTGCCCACAAAAGCAGGCACGGCTTTAACTGTCACCCTAGCTCCAGTGTGTAATGCCCACCATTCTGGCTTGGTTAATTATTACTCATCTCTGATGAGATTGCTTACCGATGTGGCTCATTATATTGAACTTTTGCGCAGGCAAAACTCTGTCACATACTCTGTAATGCTTGAAATGATTTTGAAATGTTCCCTTTTCAATTTTTAATTTCTTACTGTAGGCTACATGATGATTACTTATGATTTATGATTGATTCGATTTTATATTGACCTCAGATTCAAAAGGATTGGATGTTGATTTCTGTCCATTGTAAGGGAAACCTCGGCTATAAGGTTATAGTTTTTGCACAAATATGTTTGAAGAATTTAAGTTGTTGCATGTTTTATGCAATTTTTTTTTATTTTGTATATAATTTATAGGTTAGCCAGTGTTTTGCTATTTTAACTAGTTAATAAAATATTATGTGTTAATTGTTTTATGTTTTAATTGTTTTCAGTGGTTTTGTATGTTTGTTCAAAGCATTTTTATTGGGGAAAGTGTTTTATTTATTTTTTTAAATTTTAATTTTTTTATACATAATTTCTGCTAGCCAAAACAATGTTTTGCTGTTTTTCCTTTTAGACTGAACATTTAGCTTGTTCGTAAATCATTTTGCGTTTTATTCTTGTTTTAATTAGTTTTTTAGTGGTTTTGTATGCTGATTGGGGCAAGTTGTCACATGTGTTTTATAAAAGAAATTGTACATGATTTCTGTTCGCCAAAACATTTCTTTTGGCCTTTTTATTTTTGCTTGTTCAATAATTTTTTTGTGTTTCATAATTGTTTAAAGTCCTCATGAAATCAAAATTCACCTTATTTTACTTTGTTAGCAAACATAGTCTTAGGGTGAACAATTAATCTGTGTTAATACACGGGGAAAAAAAGGTTTGCCGTGGTAATCTTAAATCAAAATCTGAAAAGTAAAGTCTGGTCTGGAATGGCGTTTCTTCTCAAATGATGTCAGTTTGACGGCTTGGGTTTGAATATCCTTAACCCCTCCCCTCCAACCGTTAGTCTGCTATGAGTGAGAGATGAAGAGGAGGTGCGTTTCACTTGGAAATACAAGTCAAATTGTACTTCAAATACGTCACAGCACTGAAATAAAATCAGTTGCAACTTCCGCTTCACTGTGACTTTAAAAATGTGGCGGGTAAAGCCTGTAATAGACTAGTCCCATGTATCATGACATTTTTTTTTTTTACTTTAAAGTTGAATTTTGATCAAGTTGAGAGCATTTGCTCTAAAAAATTATGCTTTTTAGAAAAGTCTCAAAGAGCAACACCTGAATTAGTTTTAAAGTTTTAAAATGAAGGTCGATAAAATGTTTAACTATTGTAATAGAAGATAATGCAACTTTCATATGGTGTTTTATGCCAATAACTGTATTTAATACATGTCTTTTGTAATTTTATATAATTTTACACAATTTCTGATGCAACAAATGACGAATTTAGCTTGTTAAAGGTCCCATGGCATGGATTTTTCATTTTATTTTATAATGTATTCTGAGGTGTACTTACATTGTTAGTATGATTTTTACATCATAAAATGTCATAATTTAGAAATAAAAGGCATTTTTTCTATACTGCTGTTTGCCCTCTGGCTGAATGCCCTGTTTCAAGGGGCCTGTCTGCTGTAAGATTTCAGTAAAAACGCCCACTGTTGTGATTGGCTGACATCTTTGCATTTGAAATGAGATCTTGTAGCGGAGGGGGTGTGGTTTAGCGAGGTCTACGAGGCACGAGGCTCGAGCTGCTGCCAGAGAGACGGATGGACCGGAGTTCACTTCACATCAGTTCTGTCAGTCTCAGTTCAGTGAACTGTTGTAGTTACTAGCATATACTTCAGGTTATTAGTTTATTTCTAGTCGGAGGGACTGTCACTCATGTCAGAAAGTTAGTAACTTTAGTAAATGATGGATCAGCGCTGACTCGAGACACGAACCGTTTAGAACAATTCAGTCCGATTTGGTGAACTGGTTCGACCAGTTCACTTAAAAGAACCGGTTCAAAAGAATGATTTGTTTGCAAACCGGACATCACTAGTGGACCAGAGAGACGGAGCGATTGCTAACAAAGTTATATTGTAACTACTGAGTTGTGAGAGCGCTGTCAGCGCGAGTTTTGAATAAACAGTTTATGGGGATAGCTGGCTAGCCTAGCCCGGATACCCCGTGCTTACCCCCCTTCTGCTTAATCTCGCGCCGTGTATCATGGCGCCTCCGCTGTGGGCCAGATGCAGTACTGGGGGTCGGTGATGTTGAAGGCCGACCGGTCAGTGCAGCCCGAGCTTCGGCGTGCGTGAGGTTTATCTCTAAAGATGTGGCTCTGCCGATGTTGAGCAGAAACTCACGACTGTATGCACATTTAAGAACAGATAGATGCGACGAGGACGTACAAAAACACTGACTCACAAGATAGAAAACACAGTCCTGTGTCGGGAGAGAGAGAAGCCGCAGCACGAATAATAAAGTTCTGTGTGAACTTGAATAATTAGCTACACCTCAGAAATCACTGGTCACAGATCAGAAGGAACTGAAAAAAGACTTCTGTTTTCATTTGTACATCCAAACACTGAGAAACTGTCAGCATTCACTCCTTCACAAGCCATGATCTCTTGAGAACAAACAAATATGGCGCTCGCATGGGCGTGCCAAATTCTCTGGGCTGAGGAAAGGGAGGTAACCGTTCCTGTTATGACGTCATAACAGGCAAATTCAAGATCAGCTCGTCTGAGCTGTCATTTTCTCAAAGGCAGAGAAAGACAGCCAGAACTCGGTTTACACCGATCAAAATTTCTATCCACTTGGGGACAATATTCAGGCTGGGGAACTCATTTTAATGTTGAAAAACCTCATAAAATTGAAAATGTCATGCCATGGGACCTTTAAAGAATTAGTTCACTTCAAAATGAAAATTGTCTGATAATTTACTCACCCCCATCTCATCCAAGATGTCCATGTCTTTCTTTCTTCAGTTGAAAAGAAATTAAGTTTTTTTGAGGAAAACACTCCAGGATTTTCCTCCACACACTGAAAAAACAGGAAAACACATGCTGTCCAATTTACTTAATCGTATTATTTGTGATCTACGCAACAAATTTGTGTTTCTCTTCTAAACATGATTTCATTGCTTTCTATTAATGTAATTCTCTAAAATGTGCAATCTACTAGATTAAATTATTTGGGGTGAATGTGAACCAATTAAGTACTTGAAAATGATTTTTGCTGAAACTGTAGTTCCCAGCAATGCTTTGCTTGGGACTTGACGACTAGAGTAAAATTGTTGAAATGTTATTTTATGTGTTTTTGGGCAAAATGAGAAAAGGGGGAGACTTTATATTGTTTATTAGTGTTTAATGTTTAATTACGTTGGAATTATTAGAACCATTTAAATTACTCTGGGTTACCATTGTGGAGAAGAGCGGAGCGATTGCTTAGGCTGTGGACTGACTCAGCACATGTCATTAAAAAGCATTTGACACTTAGCACTGCATGCATGATGTGCTATTGCTGGCAAATATATTGAAAGATATTGAGTACAGCGTTATAGATCAGTCAAGTGACAACAAAGATATACAAAAATAAACATGTGTGTTTTGATTAAAGAGGCAGGGTCTCAAGCCCTTGAGTGCACCACCGTTGTTAGGGAGCCATATTAAAGACTACTCAATTTGGTTACATAAAAATTACTTCATTCCATTATGTTGAAATTATGTGAAGAAATTATGTTTGTTTAACTTAATTGATTCATGTGGAACCGATGTACATGATTAAAGTCCCTGGAAAGGCAATTCTAAGATTTTTTTCTAAACACATTATAAATGTTAGAAATGTATTGCTGAAACAAATTACAAAGACTGTGAACTATGTAGTACTGAATTCAGAAGTTAGACCGTTAAACAGTTTTTCACCGTTGCTGTGTTCAGGATTTTCTGGGCGGGGCTAAAACGGTGGCTCGATGATGCACTGGAGCCACCGAGCCTGGCTCCTCCCCTAACACGATCATAACTAGAGCACATTCGCATCAGTTTGCCCGCTCGATCGCGAGTTACTGTCAGTACTGTTAGTTACTATAGTCTACAACTTACAAAACAGCTTACAAAACAAACACGATGATCAAGAAGAGGTGGATTAATTTTGTGAACAGCCATCTTGATGGAGAGCTGAGGATCACCACCGACACCTGCCTCTGAGTCTGCAGTGACAATACACCGGATCGTTTTATAAACGTTCACCGGAGACAACTGGGATTCACTGATAATCCGCTGCAGAACCGACTATCACCCGCCCTGGCCTTAGTCCTCCCGTCCCGCCGACATCTGGTGCGTCGTGATCATAGACGGTCGTGATCAGTGAGTGTTGTGGAGATAAATCCTGGAATGTTTTCCTCAAAAAACTTACATTATTTTCGACTAAAGAAAGAAAGACATGAACATCTTGGATTAGATGGAGGGGGGAGAAATATTTTCAAATTCTTTAATGAATTTCCTAAAAGTTTTATTGTTTAAATTTAGCTGAAAAACCCTTTAATAGGCTGTTAATAATGGCAGGTTTCATAGTGACATTTTGCCTCTTTTTTTTGCATTAACCTCAATTTTGATGAAATTATTATTATTATGATTCTTTTGTTGAAAAACATAAGGAACTACAATTTCTAAGACAACCTTCTATGGCATTCTAGTGATTTTAGCAAGATTTGGTGAACATTTCGCCAGCTGTGACATTTCAAACCTCTGAAAATAGCCTTGAAGCATTTGGACACCTTCCATTCATCCATTCTTCTCAATATGCACTCATCCATCCATTGTTTCTGTCCATTACACTTCCTCCAGCATGCAGTCGCTCCTTTAGTGAAGCTCTCGTTCGCACCAGACTTGTCACGCCTGATGCGCAGTGGTAGCAGGAACCCAGCAGCAGCACCGGCTCTGCGTGTCCTGTCAGGTTGCCGTATAACTTGTGTCAGGAACAATCTGTTGCCGATTTGTCCGTCTCTGGTGGTGTCCAGCCAAGCGGCAGGTCCGCGGCCTCTCTGACCTCAGGTGATGGGACCCACTGCCCTGTCACATGATATTTGCAGATAGACCTGCGCACCGTGTATGTGTTTGCGAAAGTGTGTGTATGTGTTTGGACCCTGTAGGCTGTTTGTACAGTAATTAGCTACAGTAGGGAGGAGGTGGCAAAAGTAATTCGAACAGACAAGAGTTTTTACACTTGAAAGAGAGATCTCACACACACTGGAGAGACTGAGAAATGACATACCTCAAAAGTGCATATTTTGTTGATATTTTAGTATTGAAATTCCAGTTATATCCACAATATGCAAGGCCTATAAACTTTTAGTCATGTGGTTTATTATCCCAAACCTTTGCTCAGAATTATGGATAGAAATAAAATGCGTTATATAATGTCAAAAAACTCTTCTGGCCATAAATTCACAAGCAAAAATGTGCTGTAAACTTGCTATTTATGCATTTGACAGATGCTTTTAAGCAACTTTCAGTGCATTCAAGGTAACAGATGAATAAAAAATTTTTTTTAAATTAAAATTAAATTAAAAATGTAAATGATTGATAAAATATTTACTATATATATAATAATTATTGCATTTAAATTAAAAATAATATTAAATATATACATTTTAAGTATTTCCATTGAAATAAATGTGTTTAATAAAATATATGCAGTTAACATTTTTCACTGAAAAAGGAAAATTTACATTTCAACGTAGCATGAGATCATAAGATAAAAAAATATGGCCTCTTAAAATGAAAAAGATAGCTTTATTTCTCCTTTTTTTCTTACTTTAAAGTCGAAATTGAGAGAACGTGTCTTAAAATCTACAGAACTGCAACAACATGCTAGCTCACAACGTTAAAATGTATCAAAAGAGAACATAAAATAAAAAATGGTATTAAAACATGCAATTTCATTATGTTGTTGTTGGTCATGTTAGGCCTTTTGTTCTAGACTGAACACAGACATGAGACATGATCTCCTCAATCTATCTCAAAGCATCGTAGGATGCGTCATGTCCCAACAGGAAAGGCAGGCGTGCTCGCAGTGACATTGTTTTTTTGCATGTGTGTGTGTAGACGTGAGGTTTTGTGTGAAGTGGTCACTGTGGGGCATCGACAGCAGCTGCGACCGTCCACTCAGGGGTGTGTGTCCTGGGGTGTGATGGCCAGTGACGGTCTGCAGAAGGTGGTTTGGCCACAGCGTGGCAAAGTCGTCTGTTTGCTGAGGAGGTGACCAGGAACCCTGAGGGAAATAAACAGGACACATACACACTTACACAAACACACATGCATGCTACATTTTAAGAGTCAAACCGAGACACCATACTGGACATTACTGGCAAAAAAAAAACACCACATGATAGTTGCATTATCTTCCACTCCAATAGTTATATATATTTGGTTATAGTTATATTTGGATGGCTATAGCTATGTGCTATAGCCATCCAAAAATATTTTTTATTGGTCAAATGTTACTCTTTAAAGTTGCATTTTATTGAGGTATCAACTTTGGGATTTTTCTTTTTAAGTTATATATTAAACGGACACAAATGAGATATTTAATTACATTAAGAATGAGGTATAAAAGCTATTCCATGGATATTTTATTCATCAAAGCTCAGATGATTTCTTTTTGTAAATAATTTGATGAGAAATGTGTTTATGTTTTAAAAGGCCGATAATATGTAAAGTTTTGGACTGGATAATTTGAGTTAAATTATTTTGTTGGAAAATATTTTTTGTGCATCTTCTTCAGGGCAATTCTTAAGATTTAATCTCTTATTATTATGTTTTATATATATATATATATATATATATATATATATATATATATATATATATATATATATATATATATATATATATATATATATATATATATATATATATATATATATATATATATATATATATATATATATATATATATATATATATATATATATATATATATATATATATATATAATGTTACATCATGAAATCAAACATTTTCCAAATCAATCAAACATTTTTTTTTTTGGTTATTCAAATTTAAACTAAAAATTGTATTTAAGTTTTTGTGTTAATTCTCCCCCCATTTTTAATATATTGTCTTAAATGTCCATAGGATAATTTGTGTAAAATATAATTTTGTCATATTTTGTTGTTAATATGCAAATATCTGTCATGGATCTTCTTCAGGGCGGTTCTTAAGATTTTATCTCTTATTATTATTATTATATTTTTCTTTTTATAAAAATGTAACATGAAATAAAAAATGTTCCAAATCAATCATAATTTAAATTTGAATTTAAAAAATTGAATTTATGTTTTCATGTTAATTCCCACATTCTTAATACATTTTCTTAATTGTCTTAAATGTTGATAATTTGTGTAAAATATTATTTTGTCATATTTTGTTGTTAATATGCAGATATCTTCTTCAGTAAATTTTTTTTAAAGATTTTATCTCTGAATTTTTTTTTATTAAAATCTTAAAAATCCTTTAAAATGTATTTTTATAATAAAAACAATAATAGAAATAATAAAATGTAATATTAAATGTTTTATTAATTCTTAAAATTAGTTCTTTTTTATTTTAAATGAATTTAAAATACATAATAATACAAGTGATAATAAAGAAGAAAAAAAAATGTTTATTAAAAATGCATTTACTTCAAGGGGTGTGCAAACTTACGAGCACAACTGTTCATACACGTGTAAGTGTGTGTTTGTTCACATCCAGACCGACCGTGCCTTTGATGCTGCAGGTGAGCCGGCCCCAGAATCAGTCGCCTCCTTTGCATAAGCACTAATGACAGCAGCCAGCGCATGTAAATGAAGACGCTTCGCTCTGATTGAGAGAAAGCAATGTGGCTGAGTAGCCGCACACTAATCATCCCAGCGGGGAGCTCCATCTGATTCAGTCCCATCATTCCGCATGTGTTCAACATCGGCCCATTTAAATGTCAGGCCTTGATGGGCCACCCCAACTGCAGACAGGGGAGGGGTGGGAGATGGGATGTTTGGGGAAGGTGGGTGGGGGGAAGGGGGGGGGGGTGCGCGGTTGTGATCTGATGAGACGAAATTACCTTTTAATTAGTCGATTCTTTAGACTTTCATAATTGTTTTGGTCTTACAACAAATGTGAGGCCTGTAATTTGAAAAGCTATTTTCAGGATGAAAGCCCAGGCCAGGCAGTATGAGAGCGTTAGAGAGATACAGAAATAGGTTGAAAATTATAGCGAGTGTTTATACTTCATGTTAGTTCTCACGACTGGTTACTGGTTTGAATGATACTTTGTAATGTTAGAGTCTGATCCCAGGCTTGTTTCTGTGATAGTGACCTTCGACCTCAGCGTTGCTTGTCATGTTGGCTTTTTGGGTGTCCACTTTACTTTCAGCTCTCTAAATTATTGATGCTCTTTCGAATGAAATATTAAGATACTCCATTTGTGTCTACCTTGCTGTGATCTACTCCGGTGTATCTTTTATTTCAACATAAACAGAACAATATTGATTTTATAAAGAAACTGTAAGAGACAATGCGTTTATGTGTTTCTATGGCACTATGTAAAGGCACGTTCAGATTTACTGTGACTACCCTCGGGACACACACTCACACACTAACACTCATATTTGCCTGAAGACACAAGTGACATTTATATTTCAATGTTCTGATTCTCTGTGCTGAATATGTACCGGTATATGACATAGCAATACCAAAAATTGAAAATGTTTTGGTCCCCATGCAGAAAACAGCTTATAAAGCTCTACGTTGTAAAGATGCATAAAGCTTACTGTGAGGGTTGTGTTTAGGGTTAGAGGACAGAATATACAGCTTGTACAGTATAAAAATAATTATGTCTATGGAAAGTCCCCATAAAACATAGAAACCCAACGTGTGATTAAATTATATAAGTATTGTCGTGTGATGTTGTGAAACTAAAATTAACTATATATTGCATATTAATATATTTATAAACTGAGAGAAAGAAAGAAGCGGTCTTCAAATTGAATTTCAAATTGAATGTAATATTATGTAGATCATGGAGTTCTGTTTCCCCCTAGTGGTTAAAATAAATACAACCGCATCTTAAGTGATTTCTGTACTTTTTATCACATACTTTGTACAGTAAACAGTGGAAAATAAACATTATATATGGATATATCCTACATTTTTCATCATTTTAAAGAAAAAACAATGGATATTCTGTGAAAGAATGGGTTTCCTCTAATTTATATTTTTATTATGATTAGAAATGTTGGTAACACTACTTTACAGTGTCATTGTTACATGTTGCATGTTCTTACTATAGTAGTAACTATATATCATGCACAATTACATGCAACTAACCCTATAGTAAATACATGAAGTTACTTAAAGGGATAGTTCACCCAAAAATGAAAATTCTGACATAATTTACTCACCCTCAAGTTGTTCCAAACCTGTATGAGTTTCTTTGTTCTGCTGAACACAAAATAAGATATTTGGAAGAATGTTTGTAACCAAGCAGAGAGAGCAATCACTGACTACCATAGTAGGGGAAAAAATACTATGGTAGTCAATGGTTGCTCTATCTGCTGGGTCACAAACATTCTTCTAAATATCTTCTTTTGTGTTCAGCAGAACAAAGAAATTCATACAGGTTTGGAACAACTTGAGGGTGAGTAAATGATGACATAATTTTCATTGTTTGGTGAACTATCCCTTTAATATTACTCAAATCTATAATTACAGTGTAACAATGACACCTTCAAATAAAGTGTAACCGAAACGTCTTATCTTTTGTGTTCTATACTTCCAGTGTTTTAAAGGGATAGTTCACCCAAAAATGAAAATTAGCCCATAATTTACTCACCCTCAAGTCATCCTAGGCGTACATGACATTCTTCTTACAATCGAATACAGTCGGAGTTATATTACAAAATGTCCTGGCTCTTCCAAGCTTTATAATGGCAGTGAATGGCTGATTCTCTTTGAGTCCATAAAAGTGCATCTATCCATCATAAAAATGTACTCTCTAAACTGAAATCTCTAACTGTCACACGCGAGTTCACGAGAGACTGGCGTTCCAGCGCATGGCGTAGGACGCTCCAGTGAGAATATGCTAGTTCTCGCGAGAACCAAGTTTTATTTTGCTCTATCCTCTGTGCTCCAACTTTCGTCACCGGAACTTACTGAAATACACCTGCGTCGTATATCATACACTGGAACGCCAGTCTCTCGTGAGCGCGCGTACGACAGTTAGCAGAAGTTAGAGATTACAGTTTGTAAAGTTTTAATATGGATATTTTGCTTACACAAACGCATCGCTTCAGAAGGCCTTTATTTACCCCGGGAGCCATGTGGAGCAGTTTTATGATGGATAGATGCACTTTTATGGACTTCGAAACAGAAACAGCCATTCACTGCCATATAGCTTGGAAGAGCCAGGACATATTTTAATATAACTCCGATTTTATTAGTCTGAAAGAAGAATGTCATACACCTAGGATGACTTGAGGGTGAGTAAATCATGAGGTCATTTTCATTTTTGGGTGAACTATCCCTTTAAGTCTCTACCTTTGTCACTTGCAGGATTTTTAGAGCGCAATGACCTCCATGGTCAACAGGGGGTGTTAGAATCCTTCAAATCACCAGTTCATCAGGATGATATGATTCTTCATATCATACAGCCATGTAAGCACAAAACTTGCCTGTTTTATCTCAGCGTACTCATACTAATAAATTGTTTCATTAATTATTAAGAAACTAGACTGAGTAATAATGTAGCCTAGTTCTGAAATATTCCTAGTGTGGATGCATGCCGTTTTTATTTTTTTATATAATTTTGCATGTGTTGGATTAGCATTTTTCCCAGAGAATGCATAAATGTTGTTTGTTTGATCTTGGAAATTGCATAGGCCTACATGCTGAAACCCATGGGCGTTCAAGATGGAATTGGTTCTCCACTAATGAGTGCCGACTTCTGACTTACTTGAAGTTAGAGAGGCACAAAAGTTTTCCAAAGCAAAGAGGGAATGTCTTGAAAGAAACTCCAGGTAGGTTGAATATGAACTATGAATACAAGCAGACTGATAACTTTACTCCACTCAACACATATGAAAATGGAAAAGACATACAATTAAACATACAATCAATAACAAATATTATATCAGATCAGAATTAAACGTAGCAGAGAGAGGTGATTCTTAATAGATGTTTGAAACAAAAAAAACAATTGAACAATTAAGCAACTATGACCCCAAACAGAAAATTTGAATTATATAATCATAACAATTTGAGGCAAGGTGGCCAAGTCCATTACTAACTAGTTTTCTTTGGCCACAAGATGGAGCCAAACCCCTCAAGACTGAGTTTTGTCAAGAACAGACACATCATGTGGTGTGATCTATTAAAAATTTCACGAAATTTGAAGATTCTTTCCAAATTGTGAACTTCAGAAGGTAACTATGTCACGTTCAAATATATTAAAAGCTCTATGCATCATTAGCATTACAATTATTTGTAGGTGTTTATCAGCAATATATTAAACTATTATTAATAATACCACATGTATTTAAACTGGGAAAAAGCATAGTCCAGGTTGAGAGTTGTTTTGTGTATAGGTTTGACAAGGTTTATTGGTTATAGTCACTGATTTTAAAGTGGATTAATGGGTTCAGATTCTACCTATACATTTGTGGAATTTATGCATATCAAAGGTTGCTTTAAATGTGTACCTATAGCTACAGCTCTCAAGCATATTATAATGAATTGAGCAGCAATAATTGGTTTCTAAGATTAGAGAAGGATAGGATTAGGATTTGTTTCAGGATCAAGATCAGGTTACGCATAGGATTAGGATATATATTTGGATTAAGAAAGGACACAAAAGAATAGGGGACATCTTGAAACACAAGGTGAGATGGGACTGACTGACTAGTGTTGACAAAAGAGACACCATTTGTGTTTGTACAAAACCTTTTTTTTTTCAAGGTGATGAATGATAAAAACATTCACAGCCAATCAGAATCCACCCGACTTTAAAGAGCATTTAAAGCAGTATGGACAATCAAAATCATTCCCAACCATTCTTTCACAATTTGCGCCTGATGAATCTTGACATTGCCATCCTGGAATATGGCCATGAAGTGTCTTCCTACATGTGTTTAAGAAATGAAAATCTACACACGCCATCAATTAGGGTTAGAAGAACTGTTGTTGAAAATATAACATGTTAGAAACATAAGAATCACTGCAATAATGATCCAATCATTGACTCTTAAGCGTTTTCCTATTTAAATCCAAACAGTGACCTTTTTTTGGCCGGGCAGTGTATATATATACGGTATACACCGATCAGGCATAACATTATGACAGGTGAAATGAATAACACTGATTTTCTTGTCATCACAGCACCTGTTAGTGGGTGGGATATATTAGGCAGCAAGTGAACATTTTGTCCTCAAAGTTGATGTGTTAGAAGCAGGAAAAATGGGCAAGCGTAAGGATTTGAGCCAGTTTAACAAGGGCCAAATTGTTATGGCTAGATGACTGGGTCAGAGCATCTCCAGAACTGCAGCTCTTGTGGGGTGTTCCCGGTCTGCAGTGGTCAGTCTCTATCAAAAGTGGTCCAAGGAAGGAATAGTGATGAACCGGCGACAGGGCGACCGGGCCAAGGCTCATTGATGCACGTGCGGAGTGAAGGCTTTTCGATCAAACAGACGAGCTACTGTAGCTTTAATTGCTCAACAAGTTAATGCTGGTTCTGATAGAAAGGTGTCAGAACACACAGTGCATCTCAGTTTGTTGCGTATGGGGCGGCATAGCCGCAGACTAGTCAGGTTGCCCATGCTGACCCCTGTCCACCTCCGAAAGTGCCAACAGTGGACACGTGAGCATCAGAACTGGACCACGGAGCAATGGAAGAAGGTGTCCTGCTCTGATGAATCATGTTTTCTTTTACATCACGTGGATGGCCGGGTGTTTGTGCGCCGCTTATCTGGGGAACACATGGTACCAGGATACACTATGGGAAGAAGGCGGGCCGGCGGAGGCAGTGTGATGCTTTGGGCAATGTTCTGCTGGGAAACCTTGGGTCCTGCCATCCATGTGGATGTTACTTTGACACGTACCACCTACCTAAGCATTGTTGCAGACCATGTACAGCCTTTCATGGAAACCTTGGACTCCAAATTCCCCAGATCTCAATCAAATCAAGCATCTGTGGGATGTGCTGAAAAAAAAACAAGTCAGATCCATGGAGGCTAAGCTTTTTTTAACCCTCACCCCTCCCTCCCACTTTGTAACGAATCCTTCCCTCGCAGGTCAAAATTACCCAAAGCCCTAAATTATACTCTTTTTTTTGTCCAGAAAGCTTATTTCATTTCATTTTGTTATGTTTTCTATTTTTAATGGAATAATTTTTATTTTTTATTTACCTTTAAATTGCTAGATTTTATCAATAAATAATAAATAATAATTTAAGCATATTCTTCACATTCTTTCGACATAAATTGAAAACAACTCAATTTCATGCATAACCATTTTAATTCAGCTCAAAATATCTTACATTGGGTGTCTTTGCCGACCTCTAGTGGCAAACACATAATATAACATGATATTTCATGACTCTTGCCACTAGATGGCCTATATGGAGCTGAGTCCTGAAGTCAGTTTCTCTTCAGTATACATTCAGATACACATGTAGACATTATAAAATAATTTTTTTGGCAAAGTTTTAGCATTTTTAGTAAAAATTTAGCTTTTCTGTGTGTACTAAAGCCTTCCTCGCATTCCATTAATTCCCATGGGGGTCAAATTGACCCATAAGGGAATGATTTGTGACTTTAAAATTTCAACCACAAAACAATCAATTTGTGTGTGTGTGTGTGTGTGTGTGTGTGTGTATTCATGGTTCAAGTACGACCAAATGTGTCTTTCCAAGAACACTTGGGCTGCATCCGAAATCACGCACTATGTGGTACTTTTGAATTTGAACTTATTTTGCAACCATTAAAAAAGACAAAGTATGTTCTATATCAGTGGTTCTCAAAGTGTGGTATAAGTACCACTAGTGGTACTCAGGCTGCCTCTAGTGGTACGCAGAGGAATCACTAAATAAATTAATGTTAAAATCATAGACTGTAAAAAAATATGGACGTAATGTCCGTGAAGTCACCCATAGGATTCTGATGAGCCGTTCTGAAGCGCAAAGTAGGGATGAGCTGGCCGTTGCCATCTTGTCAGCACGTCATCGCGTGTCACTCCCGGATAACAGAAAATGGCCAAAAAGGCGGGACGTGGGCGGAGCTGAAGTGACGCGATGACTAACAGACAGCGGATAAATGGCTATCCACCTGTCACTCGAAGTGGCCAGGCCCTAATTATGCAGAACTTTAATGCTTTATATAATGTAAACGAATGAGTTATAAAAAATTCACCCCCCTCACAGTCGTCATGAAGGGCAAAATGAGCCGTATAGACCAAAACCACAATTTGAACCAGGCTGTAAACATGTTTTAATCTGCTGTAAAGTTGGGCATTTTAACATGGAGCTCAATGAGATTCTGCTCCCTTCTGGAGCCTGTTCCTAGCGGCCAGTCGATGAATTGCAGTAAATGTCACTTCAGTATTGGCTTCAAGAGAAGCTGTGGGAGGTTGCCGCTTGGTTAAAATACATACATTTTAATTAAATCTTTATTTGATTAAAGTTTTTTTTTATTTTTTTTATTTAAGTACAGTACAGTTTTAATTTAACTTTACTACACATTTTAATTTAATTTTGGTGGGACTTGGAGAGCCAAATATTTTCTGAGGTGGTAGCTGAAAAGTTTGAGAACCACTGTTCTATATAGTATGAATGCATGTGTGTAGTATGAATGTAATCCGGACTTAATACATTCACCGGTGTCAGTTGTGTCCCTTCACCTCCTTTCACAAATTTTCTCCTTAATGGGATGGTAAAGTGTCCCTGTCCCAAATGGCATACTTCATGTGCACTTTCGGTCTTGTGGACATACAATGGTCGCTGCGTGTGCGTGTCTGTTAAGTCCACGAGACCTCACGGTGTCCCATTTGTCATTTTAGGTATCAGAAGGGTGCTGGCTCACTAGCGCCCACTTTGAGGTGGGCCATCGATGCGCACTTCTGCCGAGTCCACACTGGTGCGGGTTACGCAGCGGACTTCTTCCCGGCAGTCAAAGCGACATTACGTGAAAGTGCGGACTCAGAGGAAGACCGTGAGAGTTTAGGGTGCCATTTGGGACAGGGCCAGTGTCCATCGTATGCACACTTCAGAATCTCGCCAGAAGTTGTAGGTCAGCCAGGTACTTTTCGCCTACTGTTTTTCGAATACTATGAACTTGGCCATACTACTATGTTTTCGTACTGTTTCTCGCATACTATACAGTAGGGAAGTATTCGATTTCAGATGCAGCGTTGGAGACTTAGAAAGGACACTATGGCCCTGTCCCAAATGGTACCCTAAACCCTCACGGTCTTCCTCTGAATCCGCACTTTCACAACGTAATGCCGCTTTGACTGCCGGGAAGAAGTCCGCTGCGTAACCCGCACCAGTGCGGGCTCAGCAGAAGAGCACATCGAGAGCGCATATCGACCTCAAAGGGGGCGCTCGCGATCACCCTTCTGAGACCTAAAATGACAAATGGGACACCCTGCAGTCTCGTGGACTTAACGGACACGCGCACGCAGCGGCCATTGTATGTACACAAGACCGAAAGTGCACATAAAGTGTGCCATTTGGGACAGGGCCCAAATAACCAAATCAGTATGATAAACTCCCGAGATCATCTAACTGCGCGTGGCGTAAATTACGTTAATGACGCAATTTCACGTTCGTGAGTAATTTATGTGCGTTAAATTATTTTTTTTTTACATTTACATGCGTTAATGCTGACAGCCCATCTATATATATTATATCAAAATATGTCTCTTTCTGTCTTTTTATGGAAAACTTCATGCCTAAAGGGAACGTTCTACAAATTTACTGTATTGGTTCCACAAAAGGGAGCAGGTCATGAGTGTATAATAGAAGGTCTCAAACAGGAAACAGCGCTCTAACAAAATTCCAGGACACTTTCAAGATATATTAACGGTTTTGCTTGGGGGAAGGGTATGTGAAACCAAGCGTTGCGTCTGGTATCGCGTATTAAGCATGACCTTGAGAGTCTGACCTCGGACGTTACGCTGTTGAAAAAAAGTACACCGTTTTCTCCTTTTAGCATTTCGTGTTGGTTGACACTAAAGAGTCGGCTGATTTAACATCTTTGCCACTGCTATCAGCGGGAGCACATGGGGTCAGAGTTGGCATCAGCCTGTGACATCCATCAGACGAGCACGCCAAGGCTGCGCTGACAAATGTCCATGATCAATAGCATCTGACAGGACAACACGAGGTTATGGCCATCCCTGTCAACGCTATCTATCCTTTTTCAAGTCTGACAGATGTGGGGTAATTAATGGACTTCATTAATCAATCAAAGCCGTTGCTAAACTCCCAATTGAATGTGTGAACACATCGTTATTTACTGTTTGGGAAAGAAATAAAGATCTTAAAGGGATAGTTTACCCAAAAATGAAATTTTATACACTCGTGGCTTTATTTCTTCAATGAAACAAAAAGGAGATATTTGTACATGTCGAACAAGCTGCACTTTTCCATATAGTGAGAGTGAATGGTGACCAAATTAAGCAAAATTTTCAGTGTTTGTTACCGACACAAAACTCTCATTTATCTTTTTTTATTATTCGACAGCCCCTGGTCACAATCCACTTTCATTGTGGGGGGAAAAAAGCAGCTCAGACATTCTTCTAAACTTCTTTTGTGCGCCAAGTCAGGCTAGGAATGGCATATTTTGCATAAATAACATTTCTTTTGATAGACTTTAAAAGAAAAAATGACAGACATCAGATAAAAATCTTGTTTTATTTGCATATAAACTTGGCTAAAAGTCACAATGGATTAAAAAAAGTCACAAAACATATAAAGAAAGCATTTACAATATCAGAAATGACATAAAAATTACATTACATTGTTTGTGCTCACAAGATCGCAGATCCACAGTGAAATATACAACGTACATTATTACAACTAAAAATGGAGATGAATGGCTTAGTGTTGTAATGTCACTTCCAGTTTGAAAATGGAATACGATGGTGTTGCAAATCTATACGATAAACAATTGTGTGTTTCGACTCTTTACAGACATTTACCAAATTTATCTTTGTATATCTCCTGAGGCAGTCACATTGTAAAATTCTCATCCGCTTTTAATGTGCTTAATGCACATTCAGACCACGGCATTTTTAGGATCTCAAAAATTTGCACATTCAGTCTATTCTAAAGTGTAATTATAGGAAAAAGCACCAAAGCGATAATGCAAAATGAAATTCACAACACCATTTAAAAACTCTTTCATCTTTTGCCACATTCTGTGCCACTCTTTATGTTGAGAGTACAAAATGCTCACCTGATGGTGTTTAATGACCTGGTAGATAAAGATGTCTTCTTGATTAGAAAAGAGCAAAGTCTGATTGCAGCAATAAATATCAGACCCAATGGACCCTTTGACATGAGTGAAGTACGAACTTACCCATTTAATCCAAAATTGAATACACCACACAAGAAGTTCATGACTTTAAATAACTTTATAATAATTTTACAAAGCACAATTAATATTAAATCAGACATGGTCAAGTATTGCTGACGCTTTTAGGGGTACCTTTATAATGCACTTTTTAAGATCCTGACCAATAAAAAAAGGAAAAACAGAAGGCAACTGATGCAAACAAATTACAAATATGAATTCACAAGTTCCTCTTCGCCTACAATAGTCATTCAAATGGTGTCGGCTTAAACCCGACTTTAAAAAATATTTCATTTCCATGCATTTTTAAATACAAGCAGTACAAAAAGACCATTCATTTTAAGTAAGGAAGAATGTAGAAAAAAGGGGGTGGGGCTTTAACGAGTCTCAGGAATTTCCTGGGTTGGGGAGATCAAATATGATTGGTGGATTGGTGGGCTGGAAGCTGACTGTACATGTGGAGGAGTTGATAAATGTTGTGTAGCCATCTGTCATTGTGCCATACCCTGAGAACGAGCAGAGAAAATATTTGTATGAATTTATTATAATTGACATTTAAAAATGTTTTAAATATTTAAATAGTAAAATATAACAAAATTTAAATCTATAAAACACACACACGCACGCACACACACACACGTATATTTAAAGACACTTAAGCCCTCACCTTCATGGATTCCCCCATATGCGTGGAGTTTGGGTCTGACCCTCTTTTGTACAGTGTTGAGTAGTTCCACACAGCCGACTCTCTGAAGTTCCTTGGGGACCCAATCTCTGAACCCTGGACAAAGTCCAACATCACATCCTTAGTGGCGTATCATCACATTTATGATGACTTTAAAATACAACAATCCATCTGCAGACACAAACTGATGTACACATGCTGTACACCTACAGTTACATTCACATATCCTCAACGCTTACCAAGAGGAGGCCCATGTGTCATAAGAATATCTACGTCTTCAGGGATCTGGTTCCACTTATCGAGGAGAGACTGGCCACGAGGTAAGTTAAAGCCCCATCCATTAAACCACGGGGTCCTGTGGGAGCAGACAAACGCATTTTACACACTTCATAAATGTCAAAATCATCATACACATGCCTGCATGCTGTTCTCACACGCATACGGCAAAAGCCGACGGTATTTGCAAAACTGATTTTAAAATAGACTAGTTGTTAGGTTGCATGAATCTAAATATATATATATATTTTAATAAGAATGCTGGTTATAATAATAACAATTCCCTCCCTCTCCCTTGCTCTTTCTCTCTATGTGTGTGTGCTAAATGTACATTTAAATTTAGACTAAACAACATCTCTCGTCGACAGACAGCTGATGGGCATCTACACAACACATTTTTGATCATCACGGTCTAACCCAAACAGTATCCAGATTACTTTTTCATAAATAAAAAAAAAAACACACACAAACATAAAAAAAGTCTAAAAATGCCTCGGAGTATTGCAGCATCAGATTTGAGGCCAAGGCACAACTCAAGCTATTCATTTCAGCCTCCATCAGGGCGTCCAGCGGTTCGGAGCGGAGCAGAGGTCATCTGCAGAGGAGGCAGATTGATCAAGCTGTCAGCACCAATGAGCAGAAGCATGTTAATAAGAGTTTTATTTCCCCTCTGGGATGGGCCTGCTGACAGCCTGCGGTAACCCGGGCCAGACCTTTATTTACCACTCTCAGACCCAGTCTGATAAGGGCCAAGTGTCTGGCCCCAGCTAGACAAGGCTGTGCAAGGCCAGGGCTAAATGTAGGCCTTGGTAGGGAGGGCAGGAACTGACCCCACGCTGATAAGCAGAGCTGGGTGATGGATGGAGACAGAGCAGACAAATGAGAGTTGGAAGCACTGCGGAGAGCAATGTCTGCAACTGCTCAACTGCACTTTAGAAGCTGCACTGCAGGATTTCAACACAGCTTGAAACAAACGCAAAGGACTAACTAAATTGGAGGTGCCTGTATAATGTTAATGTGCGCATGGTTGTGACTTGACAGCGAAATGTCAGCTAAATGCGTGCAAAAAAGGTCCATTGTCAATTTCGTAGAGATATATGAAAATCACTTTGAAACCAAGCAGCTTTCTCTTGGTCAGCGCGGGGAATTTGCATGACCAGCTTAAACAGGAGCGAAATCTGTGTGGGAAACTCTTTTGCCCTCGCACGAAAATCCCAATCACGCCGAATCCTATTGGAATGACTGGATTTCACCCGTGTAATTTCGCTGAGCATCAGTAAATGTGACCACACCTTAAAGGGGTCATGAACTGAGAATGCTTTTGACATATAAGAGGTCATCATACTATAAGAATATAGAATATCCTTTAAGTTTCAGAACTGAAAAACTTCCTTGTTAGTTCAAAAAAAGGTTTTATTGTAACCAAGCCCTGAGAACGGCTTGTTGTGGAATGTGCCTATCTATAGATAGGTGTAAGGCCGCCTCTGCAGAAGAAGATCAACGCCTACTTCATCATTGCAACTTTGGCTCCGCCCACTGGCGTGTTAGTGAGATGACGAGGAGAGAAGAGCGATACAGGATCACTGGACTAAATAACATTAGCTTTCAAAGGATCATAATGCTAGGAATCGGTACTGTTGCAAGGGCTGTGCCAAGTGTGAGATCACACAGGGCCTTTTCAAGAGAGTTCCACATGTACTGCTTAGCTCAAATGACTTGGGCAATTATTTTAGGAAGGTGACGATATGCAAAGGTGTTAGCCAATTACAGCAGTGGGCGTTTACACGGAAGTACACTGAAGACACACCCCTTAAAACATAGCATTTAAATCAGGGTAAGAAAAATGCTTTTTTTCCCTTAAATTATGACAATTCATGACCAGCAGTTCATGACCTCTTTAACAATAGATACATATAATACATACTACTATTACTAGGGATGTCCAAGAGTACTCTGAAGTGACACCAGGGACTGATTACTAATTAATTTATAATTATACAAGGCTGTTTTTAATACACAACGTATTTAAAAATTTCACGCAGTGCTGAACTCCCATCAAGCCTATCTTGCCGAAAATAGTGTGTACGTTTATTATGATTATTAAGGTAATCTGCAGGCAGTGCAAAAAGAACGTTTTTGGCAAGAACATGACATATGAACTTCTTGGAATTGATCTTGTAGTAAATCCAGCTATCTAATTGATGAACACGATGAATATAAAACATAAACATTAGGAAGGATGAGATTACAAATATCAAGTAGCTGAGTTGTAGCAGCTAATAGCCTTAATGAGTCTTAAAGAGCTTGATACTGCCTGTACTCACAGGCATACATGTATGTATGAGCACACATGCCCAGTTGTCGAGAGGTCATTTTACAACGAGCACTTGACAATGTCAGAGACTCTGAGAGGCAGGAGGTTAAGACTAGAGGGGGAAAGGGTTTTCACAGCATGTTCCCTGAGACCTGGATCTTTTTTCATTCATTGAATTATGTTGAAATAGACGAGGAACTAGGGCCCAGTCCTTTGTACCACTTCAAAATAACAATAGAGAAAGAGCCCTGGAGCAGAGTATTGAAAACCAATTACAGAGAGAACGAAAAAGGTTTTAGAGGGAAAAATAGAAACGCATGGAGTCTGTCGCTTTAAAATAACTGCCAATTAAACTTAGAGACCCAGTTAAACCTGGCAAGGGACCAGGGTCTGTCAAATAGCAAAAATGTTTTCCAAATATGTTTCTTCACCAGACACAGGTTCCAGCATATACTCCGATTTAAAACACACACACACACACACACACACACACACACACACACACACACACACACACACACACACACACACACACACACACACACACACACACACACACACACACACACACACACACACACACACACACACACACACACACACACACACACACACACACACACACACACACACACACACACACACACACACACACACACACACACACACACACACACACACACACACACACACAAACACACAAGATTATTAAACATATGTGCTAAAATTACATTTATTTTACCTTTTTTTTTGTATAAACAAGATTTAAAAAACGATATTGGTTTGTATGCATGTATGTGTATGTATGTATGTACAGCTCTGGAAAAAATTAAGAGACCACTTAACATTGAGAAATCAATGTCAAGTGGTCTCAAAATTTTTACCAGAGCCGTATATAAATGAATCGCACATCAAATTTGGCTCAGAAATTACCTGCATTTAAAGAAATTATTGTGTTAAATTAGGAAAGCATCAAATAGACATTCCAAAAAGTAGCTTTAGAAAGATTATATTTTATTTTATTCAACATTATGGATTTTTTTTAAAGGGGTCATGAACTGGCTTTTAAAAAAAATGTATACTGTTGTCTGAGGTCAACTTATTCATTTTGATGTTTTTTAATGTAAAAACCACGCAAATGTCATAAGTTATAGGCTATTTTCTACCCTGGTTTTGAGTCTCTCTCAAGAAACACTGGGTTTTGATTGGCATGCCGCACTGAAGACTTGGAAGTAAAAACGCCCATGGCAAGGATTGGATAACAGTTTTGCATATTTAATGAGCTTCAGCTGCCCTGTGAGTAAGCTACACAAGGAATTGTTTTGAAAGCATGTGAGAAACGGCAAACTAAATGATTCGTCCCACAGGGCTCGCAAAATATCTTTATCAAACGAACACAATGATTTAGCTCTCATCCACCCGCGATTGATTGGAATGTTATTTTTGTATTACTTGGCCCGCCCGATCGGTGGATATAAGCGTGAACCACCCATCACACACACCAAGTACGTTGCAGACTGCATGATCATAACTTTCCTGATTGTATTTTTCCTTCAAATATCAAGTCAAGAGAGTGAACACACTACCATGACCTTTTATATATCAAAAGCTCAAGGGAAAGTTGATTTCTCAATTCCAGAGGTGGACAAAGTACACAACTCCATTACTCGAGTAAAAGTAAAAGTACCACTGGTCAAATATTACTCTGTTACAAGTGAAAGTTGTTTAAAACTATGTTTACTTAAGTAAAAGTACAGAAGTACTTGCTTTTAAAAGTACTTAAGTATCAAAAGTAAATTTCCTTTTTTATGTCAATGCATTATTTTATTATTGTTGCATTGTTGTATAAAGGCACGCTATGCCATGGTGGTTTAAGCCAGTCAGTGATGCTCCATGCAACCACTTATTTAAATACTTAAAAGTTACAAAGCTTTTTACAAAGCTGCTGTCACTTTAAGGCAGAATGCACAAATCCTACACACTGATACACATCCGATATTCCCCCAACTGTTTACGTTCACTTAAGACATAATCAACTTTGTTTACGTGAATACTTTCCAAAATGAAAATTGACATTTTGTGTGTATTGGTCTGTTTAAGTGCGAAAAACACACACAAAAGAAAGCTCTATTCAGTATTCGTGCTCTGGTATCTAAGAGGCACAAAAAAAAACAGACTGAACTGCGCTCTTTCATCATGCTTTTTCAGATTCATCCATATGTCTATGCTTCTCTTTCTCCCAGACATTTACATTTTTTTACAACAAAAAAAAAAACACTTTTAAAGAAGAAAAAAAAATCATCCACTGACTTGCAAAGCTGCTACAGAAACAACTTTTGACTTTGAGAACCTTGATAGAAATGTAGTGGAGTAAAAAGTACGATATTTGTCTTTCAAATGTAGTGAAGTTAAAGTAAAAGTTTCCCTAAAAAAGATTACTTCATTGAAGTACAGATACTCAAAAAGTGTACTTAAGTACAGTACTCAAGTAAATGTACTTCGTTACTGTCCACCTCTGCTCAATTCATCACCCCTTTAAATTAAATGATACTTAAATAAGAAACTAAAACTGCCAGTAGGTGGCGGTAAATGTCTAAATGATTAAGAGGAGTCATTCACAGGTGCTTAATGCTCATAATTTTAACCCCTTCTTTTTTTTCCATAACTAATTAGTTTAAATAAATCTCAATCATTGCTGTTAGTCAGGACAAACCATTTACATTAAAAATAAAGCTTTTATTGTGTGTTATTTTGGTATAATTTATATACGACTATATTATTTACTAGCTTTTATTTTTATATTTTCATTAAAGTTTAACTTATGTGCTTTTGTCATTTTTATTAGTTTTTTCGTTATATTTCAGATTTCTATTTACCTTTACTTTTTAATGCAAGCATTTCAACTTCAGCTTAATTTAATTGATTATATTTAGTTTAAAAACAACATTCCTTAATTCACTGATATTATATTTTATTTCAATTAACAAAAGCGATTTTTAAGTTTTTACAATAACCACATCGATTGCATCATACCTAGTTAC
This sequence comes from Gobio gobio, assembly GCF_949357685.1. Classification (NCBI taxonomy): domain Eukaryota; kingdom Metazoa; phylum Chordata; class Actinopteri; order Cypriniformes; family Gobionidae; genus Gobio; species Gobio gobio. The sequence continues at coordinate 16,097,693 of NC_137121.1, read as the reverse complement.
GACGAGATGTAGGCCTAGTCACTGCACACAGTGATAACCATTATTCTTTTGTGTTAACGACAAAGATGTAAGCAAATATTCAAATACTAGCTGTCACTTTACTGCCATCCTCTTTAACCAAACTTAAGAGCGTAGTCATATGGATTCAACACTACACGTCCATCATCACCAGCTGGGCTCATAAACTCTGCAGTATCCACTGTTTGTCTATCCATTAACGCTTCTTCATAGATTGGAGAGAATGGAGTTGATAGTGGATGAAATAGAGCCTGAACACAGGAAATGACTGCTGAGGTCTCAGTTTAAGTGTGTGTATGTAGACTTGTCCGTGGATGATTGATGGGAAGGCAAATAAAGGCGAGTGGTTGCTTTCGAACCAGGCCGGTACCCTTGGGTACAATCTCTCAAACCCTGTTAGTTTTCCTGCAAACATACTCAGGCTCGTCTGCTTTAACTCGCACATAAACGTCAGTGTCCAAGTTGGGCTTTCATCCGCACATCAAGCTAGTCGTCAATGAGAGGTCATTACATCCCCACATAAAAGAAATGCATTACTACAGGGCTCTTTGGAATACTCAATTGCTAGTTTCATGCCTCTCATATCAATTTTGCGGTCTCCTTTTTCTTAGTATAAATATCTCAATCGATATTTCATGTCCATTCATTATTAAGTAGCTGTGTAATAAGTGAGATAATGTGCAGTCTGCTGGTAATTATCACAAAATAAATCACCTCTGCTTAACAATAATATAATACATTTAAAGATCATAAAGTAAATTAGGTTTAAATTTTAAAAAAAAAATGTTTTTTTGAATTTTAGATATAATTTGAATGAAATATAATTATATATTTTTTCTTTATGTGTAATATATATAATATTTTTATTATATTATTTTATTTCCAATAATCTTGAAAATAAATACCAAGAAAAGTGCAAGTCCAAGAAAATTTTCCCCAAAAAAAGTGCATTAACCAAAATGAAAAAAAAAAATCTTTAAAAAAAACAGAGAAAGAAAGCTTTCACTGTCAGAAACTGTGTTCAGTACTGAGACACAAGAGTATATTTGTGTCTGTGTGTGTGTGTTTGTTTTGACTGCGTCAGCACTTTGTTTTGATGAACTTTCTGTGACCTGGACACACTCACAGTGGCACACAGGAGCAGCCGGCTGTGCCTCAGTAACACACATACACACGCTCGCAGTGCTTGCTTTGGAATCAGTGTGGCCACACTAATGCACAGGCCTGCCAGTCCTTCAAACACCTCACATGCAAAAAGGATTACTGAAATATTTATCTGCCCCTGACAGCAGGACGGTCAAATAAGAGGGGGATCAGAGAAAGATGTGTGATTGTGAGAGTGATGTTGGAGACAGTTATCAACGGTCAGGAGAGAAAAAGCACCTTTAAACTTTTAGTTTTACAAATCATCACACTAAAAATAATATTAAAATTGGATAATATTTACAGCTTTGAAGTGCTTGAAAAAGTGAAACTTGAAGAGTGCTTGAATTTCACTCTCAAAAGGTTGTACAAACCCTGAGATGAATAATGTCACACAAAAAAAAGAAAAGAAAAAAACTTTCGACTATTTCTTCCACAATACCATGGGGTGTTACTACATTAAATCCATAGTGAATGTTTATGATTTGTGGACTGAAACCCCTGAATGTTTCAAAATGTTTCTCCTGGTCTCCACGTCAGCTCTGTTTGATCTGATATCTTGAACCTCTATCTGTGGTTTATAACAGAATTCTGCACCAAACGCTTCCCACTAGGTCTCGCAGTAGCAATGTTATTAATACTGTGGTGAATTCAAATGCTTTCTCACTGGATCTCCCAGCGCTGTTTAGTAACGGTGTCGCATGATCGAGATCGGCCCATGTATGAGCTTGCACTGTGATGTATATTATTGCTCAGAGGGAATAAACGGTCCGTGCAGCACAGCTCAAACGATTAGCGCGGTTCCGTTCCGCTTTTGTTTCGTTTGCCATCCGATGTTTCTCATATGTAACAGAAATGGCAGCTCTTATTAGTTGAGCACCGGGGTGGTCGCACCAGTGCGACCTCCAACCAAATTCAGTCGAACCAGCAGGAAAAAAGGTCGCAAAATGCGACCATTTAGTCACAGTCTGGAGCCCTGAGTTGATATCACAAAAACTGAAGTTCTATGAGATTTTGTTTAGGCGCTGTACCAAAAATATCCACCCACATTCCATTGATATTTTTTTATCTACTCCTGTAGCAAATTAGTACATTTCTGTTCAAATATCAGTTCTATTAAAAACAGTCACCAAAATGGAACCTTGAGACTGAGACCTTTCCGACGAAATGCATTTTGAAAAGATTAGAAAAGGTTTTGGTTATACAGTTGTTAAACATGTAAATAAATTTAAACATGATAGAAAATTGAAACTTGACACCGCCCACTAGGGGAGGAGCCCGCTAAAAGAATTTAGAGTACAGTTTAAATGGTAACGTAACATCCAATTTGAATACTAAAATTATTAAATTATTAAAATGTGATATGAAAAAAGGCGATAAACAAAAGAGCACCAAGAGTTCCGCTAGCGGGACGGTAACAGTTAAGGGGTTAAATATTAATGAACCCAAAACTTTTGTACAGAAGTGTAGCTGTTTATTCATTCACTAAGAAACAAGTTTGAACCCCTGAATCCAAACAATCAAAAGAAGGAAAAAAGGCCTGCAAGACTCGATCAAAACAAAGAATTAAACTACTTTAATCTGTTTCTACTTTGAAGAAGAAAATACAACAAAAGCTGTTAATCTCCAAACGAAATACTTGTTTTTGTTTGTTTTAACAAGCCATTACATTTGTCGTGTTGCACTAAGCTTGTTAGGCTGCAGTATAAAACCAAAACCAAAAAAAGACTTGCCAACAAACTTAAAATAACCTCGGACCACAAAGGTAGACTGAGTCTAAGACTAAACAACATATGTTGTGTCTGCAGCACATTGCCTTCAAAAACAAATAGTACAATCCCCTCAGGAGATTAAAAAAAAAGTGGCCCACTCCACTCTTGAAGCCTGTGAAGAGAGAGAAACTTCAACATATTTCCATACAGCCTGCTTTCTAACAGCATCTGACCCCTTTTCTAGTCGGTCCATCGCTCTCTCTCTCTTTCTCTATGCACTCCAAACCGCCACCAGGCATCAGCAGGCCTAGCAGAGGAGATGTCAGCTGTTAATTATCACTGACAAATGACGCCACCTTCGGGCCAGGGGTCAGCTTACAATCAGTGACGTGAGCAGGTAGCTTGTCAGCAGGAGCCAGAGAAAATTGTTGCTTCTATAGGAGGCTTCTGTTGATAGCTGAGAGGACCGGATGGACGAGGTAATTACATTTGCGAACAGCATGCAAGTTCTGCATTTCCTCGATGAAGGTCAATAACGAATGAAAAAAAAGTTAAACATGAGCAAGCTAAAGTATTACAGACATATGCTTCTAACTCAATAGGAAGAGCGTGGTGCTAGCAACACTATGGCCATGGGATCGATTCACAGGGAACATGTGCAAGCCATCGTATTGTGGATAGATGAATGTGAAAATCAGAAGCGAGATGAGAAGCATCAGACTGTTATATATTCTTTTCAACACCTTAATTCAGTCAATTCAATTCAGATGAGTCAATTAATATTCATTAGCAGGCCTTCAAGACAAGAGTCTAACACTACCAAGGTGCAGCACATGTTAACGCACATTAAGCTCTCAAGATGTTATTAACAAGCTTGTCAAATCTTACATCTTTACTAAAACCAGTGTATTAGATGATTTAACGCTTCATAAAATGTTTATATTTCTCATTATTGGCAGTGGGAATGTAATCTTTTAGAAAGGTGCCTTGACTGTTTAGAGCAAAGCTAACCAACACAGCCATTTGTAAAACATACCTGTATTATCGCAAATTCAGTTCTCTTTCACGTCTTATTGCGCTTGAATTTGAGTACACACTATTGTACTATTGTTTGAAATTTGCTTCTTTGTTCTTATTTTTAATAACAAAAATAACTATATTGTATACTAATATATATATTTCAATCAATTATGTAAAATGTATCATATCGTGAAATAATATTTTGGTCATATCGCCCACCCCTACTTTATGTTATTCACATGTAAACTGTACATACGTTCAGTTTGATTAACAAAGGTCCAACAGTTTTAGTCCAATCTAACACAAAACATTTTTGTCCTTTTTGTCCTAACTCAACACCTTTTGTCAGGTTTGCATGTCTGATCAAAATGGAAACATTTTTGGAAAAATGTTTTACGTTTTATGAAACGTTTTAACTCCAAATAAATTCCTAAATAGATACATTGCAGAAATACTTTTCCCCTAATAATTAATTAACTAAAAAGGGAAAAATAAATAATTACAGTTTAATACAATTTTTTTTTTTTTTTTTAGAAATCTCACAAAATCTATGTTTATTTGATCAAAAATACAGTTACAGTTTTCTGCTTTAATACATTTTAAAATGTAATTTAATGTGATGGCAAAGCTGTCAGCATCATTACTCCAGTCGTCTTGTGTCTAACATGCTCCTTTAGAAATCATTTGAATATGTTGATTTGCTGCTCAAAAAAAAAAAAATCTTATTTTTCTCATATTTTTCTACAAA